>NC_081310.1:151822782-152135964 GCF_026419965.1 Kogia breviceps | reverse complement strand
GCTTGGGTTATGCTGTCCAAGATTTGAATTCCATTCAAATTGAAAGTCCAACTAGCCTAGCTTAGGAGAAGGTGATGCAACTTAAATCACAATTCCACTAAGGCTGGGAGAGGGGTCATTCCTTAAAGAAAACTTGATGTGCAACCATTAAAAGTGGGAAAAATGGAAGCCAGGCAGGCAAAAGCAACAGCTACTCATTATGGCAAGGAGTTACTATTGATAGGACTTTTTCCCATTGCTGCCTGAGATATCCTAGTACCCAAAATAGCACTGGCTTAAAAACAATAGAAAGAAATCTTAGGTCAACACATCAGGAAGCTATTCAGGAATGGTTAGGGCTCATACTGGCCCAGACTCCTTCTATCCTATGCTTCAGTGGGTGTGGCCTTCATTCCCATGGTTACCTCTTGGTCCCCAATAGCTCCTCTAGTTTAAGTTTTCAGCACTATATTTCAACCAAAGGCATGAAAAAAGTAGAAGAAAGTCATATTTCTACCCTTTAGGTATATTTTCTGGAAGCTGGACATGTCATTTCCACGGCATTCCACTAGGCTGAGTTCACTCATATGGCTATGCCTTGCTACAATGAAAACAGAGGAAGTGTGGTCTTGGGTCCAGAGAGTCATTTGCCCAGCAAAGAACTGGGGATTCTATTACAACAGAGGAAGGAGAAAACAAAACTGAAAAACAATTAGCCCCTCGAAAGACCCCACAAGGTACATGCTCATTCTAAAGGGGAGAAAAAACACAGCTCAGGGAAATTGAACAACCCGGTAAAGGTTGCACAGACAGTAGTGTCTGTTTACTGCCAACAACACTGTGCTAAAGTGATTCTGATTTTATCTCATTTGATCCGCTTTCTAACTCTGTATATCAGTATAGATTTGTTAGATTGCCTTCTTGGTGGAGTGAGTTACAGCCTCATGACATAATGACTCTAGTGACAGCAGGTCTTTCTTAGAAATGTGCTGTTCATTCCTGGCCAATGTTCCCTAGACGACCAGTGCAAACAGCTGAAACCCTGATACGTACGTGGCAGTGACAAGAGATGCAGATGGAAAATAGAATGGCAGTGGGTATGTGTTGGAAAATACCCCAGCCTGGGAGCCTAGATACCAAGTTTCCAGCCCCAGCTCAGTCACTCATTAATTGTGTGATCCTGGTCTGATCATGACCTACTGTGCCTCAGCTTCCTCCTCCACGTGTTCCTTTTAGCTGTGACTCTCTCTTATTTTAGGTCATATCTGTTTGCATGATGATTCAAACTGGGATCTGGATTCTAAAAGTATAAAGCCTCTACTTCCCTATGTGGTGCAATTTTAGAATCTGTTGGATTGCAAGGCCATGCTTGCTAATTGGGTTTGCATTTTGATTTTATAAAATGTCATAGGATTAATGGGAAATGTTCATTAACCAGAAGCTCTTTGAGAGCAGGAACTGTGTTTGATTTTTCTCACGGTTATATCCCCAGCAACTGTCGAAGTCCCTGGTACACGGTGAGCTCTGCAATACTGATTGACTTATTGACCAACCTAGACAATGTCCTTGCTAGACAGACATATGTGATTAATTATTCCCCTCCCCTGCTCCTTAAGAGCAAGCATGAGCTTCAAGGGAAGGAATAAGGAAACCAGGATTTACACGGCACTTATTTTCAATTTACCTCATTTACTTTTCACAATAACTATTCAAGAAAGCTCTGATAATCCTCTTTTTTATGGATGAGAAATCTGAGATTCAGAAGGGTGAAGTGACTTCCTAAAAACGGCATAATTTTTGACAAGAAATGTTCAGAAGTTACACTAAGAAAACTACAAAACACACCTGAAAGACACAAAAGTAGACTTGAACAGCGTTTATGCCATTTACTGTTGCTCAAAGCAATTCACAAGGTCATCCCAAATTCAAGGGCAGAGAAAATAGACTCCACCTTTTGCAAACAGGAGCAGCAAATAATTTGTGGCCATGATAGTGTATCACAAATATGCACGTGTGAAAAAGAGTGGGGCATATCTCCATGAATGGACATGAAGTGACTTCCAGGAAGAAAAGCAAAGTGCAAAAGCGTATATTTTGTGTAAGAAAGAGGAAGAAATAAGGAAACAGAAATGTATCTTTCTACTTACTTCTGCAAAAAGAAATATAGGAATGATAAAGCAGGCAGCAATCGAGCTGGTTACCCACCAGGGCTTGAGGGAGTGAGGTGGAAAGGATTAACTCTACCTTTCTGTGGAGTTTTGAGTTTGGAAGCATGTTAATGTTTTCAATCTTCAAAAAATAAAATTAAATCCACAAGGAAAAATGTAAATCTGAATACAAATAGAAATAAATGTACCAGTAAGTACCCCAGTTACTGGAGGGAAGAAAAAAAAAGCTGCTATAAAAGACATTGAGGGGCTTCCTTGGTGGCGCAGTGGTTGAGAGTCCGCCTGCCGACGCAGGGGACGCGGGTTCGTGCGCCGGCCTGGGAAGATCCCACGTGGCCGCGGGGCGGCTGGGCCTGTGAGCCACGGCCGCTGAGCCTGCGCGTCTGGAGCCTGTGCTCCTCAATGGGAGAGGCCACGACAGTGAGGGGCCCGCGTACCGCAAAAAAAAAAAAAAAAAAAAAAAAAAAAAAAAGACGTTGAAAAAATTGGAATACAGACTGTACACAAAATTATTCCATTAAGGTTAAAGTTCCAGAAACTGCACTGAGGTTATATTAAGAAAATATCCCTATTCCTACGTAGTACACATGAAAGTCCTAAGAGGTGTGATTTATGCAGCATGATATATGTAATCTACTCTTGAGTGGCTCCAAAAATAAATTCATATTATTATATAATATCATAGCATGTCCCAAAAATCTTAGTGCAGTTTTAAGCTGTAGTAACTTTAGAAGTATAAATGCTAAAAAAAAAAGTATAAATGCTAAAACTTACAAGCAGTGGCATTTTAAAGTTTACTTATATTTCTCTTACATTTATTTAGTTTTGTGATTTTTGAACAACTTTTTGTTGTAATTTTTGGTTTCAGAACATTTTTGTTTGTTTCCGAATGTAATTTTTTGTTGTTGATGAACATTTGTCCTCTTCAACCAAAGGGACTAAAACAACAAATTAAGAGAGAGAAAGAGAACGAGATAGCAAATGTGGCAAAAGGTTAAAAATTGGTGGATCTGGGCTTCCCTGGTGGCGCAGTGGTTGAGAGTCCGCCTGCCGATGCAGGGGACATGGGCTCATGCCCTGGTCCGGGAAGATCCCACATGCCGCGGAGCGGCTGGGCCCATGAGCCATGGCCACTGAGTCTGCGTGTCCGGAGCCTGTGCTCCGCAACGGGAGAGACCACAACAGTGAGAGGGCCGCGTATCGCAAAAAAAACCCAAAAACAAACAACAACAACAACAACAAGAACAAAAATTGGTGGATCTGAGCAAAGAGTTCCCTGTACTATTCTTTCAACTTCTCCGTAAGTTTGAAATTATTTCAACATTAAAAACCAAATGTTTAAAGTTTATACAGTTGGTAAGTGAGGCATCTATGTTTTGTCCCTAGGGTTGTCAGATGTCCAAGCTCAAGTTCATTCTTCTTCATGGCACTGCCTTTCATAGTGAGTAGGAGGGATGGGTTCCCACTGACCCACCCTCATTCTCTAATCACTGGGACCAAGCAGGACCATGGGCACCACTGGCCAGGGCTGGGCAGTCAGCATGCAGCCGTGGAGCAGAGGAGGGGCAAAGCTCCTACTGCCCTGGGCTTTGAAGAACTCACTCTCTCATCCACTGAGCTAACCATCTCCAGACTTTCCTTGCAGAGAACCGTGTAATAGGCATGTAAAAGTGATGAAGGGGATTGCTTTGGAAACTTGTGTAAATAAGTCTTTGGGCAGGAGAAAGATTGCCAACACCTGCTTTTTGTTTTCTGGTATTTATTAGAGCCACCCTGTGAGGGACCTCTAAGCTTCCTGGATCTTATTCATGTATCTGAGTTCATTCTTGGTTCAGGGTCAGCATTGTTGGGGGGTGTAGAAAAAGTTGGTAAGGATCAGAGGAGGGTCACTGACTCTGGGCTTTCAGTAAGTGAATGTGGTTCAGAAGTCCCCAAATCAACAGTAATGATCTTCAGGCCAAATCTGATTGTTCACCATGCTTTTCCTAACCCATTACTTCCTACTCTGCTCCCCTCACAGCCGTTTATTAATTTATCTATCCGTCCACCCATTCACTTACCCAGTAATAATAATTAGTCTCATATCATGATAGGCATTGTCCTAGATGCTGGGAATACAGCGTTGAATCAGACTGATCCATGCCCGCAGGAAGAGAAAGGGATGGACGATTTAGTCCAGCGTGATCAGTGCTGTGACAAATGTAGGTACAGGGTACCTAAACCAGCCATGTGAGGCCAATCCAGAGAAGTCTCTGGAGATTCATCTGGAAAGTGGTTGGGAATAGTGGGTTAGAGAAATAGCGTGAATAAGGGCAGGGAAAGCTAAACTTTTGGTGCTTAAAAGTGTGGTCCATTGATCAGCCGAATCAGCATTAGCTGGAGTTTATTAGAAAGGCAGTCGATTGGGCCCCACCCTACACCTCCTGAATCAGATGCTGCGTATTTTTTTTTTTTTTTTTTTTTTTCGGTATGCGGGCCTCTCACTGTTGTGGCCTCTCCCGTTGCGGAGCACAGGCTCCGGACGCGCAGGCTCAGTGGCCATGGCTCACGGGCCCAGCCGCTCCGCGGCACGTGGGATCTTCCCGGACCGGGGCACGAACCCGTATCCCCTGCATCGTCAGGCGGATTCTCAACCACTGCGCCACCAGGGAAGCCCAGATGCTGCGTATTAACAAGATCCTCGGGGAAGTCCTATGTACACTGATATTTGTGAAGCACTAGTCTAAACACCATTCTCGGGGAAATTACCAGTGGTTGCCAGGCGTCACACTCCTAGTCCAGAACACCCTGCTTTCAGCCCCAAGTTAGAATGCCCTAACTTGCTTCAAACCCTAACATCCTCAGCCATCTCATTCTGGGAAATGAGAAGTTCATCTCCCTGGAAGAGTTGCTATGTCTAGCTTTCTTCCAGCTATAACACCGGCTGCACTTTTGGACCCAATAATTCTACTCTGAGGACATTAGCCCAAGGGAAATAAAAAATCCAAAAGAAAATAGTCATTTATACTCAGATGTAAGATGTTTACAGCCTTGTCATTTTCAATCATAAACAATCAAAAGAGAAACAACCCAAATGCCTAGCAACGGTGCAGGAGTCGAGGGCGGGGAGCTGGGTGTTCCCTAAGCACATGTGCGGGAAGCCGGAGCTGCCTCTGGGGACATGTCAGGCTGTCCTGGAATGTGTCCTGGCTGGAAAGTCAGGAAACCTGGGTCTACTTTTCCTCTGCCCCTTTGAATTGGACCCCTTTGGGTAAGTCCATTCCCTTCTGAGGTCTTCAGGTTCTTGGGTGATCTTTATTCTGTGACATTCAATCTGTGCTCCTTGGTGCCCCATATCCTCCCAGTGTAAGCCTGCCCTTCAACCCAGAGAGGCGAGGCCAGACCACAACGATCCTTGGAGGGGTGGTGTGGAGACAGAGGTATGAGCAGAGCCAACAAAAACTGCAAGGAGATGATAGAGAAAAAGAACATGTACTGAACTCCTAGACTGTGTAGACTCTATAATACTAATCAAAGCTAATGTTTACTCCACGCTTGTTGTTGGCCAGACTGTTTTAAGTGTTATATATGAATTAATTTTCTTAATCCTCACCTCAATACTATGAATTCAGAATGATTATCACCCCCGTTTTCCAGATAAGATTTAGGAATGGCCCCAAGTCACTCTCCTAGAGGTGGCAGTGCCAGAAGTTGAACCCATTGTGATCTGTCTCAAGAGCTCACACACTTAACCCGAGACCCAGTGGTGACCCCCAGACCAGCAGCATAACCATCACCTGGCAATGTGTAGGAAAGCAGTACTATCCAGACCCACTAAATCAGAAACTGGGTGCTGGGGCCCAGCAATCTCAGATTTAACAAGCTCCCCACCAACCCAGGTGATTCAGATGCAAGATACATTTCTTGAACCACTGTTCTAGCCACTTGCTGTTTTTAGTATTCATAACAATCCCTAGAAATAGGTATAATGAACACCATTATATCACCGAGGCAACTGAGGGTCCTAAGGGTCACATGCTTATGGTCCAACAACTAGAAAATAGCAGGGTCAGGATTTGAACACAAACCCACTGATGCCTAAACACCATCTCTTTCTAGTATACCATGCCCACCTTCAGTCCTTCTGCAAATGTCAGTTTACCTGGAAGTAGAGGAGATGGAGGAAAGGCAGAGGAAGGCACTGGCTCTAATGGGGGTGGGGGATGCAGGAGGAGGGTAGAGAAAGAAGATGCATGTGGGGAAATGAGCCAAACATCCTCTCTTTGGTCACCGTGCCCCTGGGATGGTGGTGGCTGTTTACTTCTGCCTGGTTGGCCAACCCCGTATGTGCCGGGCTGCTGATTTTCCTGGGCTCCACAGCACAGGACCTATTTTTAGCTCAGCCCTGATGGGACATGTTTGCCCAGTGTTGCCAAGTCATAAGAACCATCACACCCTGGTAGCAGGCGGGCTCTGCTCACAGACCACACAGGGCTGCCTGGGCATGCACCCAGCCTCCGCCCAGATGCTGCTTCCACCTGGGCCAGCCCTAGGTGGGGAGAAAGGGATTCCAGGGGAATCCAGGCCATGGCACATCCTTTCTCTGGTCACAGGAGGTTGTTGCTGATGCGGGTCTCAAAACTCAGAGGCCCAGAGGGGCACTGTGATTTATCCCCAGTCACCCAACCAGCTGGCGGTAGGGTAAGAATCAGAAGCCAGGCTTCCTGACTCCTTTTCCCTCACAATGTAGATGATCTTTGTGTCTTCCAATATGTTTGTATATTTGTGTTCTATCTGCTTCTGCTAACAACAACAAATTAGCCCAAGGAATGCCAATGCCCATTATAACAGATGGAGCTTCCCAGAAGGCAGTGTGCAAATAAAGAGAGCAAACCAGCAACCACAGGAAGCAATTTTTTTATGGACAGCAACAGCAATCCAGAGAAACTGGTCAAGGGAGCAAATATTGTGGCTCCTGGTCACAACCGTAGGTGGTATTTTTATGCTAATTTCCCCCCAAAGTGCTAAAAGCTTCTTCCTCTTTATTACCTGATAGCTCATCACAACTCACCTAAGGAGGAAAAAAGCCAGAGATGCTTTTTTATTATTAATCATAAAGATGTTTGCAATTATAATAACTGCTATATTTGCTGTCAGGCTCTCTGTTTTGCATTCATTAGCTCATTCAAGCCTCCCAATAACCTCATGAGCCTCATTTTACAAATGGAGAAATGTAGACTCAAAAAATGTTAGTCAGTTGCTCCAGGTCACATAGCTAGTAAGTGTCAGAGCATCAGAGCCAGGCCTGGAGACACCCAAGCATGTCAGCTTCACCATAGGGCACATGTGCTCTAGAAAATTGGAGACTGATTGGGAAAGCAGGGGACAAACACGTGAAAGTGCCTTCACATAGCAAACGGGCTATTCTGTAGCATGAGGAATAAGCAAGACCTGTGTCCTAGCCGAATCAGAGCCGTTGGGTGAAAGTTCCCAGGATGCAAATATTATTCATGTACGAAGTGAGCATTGTGCCTCCTTGAGTAAGCAGCCTTAGATGTCGCCCCCAAGTCTGCAGGTGTGCCACTAGGAATCGAAGATGCTGTGTCTAGGACAGAGTAGAAGAGAAGAGTAAACCACCCCCAAGATTCCTCCCATCTCGGAGATTCTATTGTGTGTGAATACACCAGCCTCTTCAGGGTAGATACCACACTCAGTACCGCCCCGCTGATGACCCAGCACAGGCCTGCTCAGTCAGTGGTGAGGACACGTTTGCCGGGGCATGGTGTTACCGGAGTTGCAAGTGACTTCCTCTTCATGGGCCTCAGAATGGACCAACAGGGGGCAACTCTCTCTTGGCCACACTAGCAGGTCTCAACTCTAGCAAATGGTGACCCAGAATAAAGCCCTCATTTCCTAGTCTCTCTGGCTCCTAAATATGGCAATGTGGCTAAGGTCTGGTTAACCAGAAGTAAACGGAACTGGAATGTGCAAATTCCAGGAAGTGTCCTCTTCTGCCACCCTCTTGCCTGAAAAACAGATCTAATGATTCAAGCATGAGCAGCCCTCCTGAATCATGAGGTGGAAGCTGTGAGCTGAGGATGGCAGAGCAGTAAGACAGCAAGAGCCCAGGTTTGACGATCAGGGGATGGCTGCCCTAGGCTTGTGATGCTCATGTGACAGGAAAGAGAAAGAAGCTTTACCATTACTTGAGGGTTTCTCTTACTCCCAGCAGAATCCAATTCTAATTCTTACAGAGTTGAAAAAGTTCAAGATTCAAAAACAACCACATGAAGAAATGATTGTGAAGGTAAATCTTGAAGGGTTATTACAATATAAATAGTCATAGAAGAGGAGAAAAGAAGACAAAGAAGAGAGGAAGAGAAAGAAGAAGATAAAGAAGAAGAAGAAGAGGAAGAAGAAGAAGAAGAAGAAGAAGAAGAAGAAGAAGAAGAAGAAGAAGAAGAAGAAGAAGAAGAAGAAGAAGAAGAGGGAGGAGAAGGAGGGAGGGGAAGAGGAGGAGGAGAGAGGGGAGGAGGAGGAGGAGGAGGAGGGAAGGGAGGAGGAGGAGGGAGGGGAGGAGGAGGAGGGAGGGGGGAGGAGGAGGAGGAGGGAGGGGAGGAGGAGGAGGGAAGGGAGGAGGAGGAGGAGGGAGGGGAGGAGGAGGAGGAGAAAGAAGAAGGAGGGGAAGAGAAGGAGGAGGGGGAGGAAGAGGAGAAGGAAGAAGAGGGCAACAGCGACAAAAATGACAATGATGATGACAGGAATGTGTCCTGTTTACAACCAGGCTATGATATTACTGATGCCCAAGGTGTGAAGAGCTCTACATTCCCAAGGCCACCATCCTAATACATATGCGCACCACATCTCAATGGAATTTTGGGTAGGCTTTCTATTTGGCATCTGTCTGCAGTCTCTCCTTGCCTCTTCTCCATCCATTCTGCAGACTGTTGTCCTAGACATCAATATCGCTCCTTTGGCCCTAATGCTTCCAGGCTTCCCTTTGTATTTCAGACTAGATAAGAGCTCCTTAGCTTGACATGTGCCAAAAATCTACCACGCCTGCCTTATACCCCATCCACACCCCACACCCCTCACTCACCTTCCATTTCAGGAAGAGTAAATTAGTCACTGTTCCCCAAATGTTCCTGTTAAATTCCTGTCCCTGTCTCTTTGCTTGCACTGGCTTGCCCTTTACCCTCATCTCTGAGTGCTGACACCTCATCTGTCCTTCCAGTCCCTGGTTAAATGCCCCCTTCCACATGAATACTTCTCAACTCTTTAACTCCAGCTGTGATCAATCTCAAAAACTCACACAGGGCTTCCCTGGTGGCACAGTGGTTGAGAATCCGCCTGCCGATGCAGGGGACGGGGGTTCGTGCTCCGGTCCGGGAAGATCCCACATGCTGCGGAGCGGCTGGGCCCATGAGCCATGGCTGCTGAGCCTGCACGTTCGGAGGCTGTGCTCCGCAACGGGAGAGGCTGCAACAGTGAGAGACCCGCGTACCAGAAAAAAAAAACAAAAACAAAAACAAAAAAACCTCACACATTTTCTGCTACACTGGGCTACCTCCTTCAGTGTTCATACCAGAGCCTGTCTATGGCAAGAGGACTTGACAACAGAAGAAAAGAGAGGAGGAGGAAGGGGAGGAGGACAGGTGTCTCTCTCTGCCATAATCTGGCCTTTTCTGGCTCTTCATTCCTGCAAAGATGTCCTAGACCAGTTGAATTAAAGGAGACATCCCAAGATTTTTCCACCTTTGAGACTGTATCACTATGACCTCCAACTGTAATCTTCCTTCCCACATAAAGACCTTCCTGTTTCTCAAGGCTCTGCTCCAGTTTACTCCTCTATGGAGCCTTCATGATCCTCTATCATCTCTCCCTTTTCTGACCACCTCTTATCTCACAGAGCATTCATCATGCTCCTTCCTCCACTTTATGGATCTGAGTTTTTATACTTGCGGGACAGAGCATGGAGCTTTGGAATTAGATTTGTCATTGGACAAGATAGTAACCTTGCTCAGCCTCAGTTTCTCTCCCTGTAAAATGAGGATCCTAACACCTACTTCACAGAGTAGTTATGAAGATTAAATAAGACAAACTTGTGCTAGAAGCAAGGTTAGCATCACCTGCCCATGAAAACTCAGCCTACAAGTTGAGTGTCGCTGTGATCTGGGTAACACCTGAACAAGATGGGCTTGACTGTGTGGTGGAGGACAAACCCTGAAACTTCCAGAGGCAGAGAGACAACAGGACCAGGTAACCTCAGGTAGAAGGCTTCTCAAGTGCCCAGTTTAGGCCTTGGGACAGCCTGGGCTTCCTTGTCACTGGGAAGCTGAAGAGAGCAACAAAGAAGTTCTCATTGACCTGGTGAAGCTGGTCCAACAGGAGAAGTTCTGATGGGAGACCTCAGAAGATCTCAAGAGATGTGAGTCAACTGTCCCCCAGTACTCTGTGCTGGCCAGACCACTCTCAGGGAGCTTGGTTCTCTCAGAGACCCATTCTATCAGAGGGATTTGAAGAAATGCAAGATTTCAGAAGAGGGGGGCAGCTGGAGGGTAGGCAAAGATTCCACCCTCATTAAGCTCATTGAAAAATTCATTGAGCTAAGATAACAAGTCTGAGGAAAGGTAGTTCAGAGAGCTTGGGTCCTGTATTCAATGGGCTGTCATGGGGATAGAAAAGAGTGAAGCGGGTCAGATGCAAGAGATGTAGGGCGTGGTGAGAATATACTCACAAGCAGCTGAGTACAACTGACTATTACACAGAGTGATATGGGTCCAGATCTTCCAGGTTTTCTAGAGAAGATATAAATCTGGGTTTTCTTGTGAAGTGTTATAATTTTTCCTTTTGGCAATTCATTCAAAAATTGTCATTGCTCTGCACCAACCAACGCTGCAGGCCAAACAAAACACATCTCTAGAAAATGAAAGGGTCCCTGAGCTGACAGTTTGCAATCTTTGGATGAGATAATCCCTAGGGTTGCTTCTAGATTGTACTCTATGGTTATAAAATGGTTCATAAAATTGGGGTAGGTTGGCTCAAACGGTGGGTGTTGGCATCATGTGTCTTAGGAAAACATACCCTGTTATGTCTCTTTAGTACCCACCATTATTGCTCCCATCAGCCAAAGAAGGGTTGAGAGCACACAGGGGCTGGAGTCAGGCAGATCTGGGTTCAAATCTCAGTCTGCCTCTTTGTAGTTCTGTGACCTTGGGCAAGTGATTTAACTTCTGACCTCAGATTCTTCAGCTTGAAATAGTAGCTGAATTTGAGTTTACAAGTGCTTTATTTATTAACTTAGTTCTCTAAACAACCCTAAGATGGGCAAAATTACCATTATCTCCATTCCACAGATGAGAAGACTGAGGCAGAGAAAAACTCAGGTCACAGCTAGTAAATAGGAAGCCGAGATGCAAACTCAGACACTCTCTCTCCAGGGTGTGCTCTTAGCACTTTACAAGACTGGCTTGAATCTGAGAAATGGGGACGGTAGTGGGAGTGGACCCCAGGATTTTCATGAGAATATAAATGAGGATGTATATAAGATATTTAGCCCAGTGCCTGCATATTCTAACAATACAAAAAAAAGCACTTATTAACCTTTTTCAGTGTTCATCCTCATGCTCTCTTTCTCCTTGTGTCTGTCTCTGTCTCTCTCTATATATTCTAATTATTAGAGTCAGGATTATTTCAATACCCATCTCCAGAAAGAACCTTTTCTATTTACCTCCACACTATGGCTTATTCCTATTCATTTTTCTGTTCCCTGCAATCCCTCCAGAGTTCCTCCTCAACCTTTTTGTTTAATCCTAGGGATTATTTATCAGGTAAATCTATCATGAGGTAATGTTTTAATAACACATTTCCCATCAGATAGTGGCTATTATGTATTCCCTGTAACCAGCCATGCACTATGGTAAATATTACCCTAAAAAGGAAATTCATGACTCACGAATAACTGAACAGCCAACTGGGAAGCCAGGGAGTTCTCACTTATGAAAATTATTATTGTTTGATTGATTTTTAACCCACCCACTGCCTGAGGGTCCTTTGAGTCATGCTGTACGTATTCAGCATGCAAACCAGTGGGGGCTGATTGGCTGGGGATGAAGTCAGGGTTATTTACAATCCTATGTTTATAATATCTACCTACAAGGGAAAAATCTCCTCTGTTTTATGCCATTACCTATAATCAGAAATTTGCTGTCAACACACACTCGCGAACACTGACAATGGCTCCCGCGCCTCACCTGCCCCAACAGGCCAAGAGATGTTTCCCAGTTCCTTTCCTCCATCCCGGGGCTGAGCTGTATGGAATGTTCTCAGGTCTGGCAGTCACTCATGCCTGGTTTGAAGCCCAGCACGGTCACTGACTTGCTATGTGACTTCAGGCAAGTGACAAACTCTCTGAGCCTTAGTTTCCCCCCTCGGGGATATTACCATGAGGATTAAATCAAATAAAGTGGCACACATAGTAAAGTGTTCCAAATATGGCTTTGCTGACGGGGCACCAAAGAACGTGAGGTTGGAGAAATTCTGCTCCAGGACAATGGTGGCTATAGTTTTGAGATCATAATTGGGAAGGGACAAGGCACCACACACATTTTAGAACCATCAGTCATTTGTTTGCCTTATATTAGTAAGTCTGGAAACAATGCCTCCTCCATACAACAAGGTTGAAATTCACATTACCTGTCCTTGAACACTTACTACATGTCAGAAACTGGGGTGGATAGATGCAGGGTCATTTAGAGATGAATGTCATATCGTCCCCGCCATCACAGAGCTCACAAGTAACCAAGATTCTCTGAGTTAGATGTAGTGTCCAGACCACCTTAATTCCTGGGCCTTGACCCCAGACATTGAATCGTAATCTCTGGAGAAAAAGACACTGGTCCTGCATTTTCACAAGTCCCTCTGATTGATATTATGTACACTTGTCAGCAGTTAGAAGCATCCAAGATTTATTGTGTGTTGATTATTCATTCCTTCACTCGACAAATATGCGCTGAGGGTATTTCTGCACCAGGCGCCGGTCTAAGTGCGTTATATGCGCTGTTTCAGCACATCTATACAACAGGTACCATAAGCCTTATTGCTCTAGCCAGAGAGCTAAGGAAAGTACACACTTTACATGACTGGATGTGTTAGGTGTCAAAACAAAGGGACATAGAATGTGCTCCGAAAACCCCCTAAAGGGAGAAACCACATCTAATAAAGAGAGGCAGTGCAAGGAAGCCTCTAAAAAGGGCCAGATCAAATTTCCCTCCAGCAGAGTTTTGGAGTCCTTCAGGGATGGACAAGGCACTCACAAAAAAAAAAAAAAAAAAAAAGGCAGTTGCTCCCAGGCTCCCTAGTTACAAGGTGTGGAAATGCAGATGAGCTGTTCCACAGCGAGATTTATACATCAGTAAGCACTTTGTGTGTTTCTCAGACATAATTGATAGCTTAATAATCATATCCATATGCACCAAGAAGGAAGCATGGGGCTTTTCTATTAATGTGAGGTGTTTTTAAAACGAGTTGTCATTCTTCAACTAGTTTGTGTCAGTGACATCTATTTTTCTCTAAGTAAAACTAAGTACAGTTTGTGGTTACAGAGCTATGAATGTGATGCCTATCAGATACACAGGATTAAAAAGAGAGAGAAAGAATAGTCAGTGTTGGCAAGGGTGTGGTGAAAAGGACATTCCCAGAAACTGCTAGAGTTGATGGGAGTGTAAATCGTGTTACACCCTTTCTGACGGTTATTTGGCAGTATGTGTTAAGAACTTGAAGGAATATTCATACCTTTCAACTGTATCATTCCCACTCTGGGAAACTCTCCTCATGAAATAAGCAAAGGCTTGGAAATACATTTATCAACCATTATGTTGTCCCTCACAGTGTGTTTTTTTTTTTTTTAAGGGGCATTAAATCAGAAAGAGTTGAAACATTCCACCACAGAGATTGGTTAGGTAAATGACCACAAATTTCCATAATAGAGGTGAAATACAACGTAAGCCCCATTGGGGTAGGGATCTCATCTCCTTTGTTCATGCTGTATCTTCAGCACCTATCACAGTGCCTGGCACATAGTAGACACTCAGCAAATCTTTGTTGAATGATAATTTTCCATAGGATTCTACTGAGGATTGAAGGCCATAATGAACACGTAAGGTGACATTAACATAGAAGCACAAAATAAATGCTGTCTGCTGTGATTATCCACGGGAGTTCATAAGGGAGTATCCTCATGGTTAGTAAACAACAATACCCCAACTAAATTCAGTGAGACTCAACAGTTGCAATAGGAAAGTACAAACACAG
Organism: Kogia breviceps; assembly: GCF_026419965.1. NCBI lineage: Eukaryota > Metazoa > Chordata > Mammalia > Artiodactyla > Physeteridae > Kogia > Kogia breviceps. The sequence continues at coordinate 152,121,526 of NC_081310.1, read as the reverse complement.
TATTTGTATTTAAAAGATGAGAAGGAAGCTCACTAAGTTCAGTGATATCTGAACCACGGAAACACCATAATTTTCATGAGTAGAGGAACAATGTGCTCCTGAAAGACTTGTGATGAAAGACAGAGTTTAATACATCTATGCCTCACTCTCTGCATTCACAGCCCCTGAGGGATCAAAGCAACTCCGCAGGATCTGGGGGCCGGGGCCGGGGAGTGGGGGGCAGTGGGGCAGAGAATCATGCTGTAATCAATTATCAAAATGGCAAACACAGGGCTTTGAAAACTTTACTCACATCAAGCCACATGTTCGGTGTTGAGATTTGATCTTTGTCTGCGTGCTGATAAGAGGCCCCCCAAACGAAATTTAGTTCTTGGCATACTTCTAGAATCGGTAGAGAACATCTGGGAACCTCAGGGAAAGTTCTGTCATTTGCTATTTCAAGGTTTCCCCGAAACCCTTCTTGGCTCTAGACAAAGCTCATGCCCAGACGACTTTTCCAGAACTTTGTCTAACAATGTCAGTTAGATCTCACCAATCTAAAAATCCTATTGGGTAATTCATGTTTTCAGAGCTTGCCATAAAACTTCCTGGTGGCATGGGAAGCCCATAATAATCTGTGGTTAAGAGCAGTGATAATTGTTTGGAGTGACTTCCTGCTTTAAAGGGAGCTACAGACAGAGTTCACATTATGAAATTTTAAGATGTTTCCCAGGCCACCAGCCTTAAATACCATCTGGGAACCCAGAGGAAGGCCAATGGCACAAAAGCATTTTCGTGGTTCCACCTCCAGCTCCACTGGGCTGTTGGTCCAAAGGTGGGCTGTGGAGAGGGAAAATGGGAGAGAAACCAGTCTTGTATGTACAATTCAAGTATCAACTACTGAAATCAAGTGTGAGAGACCCCTGACTGAAAGCATATTTATTGAGAGGCATGTTGAGAAAATTCATTAATCACAAAACAAGGGGATTTTTTTTATTTTAAACAGCCTAAGAAAAATCAAAGCAGAGAGGTTTGGTGAGGTGGTGTACTGGTTAAAAGTCAGATTCCAAGGTTCCGGGCCAAGAAATTCTTAACTCGGTGGATCTGCATGGACACTGTTATCTGCAATTTTAATAATCATACCAGGTAAAAAACACTAATCTAGGAAAACTTCAGTTTAGGAAATAAAGCCTATTTTGCTTGAGAAATTACTTTAATTGGCTTTTTGGACTCTGCAAAGGTAGGTGCCAGGCTCATCTTGATAGAGAGGTTAAAAAAAGACAGGATTTACATTTTTAAAAATTTTACAACACAGTAGGACTTGGGGGTTTCCCACTGTCAGCCCCTGTCAGAGTCTAAGTGCTTGAACCTGAGAGAGAAAGGAACATGGCCAGCCCCATGGAAGGAGGGGCTGAGTCACTGCCTTCAAGGGGCGGATGATGAATTCCACCAATACGCTGTCTGACATTTAGCTTTCCTTGTCTCCTCTCTTGTGATGTGACTTCCTTACTTCATCACCAAACCTTTAGTAAAATGCTGTATACAAAATGGCTCTGTGTTGGTAGTGCACTGGGGTTTGAGAAGAGAGGAGCATGCCGGGGTTTTCCAGGGAAATAACTAGAGAGAACTGGAACAGCCATGAGGAGTAGGGGGATGAGAGTGAAAAGTGGGTGAGCATTGAGGTGGAGGGGAAATTAATACAACAAAGAAGGAGGGGTTCACAGGGCAATGTGCAGACACTTGAGGGACCTTCCCTCTGGAACCTTTGAGAAGACTGCTGGAAGCCTGGGGTTTGTGGAATATCATTTATATACAATAAAATACTCCCATTGTACATGTACAATTAAATCAGTTTTGACAAATGTATATACCCACGTAATCATCACCACAGTCAAGATCTCCACCACCATCACCTAAAAAGTTTCCTTCTGCACCATCCTATCAATCAGTCCCCACACACCGCTGGCCATAAAAAATGGTCAAACAAGTTTTTGTCACTGTAGATTAGGTTTGTCTCTTCAAGAATTTCATATAAATGGAATTATACAGTATATACCCTTTTGTATAGGATGATATTTGAGGTTCCTCCATGTGGTTGCATTTTTTCAGTAGACTGGCTGGTGGCTTGATTTGATGAGCAGTGACTCATTGTATGGATATACCACAATGTGTTGATTCATTCACCTGTTGGTTGTCATCTGGGTTGTTAAGCAGTTTGGGGATAGTAGCAACAAATCTGTTATGACCATTTGTGTACAAGTCTTTGTGTGAGCATATGTTTTCATTTCTCTTATGCAAATGACTTGAAGTGGAATTGCTATGGTGTAGGGTAGTTATATAGGTATCTGTTTAACTTTATAAGAAAATGCCTTTTCCCCAGAGTGGTTGTACTGGTGTTGTTAGCACCAGCAACACAGAAAAATGTTAGTTAATCCACATCCTTTTCAATACTTGATATTGCAGCCTAAGTTTTGCCATTTTAATGACTGTGTCCTGGCTTCTCACTGTGTTTTTAATTGACATTTCCCTAATGACTAATAATATTGAGTATCTTCTCATGCATATTGGCCACTTTCTATACCTTCTTTTGGAAAGTATCTGTTCTAGGTTTTTGCTCACTTAAAAAAATATTTTTTGTCTTTTTATGTTTTAAGAGTTCTTGATATATGCTAGATATTTGTCCTTTGTCAGAATTATCTATGACAAATATTTTTCCCAGTCTGTGGGGTACCTCATTATTCTTTTGATGGTGTCTTTGGAATACCAGTTTTAATTTTTCATGAAGTCTAATTTATCTAATTGTTTTACACTGTTTGTGTCCTATTGAAGAAATATTTGCCAACATAAAGGTTGCAAATATTTTCTCAATGTTTTCTTCTGGAAATTTGTAGTTTTAGCTTTTACATTTAGATCTATGATCCATGTTAAATATTTTTGGTGTTGGGATTTAAGTTACTAGGTTAATGGTCTTGTTCCTGATCTTAGAATGAAAGTATTCTGTCTTTCACCTTTATGTATGTTAGCTGTAAGATTTTCACAGATGCTCTTTTTAAAAATTTTTATTGGAGTATAGTTGATTTACAATCATAGATGCTCTTTATCAAGTGGTTGAGGAAGTTCCCTTCTATTTTTAGGTCAAGAGGTGTTTTCTTTCATTATTAAAAACATAATGATAAATATAAATTTTTTAAAATGCTTTTTCGGCACCCATTAAACTTTTATTTTTTCCTATTAATATGTTAAATTATATTAACCAATTCTTAAATGTTAAACCAAACCTGTATTCCTGGAATAAACCTCATTTGGATGTGGTATATTACCCTTTTTAAATATATTCCTGGATTTTATTTGTTACTTTTTAAAAAGATTTTTACACCAATCTCATGAAGGATATTAGTTTTTCTTTTCTTATAAAGTCTTTGGTTTTGATTGCAAGATAAGGTTAGCCTTATAAAATGAGTTGTGAAGTGTTTCCTCCTCCATTTGTTTCTGAAACAATTTAAGTAGGATTGGTATTATTTCTCTCTTAAATGTTTGATATAATTTACCTTGGAAGCCTTTATTTTTATCTATGGAAATGTTTTAATAACAATTTCAAATTCTTTAGTTGATTTAGGGCAATACAAGTTTTCTGTTTCTTCTGCTGTTTTGTCAATTTGAATATTTCAGAAATTTGTGCGTTTCATTTAAATTGTTGAATTTTTGGTATAAGATTGCTTATAATATTACCTTATTGTTCTTTAAATTTCTGTAGGACTTGTAATGATGTGCCCTCATTTATTCCTGTTACTGATCATTTAGGCCTTCTTCCTCTACTATTTTATGAGTCTACTAGAGATTTATCCACTTATTTATGTTTTTTAAAAAAACAGCTTTTAGATTCATTGATTTCCCTAAGATGATTACTCTATGTCATTGCTTTCTGCTATTATTTTTATTATTTCTTTTCTTCTACATATTCAGGTTTGAAGTAGTTTTCTTCTTCTAGATTCTTAAGGTGGATCACTAATTTTGGACATTTCTAATTTTCTAATATAAGCATGTAAAGACATAAATTTCTCCCTGACCACTGCCTTAACTGCATTCCACAAACTTTGATGTGTGTTGTCATTTTCACTCAGTACAATATATTTTTCTAGTATACTTTGTGATTACTTTTTTTTTTTTTTTTGCAGTATGTGGACTTCTCACTGTTGTGGCCTCTCCCGTTGCAGAGCACAGGCTCTGGAAGCACAGGCTCAGAGGCCATGGCTCACAGGCCTAGCCACTCTGCGGCATGTGGGATCCTCCTGGACCAGGGCATGAACCCGTGTCCCCTGCATCGGCAGGTGGACTCTCAACCAATGTGCCACCAGGGAAGCCCTGTGATTACGTTTTGACCCATGAATTATAGAGAACTGTTTTGTTTAATTTCCAAATATTTAAGGATTTTCCACACATATGTCTGGAAATATGATTTCTAATGTAGTTTTATTGTGGTCAAAAAGCATACTCCACATGACTTTAATACTTTTAAAAGTATTATTTTCTTGCATATGGTAGATCTTGTTAAATGTTCCATGTGCACTTGAAAAGTAGGTACATTCTGATGTTGCTGGGTGGAATGTTCCATAAATATCAATAATATCAAGTTGGTTGATACCTTTGTTGAAGTCTGCTATATTTCTTTATACTTGTTATAACAATCTGTGGATTTGTCTATTTCCCCTTTCTGTTCTGTCAGTTTTTGCTTATGCATTTTGAAGATCTGGGGTAGGGATTTAGGAGTATTGTGTCTTTCTGATGAATTGACCCTTCTGTCATTATGAAATATCCCAATTTATCCCTGGTCATATCATTTTTGCTGAAGCCTACTTTGTCTGATGTTATCATAGCCAATCCAGATTTCTTAAGACTGGTGTTTTCATGGTATATTTTTCCCACCCTTTTACTCTATGCCTTTATATTTAAAGAGGTTTCTAATAGTTTATTGTTGAGGCTTGCTTTTTTAAAAATCTAGTCTTACAATATCTGCCTACCAATTTGAGTGTTTCCACTACTTACATTTAATGTAATTAGCAATATTGTGCTTCAATCTACCATCTTGTTATTTGTTTTCTATTTGTCCCATCTGTCCTTTGGACATTCTTTACCTTTTTATGCCTTCCTTTGGATTGATTATTCCACTTTCTCTCCATTATTAGCTTATTAGTCTACCATTTTATTTTATTTTCAGTGATTGCTCTAGGCAGGGGTTAGCAAAATACAACCTGTCGTCAAATCTGACCCACTATTTATTTTCATAAATAAAGTTTGATTGGAAAACATCCTCACTTACTCATTTGTGTATTGTCTATAGCTGTTTATCTAGCTAAGGAGTTTCATGCTATAAAGGCAGAGTTGAGTAGTTGTGACAGTGATCTTCTCACCCACAAGCCTAAACTATATACAATCTGACATTTACAGAAGAAGTTTGCCAACTCCTGCTGTAGTATTTACTATATGTTTCTATAACTTACCACAATCTACCTTCAAATAATATACCACTTCACATATAAAAACTGTAATATCATATACTTTCATTTTTCCTCTCCTGTCCTTTGTTCTATATTTTACTTCTATATATATTATAATCTCCAAATATATTGTTATTATTTTACCTTGAAAAGTCCATTATTTTTAAAGTTATTAAGAAATAGGGATTTCCCTAGTTGTCCAGCAGTTAAAACCCCATGCTTCCACTGCAGGGGGCACAGGTTCGATCCCTGGTCAAGGCATTAAGATCCCACATGCTGAGTGGTGCAGCCAAAAAGTAAAAAAAAAACAAAAGAAATTAAGAAATAAAAGGTATTTTATATTCACTCATACATTTACCATACTTTGCATTCTTCATGTCTTTTCTACATCCAAGTTTTCATCTGTTGAAATTTTCCTTCTGTCTAAAGGACATCCTTCAATATTTCTTATAGTCAGGTCTTCTGGGAAGAAATGATCTCAGCTCATATTTGTCTGAAATTCTTTATGTCATCTTCATTTCTGAAGACTGTTTTCATTGGGTATAAAATTTTAGGTCAACATTTGTTTTTATTCTTCTTCTATTATTCAGCACTTTAACTATAGTGTCTCATTGTCTTCTTACATAGTTTCTGATAAAAAGTCTATAATCATTTATTTTTATCTTTGTTCCTCTACACATAATCTGTGTTTTTTTCTTTGGTTACTTTTAAGATTTTCTCGTTATCACTTGTTTTTGAAAATTTGGTTATAATGTGCCCTGGTGGAGTTATCTTTGTTATCTTCATTGAGGCTCATTGAGCTTATATTTTTCATCAAATTTTGGAATTTTTAACTATTATGTTTTCAAATATTTTTCTGCTTCCCATTGCCCTAACCTCTCCTGTAATTCTGTTAAACCACTTCAAAATTGTCTCAAATGTCACTAAGACACTGTTAGTTATGTTTTTCAATTATTTTCTTCTATGTGATTCATTTGGATTGCTTCTATTACCATGTCTTCAAGTTTACTAATATTTTCTTCTGCAATATATAATATACTCTTAATCTTTCCAAAGACGTTTTCATTAGCATATATATTTGTTAATCTCTAGAAATTTCATTTTGTCTATTTTAAAATCCTCCATCTCTCTCCTCACTACATACATGTTTATAATAATTCCGTATAACTTAAGAGCTGTTTAAAGTCCTTCTCTGCAATTCTATCATCTCTATTACTTCTTGGTCTGTTTCTATTGACTTTTTTTATATTCCTGATTGTAGATGACATCTGCCTACTTCTTGGCATATCTACTTGTTTTTTTTTTTTTTTTTTTTTTTTTTTTTTTTTTTTTTTGCGTTACGTGGGCCTCTCACTGTTGTGGCCTCTCCCGTAGCGGAGCACAGGCTCCGGACGCGCAGGCTCAGGCTCCGGACGCGCAGGCTCAACGGCCATGGCTCACGGGCCCAGCCGCTCCACGGCATGTGGGATCTTCCCGGACCGGGGCACGAACCCGTGTCCCCTGCATCGGCAGGCGGACTCTCAACCACTGCGCCACCAGGGAAGCCCTCTACTTGTTTTTTAATGGATACTGAATATTGTGTTTTATGCTGAGGGTCTGGATTTTGTGGTTATCCTTTAAAGAGTGTTGAGCTTTGTTCTAGCAGGGAAAGTTACTTGCTGATCAGCCTGATCCCTTCCAGACTTCTTTTTAGGACTTTTTAGGGCAAGTCTAGAGACAGTTTAACCCTCTATTAAAGCATCACACCTCTCTGGTCCCTACTGAATGTCCCAGATCATCTATGAGGACCTTCTACTCTTAGTGGTTGGAGTCTCCTCCCAATTCTGTGACCTCTGTGAATTGTTCAGCCTACAGCTCCCCAGTCATCTATCACCTGGCCTCATGGAGTTATGTCCTAGGCATACATGAATTAATATTCAGCAAAGACGCTGAAGTACTTTTTCTATGTTGCTCTCTTTTCTCTGAAACTCTGCTCTACAATTTTGGGTCACCTCAGCCTCCCAGATCTGTGATCTCTGTTTTCTCAATTTCATGAGACCGCTGTGCTTGGCTTAGGATTCCCTTTCCTGCAATGAGATCCAGAATGTGATTCTAGGCAGAAGGCCAAGGGCTTACCTCACTTATTTCCCTTTTCTTGGGAATCACAGTACCATACTGTTTGTTGTTCAATGTCTGAAAGCAGTTGTTTTCTATAATTTTTTCCAGTTTTCTTATTGTTTATAATGGGAGAATATGTCTGGACCCTATCACTCCATCATGGCCTGACACAGAAGTTCAGCTATTGCCCTTTTTTTTTGTACATTAGAGAAAAGGGTAAACCACAAGACTGGAAACAGGGATGTTGATGTTGCAATAGCAAAATGAAACAACATTTGCAAAGAGTGATGTCTAAAATGTGAAAACCATCCTAGCTTGCATTAAAGGAAGTATGGTGTCTAAGACTAGGAAAGAGATAATCCCACTTAATCCCACTCTACACACTATTGGCCTTGTTCCCACATTCATTTATTCCATAAGCATGTTTTGAGCACCATCTTTGTCATTGTCTGTGCTAGGCACTGAGGATACCATGATGAATGAGATATAGCCTTTGTCCTTAAAAAACTCATAGACCGGGGAGAAATAGACAACACGGAAATAATCATACATCATGATAAGCAATACAGTAAAGATAATCCCAGGGGTTATGAGAACACAAAGGAGGGATAGCTATTCCAAACTGAGTGAGGGTGGGAGTGTCAAGGTGGACTGTCTATAGGAGATAATGACTTATGAGTGGAGTCCTGATGCATGAGTAAGAATGCATCAGATGAAGAAAGTGGGAAGAGTTGAGGGTAAAGCACACACATGAAAAAGCCTATTTAATTTCTTCAGGGAATTACATGTATTTCAGAGGGGCTGAAGTGTCAAGTGGGAAGAAGAGGAGTGAGGTGAGATGAAGCTAAAATGAGATGTAGGAGCTGGGTAATATAAGGTCTTATTAAAATTTTTAATTCTATTCTAGGAGAACTGAGGAACTATTGAATAGTTTATCCAGGTGAATAATAGCTTAATTTGTATTTTAGAAAAATATCATGGGCTGCAGTTTGGAAAACAGGGCTGTATGGGGGAAATAATGATCCATCAGGAAGATTTAGCATTAATTTAGGCAAAAGACGCTTTGGACCTAATCTGTTATTGGAAATGGGAACCAAGATAAGTAGATGAATGAGAGATATTTAGAAGGTATAATCAACTGAGCCTAAAGAGTGGCCAGATATGGGGAGTAAGGAAAGGGAGGAACCATAGACAGCACCTGGAGTTTGACTAGGATGACTCAAGCATTCTATTAAGGGATAGCAGATTTCTTTGTTTCTGTCTGGATTGACTATTGTTTTGCCATGTGTGTGATTCCAACCTTCTGGTTACCTGGGCCTAGGCACTTCCTCTGGGTGTTTGAGATTGTTTCCTCTCTGCTAAGCTGCCTTCTATCTCTTGCCTCTTCTAACAGTCAGAATGTGTGTGAGCCAATACTCCTGGCTGCTCTCCTGGTTCTGCCTGGATTACCAGGTTGGGTACCTTACTGGGTTTGTCTCATTCCTTTATCTGCTCTAGACCCTATATGTCCAGCTCAAGAGTTCTGCCATATTTCTTTCTATGATTCATGGAAAATTGTGACATAGAGCTGACAAAATAATACTTGGAGATCAGCACTAGAAAGGAGTTAGGTACTATGTGGAACAACATGTTAATTTTGCAGCTGAAAAAATTAAAAACATAGATTCATCATTCCATTGATACATTCCCTAAACGTGTATTGATTGATTTTACTACCCTTCCTGGATCAAATATAACTTATTAGTAATTTTAACTCTCCCATGTATAGAGGCATATCTTTATATTCTTACAGTCTTGTATTGGGTAAGAAAGATGGTGATTTCCTTGCATTATGGTTATCAAGACTGAAGGATAGAAGTTCAACCTACAAAAAGTGAACCTAAGAACTGATCAAGAAAGACTGATGGGACCATGGTCAAGACTACTAGCTGTTCTGTAATATGGGTTCTCTTCTCCTTTTTTGGTAATAGAACCTTCAATTTTTAGGTGAGTGCCTGGCCCATAATAAAAACCTTGCAGTTAGGTAAATGTGTCAAAGTTCCAACAGAAAGAAGATGATATACTCAAAGTGGGATAAGCCAAAGAGGATTTATTTATAAAGGGGCTATTTACTAAGTTTGGGTATGGAGGAACTGTAAGTATAATGCAATAATCTAGTGCTCATAGCAGCTAGGCTGTTACCTCCCTCGGTGCCTAAGGGATGAAGGGAGGGAACAGTTACCAGAGCCTAGAAAAAGAGAGAGGCAGGCAAAATCAATTATTTTTCAAGGCTCATAACCCTCACTTGAGGGATAGAGCCTACCCAATGCAACCTTGAAGGGAGGGATCCAGAGAAATAAATACCTGATCTCACTCTTCTTTTATTTTTTCTTTCCTTTTTATTATCTCCTGCTAGATCCCCTATTGTCTGAACTAGAACCATAAAAACCAGAGGTTACCATCTCCCATTGATCAGGTCCCACAGGCCAGCTTCCCATGGCAGAGAGCAGACGAAGAATAGTAGGCAGTGGGTCTAGAGAATCAAATAGCTGGCATATGGGAGTTATATAACTACATTTTGGCCAATGTAATAGAAGCAGAAACAGTGTGTTCCACTTTGGGGGGGCACACCTTTAAAAGGAGGGGCATGTCTTCCTCCTTCCTATACGCTGGATTGGTGACTAGAGTTTGAGAAGCCACCTTGGTCCGTGAGATGGAAGTTCTGTCCTGAGATTGGCAGAAAAACATGATAGAGGGAACTTGGTGCCTGAGGATCAGGCAATTAGTTCTGGTTGTCTACATTCACCTGAGAGAGAAATAAACTTGTAACCTTATATTGGGTTTTCTGTCACTTGCAACTGATACAAATCTTAATTCAGAGACCAAGCAGGAAATTTTGGGGGTATTTGTACTGTATTGGTTATGATTTATTTTTAACTTATAAATTTCTGAAATAGACTTCGTCTAGCTTAAGCAAAGGGGAAATTTATTGGAAGGATGCTGGGCGTGTCTCAGAGAATCAAAGGAAATGCTGAGCTATCAAGATAGGAGAACCCAAGTTAGTTCTGGTATCTTGAAATTCTTCATGGCTTTTCACCCTGGAGGACTGCCACAAATGTGACTCAGCTCCAACAACTCCCAGGCTCTTCAGCAATCCATTCCAAATTTCATATTTCTGTTACAGAGAATATGATTGGGCCAGCTTGGGTCAAGCTCTCATGTCTTTATTGGGGGATAGGGTGGGGGGGGTCACAATACAGACAGGGTCACTGGGGTCCTCCAAGATTCTTAGAACCAAGAATGCATTGTGTGTCAGACAGTCACCCCAATGACTGTGACAAAGGGACCATCATCTCGGTTTAAACCTATCATTTAAATACTAACAGCATGGATAATAATAATGCCTGGTCCACAGTAGCTACCAAATAAAGACATTACTTGATGTTTAAGATTATTACAGGGGTAAGGATGGGCAACAACTCAAAGCCACAATTTTGTGTAAATTCAAAATTGTAACTAGATTCACCAAAATTCTCAATACCTACTTTAAGCCAGGACCTATGTTGAATACAACTGACAGGAAAAAAAATGACTAAATGTTTTCAAGAATTCATAGACTGGCAGAGAAGAGAAGCATGTAGACAAATGATCATAATAACAAACAGCAAGTCATATGCCATAGTAAAATTAAGTGTCAGATTCCTTAAGCGAGAACATCTGAGAGAGTTGGAAGAGGTGATGTTTGAGGCGAGTATATGTGGATGAGTAGGAGTCCTACAGGCATAAAATGGAGGAAGAGAATTCCAAGTAAAATGAAGAGCAGGTGCAAAACTACTGAGGCATTTAAATGCTCATCCACATTCAGAGAAAAGCTAAGACCTCCATGTGAACAGACTTCTAGGTACTGACTGGAAACTCCTTTATTCATTCATCAGCAATTCATTGAGTACTGCTCTGTGAAGGGTTACCAAGGAGTCAAAGATAAATGAGATGCAAGCCTCACCTTCAGAGGGAGAGGCAAACACAGTGGCTACTATCAGATGAGCGCTAAGCAGAGGGGAGAAAACTCTCCGTGAAATGAAAACAGGGGAAAGGACGGTATCTAGGGACTTAGGAGGAGGAGCCTAGAGCTGTAGGCAGGAGTTAGGACCTTGAAACTCATGCTATAGCTGCTTGAGTTTCTTTATCTTGTAGGTCACGGGACCCTCTAAAGTTAAACTCACATGCGTTTGTTAAAGTAAGACGATTCTTATTTGCTGAGGCTGTTTAAAACCCCTGACTCAAGACAGATAAATTCCATTTGTTTCATGCTTGTGTGCCAAGCACTGTGCTAGGGATTTTATATATGCTCATTTGAGCTGAGATTGGTCAGCAGATGGAGAGTCATACACACCCAACTTTGGAGGTGAGCAAAGCAGAGAACAGAGAAAAGAACACTGTGTAGTGTGAGGGGAGGAGGATGGTTGAGCAAGTTAATGCTATTTTGTGAGTAAGGTACAGGAGTTTAAATTCCACCTGCATTTCTGAGAAAGGTCTCTGCTCTAATCAAAATGGCTACCATTTATTTGGGTAGGTATGGTGTGTCAAAGCCTAGATTATTCCATCAGTTAGGAATATAGACAGCTGCAAACTGATTAGGCTAACCAGGGTCGATTTGTCTCAAGCAATGAGAAGTCCAGGGAAAAGCAGCCCAACAATACCAGGAGAGGTGCAAGCTCTTCCATCTTTCCAAGATGGCTGCCAAATCTCCATTTTTATTCTCTATTCCTTGGAATGCACTTCCATGCCAAGAAGGAAGAAGGGGAGGAGAAAGGCTTTTGCCAAAAAGGTTTAATTTTCTTATTCAGGACAAGGTACCCTTTCTAGAGACTTCTGCTTACATTTCATTGGCCAGAACTACATCATATGGCCACACCTGAGTGCAAGGGAGGCTGGAAAATGGAATGTTTTAACAGGGTGTCTTTGCTGCCCCCTCCACACCAAATTAGTTTTGAGTCCTAAAGAAGGAGGAAATTGGTAGCACGTGGACAGAATATATAGTCTCATTCCATGTTTCCAACAGTTCTGTACGGTAGATAAAGTTATCCCCATTCTACATATAGGAAAATGGACTCAGAGAGGAAAGTAAATTACCCAAAGTCATACCAAGTAATGAGTATGCAATCACTACTTCATGGAATAAAGATTTTATAACAAGCCTGTATCATTCCAAAAGCAAAGGATTTTTAATGATACCAGCCTGTTTCCCTTAGCCTTGTGACCTTGAGCAAGTCACTAAATTTCCCTTAGCCTCCATTCCAAGATCTGTAAAATGAGGATAATCACCGCTGACTCAAAGTTTCTTAAAGCATCAAGTTAGACGGTGAATGCAAAAGGGTTGGAAAGGATAGTATCGATGGGACCCTGATTATTATCCATATACATCTGCCAAAGTGTCTCTCCCAAGGTTGACAAGCAGGCATGGTTCTTGGAGAAGCACAGCTCCCAACACTGGTATTTGAGCTTGGCACCAGTAAAATCTCTTGACTGGCATTTCCTATTTGGGCCCCATGACAGTTTCCCAGGAATTTCCATTGGCTGGGTTTCCTTTGTGCATTCCAATAGCTGCCCATGCAGATAAGTTATGAGCCACATTCCACAGCAAGTCAAATGCAAACAACGTGCAAACCATTTGTCCATCCTCTTGCCTTCTTCCTCTATGGCTGCTCCCCAGCTAGAACTAAACTCAGGCCCCTCCTCTGACTGTGCTTCTTCTGGTGCCCTGTTTCAGGATGGAAAAACATCTGAGCACCGAGGGTGTCAGTCCAGCCACAGACCCACCACAGCCCACCCTGTTTCATGCTCTAGGCCTGGGTTCTTGTGCACCTCTGCCTGGAAAGCTTTGCCTTCACTGTTTTCCCCTGGACAGCTCCTCCTCCCCAGCAAAGGTTCAGGCTAACTACCAGAGTCTCCTCTTCTGTACATCTTCCCCTGTGCTTCCAGGAAGATGTTTGTTTTGTTTTACATTCTCTTCTATATTAGCACGGGGCTTTGTCCATACTTTTATTATAGTGTAACACATAGTTCACCAGATTAAACTAAACCTCATCACAAGTCTGGCTTTGCCTTACTGGCCACCAGAACCTTACCAAAAACAAACAAAGTAATATTGATACCCAAATGCATCTTTGTTATACTGAAAGAAGAAAGGATGGAGGGAAGGAAGGAAGGAAGGAAGGAAGGAAGGAAGGAAGGAAGGAAGGAAGGAAGGGAGGAAGGAAGCTACAAATATAAATGGGGGGAAAAAGTCCCATCTTCTCCTTCCCTTCCTGTCCCTATTCCTTATAATCACTTAGCTATATATCTGGTGTGGCACCACCATGGACAAATCAGAACAAAGAATCATAGCTAGACTGCCAAAGGGCTCCTGCAGAGACAAGCGTTCATTTTTTAGAATCTGGTCATCTTTCCATTTCAACACATCTTTCCATTCCATTCTATGAATATACCATCATTTTAAAAACCATTTCCCTACTTTGGAAGCTTCTGGTTTTTCACTGTTACAAATGATGCTGGAGAGAATTTGCTTGAAAATATATTTGTGAGCAATGCGCTGGTAAATCTGTGTGGTAGAGTCCTGGAAATGGAATTTTGGTGGAGACTCCAAATTTAGACTCCCAGTAACTGGATATCATCTACCCATTTCCTCAGAATCTCATGGGCCCTGGATACTGTTGATGTTTTTAACTTTTGCAAACCTTGAAAAAAATCTACTTAGTTTGAATTTCTTTGATGATTTAATACAATTGAGCATCTGTCTATATGTTTACAGGATGTATCTTTTTCTTCTTCTGTGCCATCACTGTTAGCATCAGAATCTTGACTGCAATGGGTGCCACTCAGTCCTGAGTTCCATTTCTAACAACACCCCATTAAGTTTTTCAACTCAAGACCATATGACAGTGAGGCAAGAATTTGTTAACAATGACTGAGACAATACTCTGGAATTAGAACTCCAAAAAGTTTTCCCCTTTGGAGTTTATTTGACATCATTGTGTTTGTCAACCAGTGCACACCATTCACGGAGGTTCTGAGGGCAACTTCCAGACCATCCTCATTGAGCATCTATTGAGGATCTTTCGCTTGTGTGGCTAAAGGAAGAGTTTTATGTGGAGGTTTGTATTTGGGGTTGGTTTTGTAAAATTTTTTTTCAGTTGACTCATCTGCACAGCTTTTGTCTTTGCTTTGTCCCAGTCTGGCTGCATCCCTTCTGTGTGAGATGATGTCTAGCTCTGCAGTATTCTGACCTGGGAAGTCACCTTCTCAATTTAGAGCCCTTGGTATTAAATAGTCGTAGTCAATTGCCTTTGTATGATGAGTCAATTGCATTTCATTTCAAAGTCAAGGGGCACCTGCTCTGTGCTAGACTTTGGGAATACAAAAATGGATAAGACTCAGTCCCTGTTTCAGGGGGAGCCTGACATCCAGTGGAGATGAAAGCCACGTAGAGGGGATTGTCGTGGTCATATGGTTAAATCACGAAAGAGTGGAACCCAGGTGCTCTGGGAGACAGGTCAGCTCTCCTGCTTCCCACTGATGACATCTCAGGCAGGTGATGTCAACTCTTCGTGTCTCAGTGTCTTCATCTGTAAAATGCAGAACATAGCTTCCCTTACTTAATAGGATTATTATGAGGACCATGAGTTAATTCAAATAAAGGGCTTAGAACCTGTCATGTAGTAAGTGATCAATAAATGGTGGTTTTTCAAATTACTATCAGTATTATTATAATAGCACAGCAAAGGGCCCTAACCCCATCTGGAGGCTACTGGAGAAGGTAATGGCAGGGTCGAATCTTCAAGAGTAGAGAAAATATATGTAGCCTTGATCTAGAGATGAAAATATCCCATTATTATCATGTGCTGAGCAGTGACAATGGGCTGGACATTTAACCTTTATGACCTCATGTACAAATGAAAACACTCAGACACAGAGAGGTTATGTAACTTGCCCAAGGTTAACACAGCTAGTAATATACAGTATTTTTATCTCTTCTTTTTTTATAGCTAAGAAAGGTGAAGCATGAAGTGGTTTTAGGGGCAAGATTCAAATCCATGTCTCTCAAACTCCTAAACCCGTGTTCTTCCCACTATGCCATGTTGCCATCCAAGGGAGTATATGAGTCTTGTCTCGTTGGGACTTTTGAACAAAACATGGGCTTCTTTATGCTTCGGTCTTCTTCTGTCTAAAGCAGGCATCTCCACACTTCTCCTCTCTGCACACAGCTCTTCTTTCAAGCTCCAGGAGAGTCTGTGACAATGCGTGGGCTCCCTCTGCAAGATGCCTTGATTCCTTTGAAGAAAGGCAGCCAGGAAATACGAAGTATGGTGATGGTGGCCTTTCCAAGGGTGGGTGATGAGTGGAAACTTCCTGACATTTCAAGTGACAACATCAGAAAGGAAGTGGAATTTTCCTGAGGCACGGGCAGGAGATCTTACCAGCTATTGATTTGGGGTGTGCATCTCGCATTTAACCCAGTGATTAATTTGGAAGGAGGCAGCATGCATGCTGGGTTTTCATTTAGTGAGTTTAAAAGCATACGGCTTCTGATTTATTTTTTCTTTATTCGTGCAGGGCTGTTTTATTGCTAAGGGTTGAATGACAGGCTTCCCAGTAGGCTGTAAAGACAGGTAAAATTCAAATAAGAAACATAAAATCTTTCAAGGCACTCTATTTATCTTTTATAATTGATTAATCACATCTAGTGAAGGCTGGTTGACCCTCTGGGAACAGTTCAGCAAAGGAAAACTATTCGGCAGGCTCAGCTTGCCAATCCCCTTGGCTTTTCTTTTTTTTCTTTATGGATGAGAAAACTAAGGATCCTAAATAGGAAGTAACTTGTCCGAGTCATAATACGTGTTAGAAAGGAAGTTAAGTCCTAGCCCTGCCTGGTAACCTTGGGATCACTGAAACACAAGGAATACGTGTAGAGCTCCAAATATGTTCCCCAAATATTCAAAGTATTTTCAAAACAAATTGATGAATTAACATAAGCACTCCCTTGTCTACATCTCTTTCGTTTTCCTAAAGGACAAACTTCAGGGTGAGGCTTACAAGATCCTTTAAGAGCTGGCCTCTGCTTCACAGACAAGCTTCATCTCCGTCTTTCCTCCTTTGAACTCATCCATTTATATGGAACATCTTTATCTTTTCCCATATAGAATATCCTTCTTACTGCTGGGTCGATGAATATGCTGTCCGTCTGCCTGGAACATTTCTCCCTGGATGGGTGGATGGACGGGTGGATGGATGGATGGATGAAAGAATGAACAAACAACCTAGGACCTGGGTTTATAGCTCATTTCATTAGAAGTCACTGCCTCATTAGGTGAGTGCTCATTCAATCAGTTCAAATTCCCTGTAACCCCCAAGAATTTTAACTTTTCTAGCATGACTTTATCATTTGCCTGAGATTCTCCAATTGTAACCTTTGGGTCTGAAATGACCCACTTAATTCAGGAAGCTGCCATACTTCCTGTGGTACAAGGCTTCCCTCTTAAAAATTCAAGAAATTCTCTCCATTTGATGCCTTACTAGGAAAATTCCCCCCCCCCCCGCCATTTATAAGTGCATGGATTCCAAGAAATGAAATAAAAATTCGAGAAGTTCAGAGTGGAAAAAAAAAAAAGAAAAAGCATTCATATTATGTAAGTGAGCCACATTACTTTGAAGGGTGGTACAAGCTCAAAAAGCAGGCATTTCCAAAAGGGACTGGGGATGTACAAGACATGATATAAATGTGATGGGCTGCTGAGGGGCAGGTAGAGATCACAGGGTGGGAGGGGTGGGTGAGCATGGAGAGCATGTCTTGACTATGTTGTTAGCATCATGGAAAAGACAGAACCCTAAAATAAAAGGGTGGAGGGATGGGGTGCTGGGAAATTTGGGCAATAGGTACACATTTTATTGAATACCCACTATGTGCCAAGCCCTGTTCTGGGACCTGGGTGTTTTCAGAGAAAAATGTGTGATGGAAAGAAAGTTTACAATTCAACATCATGGAAACTTGGATCTCGATTTCAGTTCTATCACTCATTACCAGTTTGATCTTGGATGGTTTATTTTGGTCGCCTCCTTTGTAAAATGTGTGTGTCCTTTTGTCCTTTCATGTTTATCTGTAGCCTACTATGTCATTCAGACACTATGCTAGGCACTGGACACCCAAGAGTGAACAAGACAGATATGGTCCCTGCCCTCCCAGAAGCTTACTGAGTAAGGGAAGAGACTGACAAGTTATTAGAATAAGGTGTTTGCTGTGGGATGATTAGCAGGGCTGAGATAACACTCGACATACAGGAGTATTAGGATGAAATGAGATTAAGTATTGGAGAGCCCACCACGCCTATGATAAGCCCACAGGACAGGACTGGAACAAGACTGCCTCGGTTCAAATTCCAACGTGGCCACTTATTAACTATATCACTTAAGGAAGTTACTAAACTTCCTCCTAATTCTCCTCATCTATAAAATGGGGATAATGACAGTACTCAACTCATGGGGTTGTTAAGATTAAATAAGTTAATATATGTAAAGAGTTTAGAACAGTGCCTGGCACATGCTAAATACACAGTTGATATTTATTAATTATTGTTTTTGCCGTTGTTGTTTGCCCACGCTGGCCCACGTGGGTGCTCACAATCGCAAGTTCCCTTCCTCTACTCCATTGCTCTTCTGAAAGTCCACGGCCCTGGCAGAGAACAGTAGTCCATGTTCATGTTCCATCATATATCAAAGACTCAGACTGGTAACTACAGAAAGGATTGTTCTCATTATAATTTATAATTTATTCCTGTCCAAGCAATTTGCCTTGTTGAGCCTTTGAAGAGCACAAAGTTCTTTCCTGTACTTGGCTGAACTGAGCACAAAAGGTCATGGTAAAATTAGAGCTACAGGGATGAGAGCGCCTGGAAAAGAACTTGGGCCCCAAAAGGATGACAACTGGCTCCTTCCCTGGGAGCCTCATGGGAGAAAAGGCCACGTGTTGATGTTTGGCCATAAGGGGCCTTTGGGTCTCACACACTTGTGAACAATGCTTGACTCTGCAGGTACAAGCTGTGCAATCTCCTGGGTCATGTCTACATCTTAGGATCACCATGAGGATTATATGGAATGACTAATTTTCAAATGCCTGGCAGTTGTCCAGCCTTGTCATCGAACGATGTTCACTAACTTCTCAGAGCAAGAAGAGCTTGCTTCAGGGAGATCAGCTCGGTGCTTTGTGACCACCTAGAGGGGTGGGATAGGAAGGGTGGGAGGGAGACGCAAGAGGGAGGAGATGTGGGGATGTATGTACACATATAGCTGATTCACTTCGCTGTACAGCAGAAACTCGCACACGACTGTAAAGCAATTACACTCCAATAAAGATGTTAAAAAAAAAAAAAAAAAGAAGAAGAGTTTGCTTATTCTCAGCACTGAGAGGTGGTAGCTGCGGGGTTACGGTTCTGCTAGTCAAACAGCTAAACAGCTTTCCTCCTCCAGTGTTTGAAGATCTGGTCTACACCCTCCCGGGAATGCAGCCTTAGAATTAGTGGTCCAAGCTCCATGAAGGCAGGCACTGGTGAGTTTTGCTCCTCGTGTGGTCCCAGATGCTCCCTGGCATGCAGCAAGAATGCAAAGAATACTTGCTGGAAGGCTAAACTGTAAGGACAGACATAGAAATGTAGCATGTTTGGAAGGAGGCTGGCGTGGTGAAGGGACTCAAAGCCACTGTGCAAGGAACATTTGTGGAACTAAGGCTGCAAAACTGGAGAAGGAAGGCTAGGGAGACAGAGGTCTTGTGAAAGGTGATTGAATCAGTCAGAGTTCAACCAGTAGGAGAGACAGATAACTGAGATAGATAGGTAATAGATGACAGATAGACAATAGATTCATTAAAGGAAAATTAATGTTTATATATATATATATATATATATATATATACATATCTCAAATCATCATGTTGTACACCTAAAACCAATACAATGTTACATGCCAATTGAATCTCAATTTTTTAAAATGTTAAATAAATAAACAAAAGTAAGGGAGCTGTTTCAATGACACTTGGGAAAGTTAGGATCTGTTGTGTCAATACCAAGAAGTTCATGTGCCTGATTTTTGTCTCTTTCTTGTTTGATTTTATTAAATGATACCACTCCAAAAAAAGAAAAAAAAAGTGAGAAAATTTACAATCCACATTGTTACAGGAATAGCACAAGTTTGCTTTTTAATAGAATACCAACTATGTGAGGGTAAAATCTTCAATAACCACAAATCCCATCAATTTTTGTCTGAAAGCAAGAACAGCAAATCAAGGAGAAAGCAACTCAGTTTATTTATAGATTTAAAAAGTCCAGTCATGTTTCGTATATTCAATGAACTAAGGGCTTTTGATTTACATATAGGAAGCATATGCACACAAATTGAAGAACAGGCTTAAAATATTCTAAACTCTGACGAAAACCTATTACATAGGAACTCGTTTGTAGACCAACCCCTGAAATAAAATTTAGCAAGAAATGTACCAAGTAGTCACATTTTTCTAAGCAATGTATTAATAATCAATTTTATATTATCTGTACAACAGATTTTAAAAAGAGGGAAATCTTTTAAAAGGAAATTTAGTAATTTACAATTCTTATTGTTATTACAATTTTTGTTAATTATCCTGTGTAATCTGGGGAGCTGGCTAAGCAAATATCTCCAGGTAAGCAGTCAGGAAGGGAAGACCCACAGGGAAGTGAAGTCATTGAAGACCCCTGTCAGCTGTGTGGACCAGGAGAGACTTCCTGGGGAGTTAGGGTTAGAGCAGGGACTTCAGAGAGGAGAAAGATTCAGACAAACAGAGAGGATGGGGAGGGCATTTCAGGTGGAGGAAATAGCGTGGCAAAGGTGCAGAGGCAGTGGGCTCCTGGTATGTTCGAGGGGCGTACAGACTGTGGGAATGGGAAGGCACCAGACTTAATTCAACCCTGGGAGCTGCGTCTAGCTGATATCACACAGAGGCTGTGTTGTTTCCCTGAGCTTCAATTTCCTCCCTAGTGGACTGGATGTTATATTATCTGCTTCATCTGCCTCTCAGGGAAGAAGATTTGGACCCAGTTGAAAAAAGAACTTCCTAACAGCTGGGAATGGGTTTCTGCGTCCTTGCTATGGGCAGGCTTATTGGGAGGGTGACCTGTGAAGACCACTCCCATGCCCACGATTTTGTGATCCCACGAGTCAGAGATGCAGGCCCTGCTTCTGACGTTTCCCCTCACACATCAGCCTCGTTCAAATTCTCAGTCAACATTGGTTGCTGGCCTGCTCTGCACCAGGCACAGTAAGATCCGAGAGGCACTTAGATGAAATGACACCTGCATCACTTCAGTTTTAACATCCAATAAATCTCTTCCTAGGAACTGAGAAGGTGCCACTGACACCCTTAAAGTTACATCACAACAAAGACAGGACAGTTAAAATCATGTATGTCAATTTGTGGGGGGAACGCCAGATTTGTGGATCACGTGGCCTGGGGCAAAAGCTTCGACCTCACCCCTCAGGCAAACACAGAGGTGGCTACATTGCACACGTCGGTCTGTAGTGAATCAAGACCTCGAAATTCTACATGAAGAGATCGAATCCCTTCAAACTGCAAAAATATTTTAGACACTCTTTCACCTCTTAAAACCCCTGCACCTATTATTGTATCCTCTTCCTGAAACCCTTACAGCCTGTTTCAGGTATATAATGCTGCATAACAAAGTGCCCCAAACATAATGCTTTAAAACCACAAAAATCTTTATTTTGCCCCCAAATCTGCAATTTAGGCTGGCTGAGAGGAAAACAGCTCACCTCTGCTTCACTCAGTGTCAGCTGGGTGCCATGAAGGCTGGGGGCTGGAATTAGCCAAAGGTGGGCTCCTGGGAATCTCCCTCTAATGTGTGTGGCTTTTCCACGTGGTGTCTACAGCATGGCAGCTTCAGGGCAGCAGCCAGACTTCTTACCAGTCAGCTCAGGGCTCCTGAGGCATGTGTCCCGAGAGAGAAAGAACCAAGGAGAAGTTGTATTGCATTTGGGTGACCTGGCCTCAGAAGTCATATGCATCACTTCTCTGCCCTCTCTGGGTGGAAGCAGTCACAGGCTGCCACCCAGATTCAAGAGCAGGGAACACAGAACCCCCTACCTCCCCATGTGAGGCATGCCAGTCCCATTGTGAGAGGAGCACGTGGGACGGGAGATATATCATGGTGAATATATCTCTGAAAACTATAATCTGTATCCACTTTTTTCTGTCTGAAAAACTCGTGCTTCAAGACCCAGCTCAAATATCACCTCCTTTATAGAACTCCCCACCCCCACCCCCGCCCCCGCCATCTCCCTGAGGGCTAGTTACCTCCTCAATGGGGCCTAATTGCACCTGGTACATCTGCTTTCAGAGCACTTAGCACCCTGAAATGGTGTTGTCTGTCTCTTTCTGCAGACTGTGAGTGGTGAGTTCTTCAAGGTCTGGAGCTGTAACATGTATTTCGATGCTCCTAGCTTTCGGTCCTGGAGAGGTGCTTAGGAAATAGATGTTGCTACAAGCTAGACTGGGGTTCTCATACCGTGGACTACCTGCAGCAGAATGCCTGGGTGCTGAATCAAAATGCAGACTCCCCGATCTGCATCAAACCTGCTGCACTGACTCTTGGGGGTGGGGCTCTAGAAGCTACATTTATTCAACTCCTTGGATGATTCCAATGGGTATCAACCTTTGCAAGCGATTGTATCCCCAATGCCTAGTACCATGCCTGGCACATGCTTGTCACTCAATAAATACCTGCTGAATGAATGAATGAATAAGTGAGTGAATGAATACATATTTTTAGACTCGACTAGGTACCCAAGAGTCAGTTTGCTCTTTTGGCTAACATGATGTACAGGTCTGGCTCCAGAGTCAGATAAGCAGACATCCCGCTAGGTTAGGCCCAGGTGGGACTCAATGCCCCCACTGCCCCTTAAATGGGCTGGCTTCCTGGAGGAGGTGGCTGAGCCAGTAGAAGGGAGAGACTCTTGGCAGGTGTAAAGCTGGTGCATTATCTCATCCTCTACCATTAGGCTCCTTTCCCATCCCCACCTCCAGCTCATCTCCCCACCCCCAAGCATCCTGTCACATCCCAGATCAGAACCATTCTGGAAGCAGTATTTGCTAGTTTGACATTTCAAAATAGCATCGAGGAGGCTAAAGATAGCTAGGTTACAAGGGAGGTTAAACAGCTTGCCAAATGACGCTGAGCAAATTCGGTCTTCTCCGCGTTGTCCAAAGAGTACTTTGATGTTTTCCCTGTTTGCAGGAGTAGAGTACTGGATGAAGGGGGAAGAGGATATTGAGCCAGAAGCCAAAGAGCACAACCTTAGTGTGAATTCAGTGAATGGTAAAGGAGTGTGTATTTCAGAGGTCTAGTTAACAAACTCTGCTTTCTCTAGCTGTCTGGGACAAAAAGCCTGACACGGTAAAAGATCCTGCTTGCTGGGCTGCCTGCGTGGCCCCGGGTCTACCTATGCATCTGGTTTCCACTGGGACCATCACACCATGAGGAAACGATTTGTCTATTTGAGAGAGTAAAATGTTTAAAATGCCACTAGCCTTTTACTTCCTTTTCATTTCTTCCTGGCTCGCTCCCATTTTAACTAAATTGCCCCAAGCCAGGACTACGTGACTGTGGATGTGGGAAGGTGGAGGCCAAGGGCGTGGTGACTGCGCGGAGATGCCATGTTCTCCAGGAATCAAGTATCCACGAAGAGATCGACGCGTCCAAATAATAATACCTACCATTTGTGGACTGTTTACTGTTCGCCAAGTTCTCTGCTAAGTTTCTAACATCCTTTATTTCATTAATTCTCACAACAGCCCTATGCCTTAGGTAATATCGTGGCCTCCCTATAAACGAAGATCTGCCAGTGCTGTAGAGATGGGATTCCAATCCAGGTGCGTCTGACTCCAAAGCCTGCTCTCCTCCCAACCATGTTACAGCATCTCCCTTTACAGAGACGGACAAGGTCCATCTTCCCCCACAGGCACTGCACTGAATCCATTCCAGAAATCACAGCAGCTTCAAAGAGCAGACGGGTGCCCCTTGCAATGGGCAGGCCACCATGGCAGAACGGTGGGGAGGGACACTCACACCCAGTGACTCAGCAGCCCAGCCCACTCGTCTGACCTTTTCCCATGTCACAGATATCTAAGGAAAGGGTCAGCCCTGCTTGTGCCCTGCAGCCGCAGGGGCAAGTGGCAACCTGAGTCACAAGAGACGGACTGAATGTCAGAGTTGAAGTGAGTGTCTCTGCCTCACCCTCTCTAAATGTGACCACAGCTGCCCATTCAGTGGTGGCAGTGCTGTCACAGCCAGAACATGCTGGCAGAGAGGCAGGCAGGGTGCCTGAGGGGGCAGGATGCTGGTCGTCTGGCTACAAAAGAGGGGGCGGGGCGGGGGGGGGGGAGGCGGCCCAATTATGCCTGGCTTTGGTTCCAAGCTCTATAATCGGATTCAGGTGCTTCCAAAAGCTCCTGCCTCTTCCGAGCCAATTCAGTGAAGGGCAAGGGGGAGGGTGCGCTAATAGTTTCCACATTGGGGGCCCTCAGCAGCGAGGCCTCTCAAGCTCAGGGACGAGGAATCTGACCTCGCCTCCAAGTAAAGCCCTGCTCTATGGAACGCAAACGTGTTCATTAAGCACCTCTTAGGAGTGAGGGTCTTAGGCCTTGTGGGCTGGACTCTGGGAATATGGTAAATAAGCACACACAGATGCAGCCTGCCCGGAGCTTACAGCTGGTGGAAGAGACAGAGAATGGACCAGAAAATTGCAATACAGAGTGGAGGAAGGCTGCAGGCACTGTAGGAGCAAAGAGAAGGCCACCTACCCAGATTTAGGGGTTCAGGGGAAGGGTTGGTTCCCTGTGTTAGTGGCTGAGGCCGTGGACTGAAGAGGAGTGCATCAGGGAATCTGGGGGTTCCAGGAGCAGGGAAAACAGCCCATGAGAAGAACATGAGGTAGGGGAGGTGTAGGGCAGGCCAGAGCATATGTGCAAAGGCCCAGAGCGTAAGGAGTTAAGTTAGGAATGCGGAGAGGTTGGTAAAAACTTTCAGTCTTGTAATCCAGCAAGGGGAACGATTGAAGAATTATAAGAAGGCTAGAGATACAAGGAGATCTGTTTAGAAAGGTCAGTCTGGCCGGGATGGGACAAGCTGCATGCAGGGAGACCAGTGAGGAAGCAGTGGGGGTGATTCAGGGCAATGCCAGTGATGTCCCAGACTCGGGCGGAGAGGAGGGGAAGGGTACATCTAGTTATGAGGCCAAATCAACAAATTATATGGTCCTTGCCTTCAAGGAGAAGACCGTTTTAGCTGAAAAAACATTTTCTCCCTTAATTCATCCCAGCCTTATGTAACCGGAAGGGAGCTTAGGGGTCACTGAGTTCAATCTCCTTTGGCAAGAAGTCCAGTGGTTTTCAATCTGGGTTTGAACTCCTTCAGTGTGGGGAGGGAGTGGTGGAATACTGGGCAGCTTGGGAAGATTCTGGGTGGGCAGCTGGCCTGGACGCAAGTTTTCTTGAAGTTTCAGAAATGCTTGGACCTGAGAGACTGTATATCCTCCTGGAAAAGCTCCCGGCTCCGGGCAATGGGGCAGTTTTGAGGCGACATCTATTCTGTCAGCTGTGATGGAGCAGGCTGCTGCCCTCCCCCAGAAGAGGGGGGCCACGGAGATTGGCTGGGGGGCTGAGGCCACTTTTCTGCCAATAGACCCACCCACAAGTGCTTGCTGAGTGAGTGCCCCGTGCCCAGCCTTGTTCCTGGAAACTGCTGTGATAACACTCCCTGGGTGAGAACCTACACTGGCTGACCTTTTACATGGGCAGAATCCGCAGGAAAATGTCGTTGAAAATTTAATGACAGCAACTCCTGAGGCTTGTAAAACTCTTTTAACTTTCTCTAAGCACAGATAACAACATCTTCTCTTACCCTGAGTCAGGTTCTACAGCTCTAAAGCACTCACTCACTCAGGGTCGTTCTTGATCCGCAGACAAGCCAGGGAGAGGCAGAGATCCTGGGCCCTAGAGCCCACTGACCTGGATTCAAATCCTCACTCTACCCCATATGAAAGTGACTGTGGTCCTTGCTTTACCTCTCTGAGCTTCCTCTTCTGTAAAATAGGGATAACACACCTATTTTGAAAGGTTGCTGGAAGCATTAAATGAGAAGATACTGTCTAGCCCAGTGCTTGGGAAAGGCTAATTTCCTCTGCCTTATTTCTCTCCCATTCCTATATTCCAAACAAGGGCATATCCAAGCTTGCAAAACTAGAAGAAGTGGTACCTGGCATATAGTGTCTTAGTCAGCTCAGGCTACTATAATGAAATACCATAGATTGGATGGCTTAAATAACAGACATCTATTTCTCATGGTTCTGGAGGCTTGGAAGTCTGGGTGCCTACATGGTCAGATCTGGTGAGGACACTCTTCCTTGCTTGTAAATGGCTGCCTTCTTGTTGTATCCTCACATGACATAGGGAGGAAGCTCTGATATCTCCTCCTCTTCTTATAAGATCACTAATCCTATCACAAGGAGCTCCATCCTCATGACTTCATCTATACCTAATTACTTCCCAAAGACCCTACTTCCTAATGCTATCACCTTGAGGGTTAGGGCTTCAACATATGAGTGTAAGGGAACAGAAACATTTCGTCCATAACACAGTGGGTCTGAAATAAACCTTAGTTTTCCCTTTCTTCCACTTCAAGGCCCTGAACTAGGGCTACCTCTTCTCCAGTCTTCTTTTTATGTGTCCTCTTGTGCTTCCTGGCAACCCCCTGTGAGAATGTAATGAGAGCCATGGAGCCTCTCTCCTGAAAATGCACATGTATATAAATAGGTACCATGCACACCTTCTTACCTACCCAGTTTTGCTCACAATTTTGCAGAGGTCACAGATCCCTGAAGCTCCTTCATGAACTCTAATTCAAAACCTGCCACAGCGCCCATATGACACAAAGTACCTTTTGACACAAATTGTGGTTCAGTTTTCTAATTTCCCCAGGTGGATTATAAACTACAAGAAATGGGGGACCAGCTATTCTTGTTCAAGTCTGTATGCCATATAATGACTAGAGAGAGGTAGGTATATAGTGAATATTAATTGAATGCTTTGGTGGATAAATGGATGGATGGATGGAAAGAAGGATGGATAGATGGATGGAAAGGTGGTTGGTGGGCGTGTGGGTGGCTGTGTAGATAGGTAAGATGTATAAATAATAGATAAATGGGTAGATGGATGGCGGGTGGGTGAACAGATATGTGGGTGCTTTGGGTGGGTAGATAAGTAGAGGGATGGTTGGGTGGATAGATGGGTGGATGGATGAGATGATGAGCGTGTTGTCATGCTCAGAGAAGGGCCCAACCAAGCTCTCCTTGAGAAGATAAATTCATGGTGGTGGGGACCCGAATACTGGAGGACATTGAAAGCCCTGGCTAAAGACCTCTGAATTAATTCAGTAGAGAATATAAATATAAATTCTAGAGGGGTCAGAAGCAGAGGATGCATGGAGGGAACAATGTGATAGCAGGCTGGGTCTGAAGCAGGGCGTTGGGCTGTGGTGGGAGAAGAAGACTTTGAGTCAGAAAGCCAAGTAGGAAGATGGACCAGAGGTGGGGGAACCTCTGATGGAAGTAATGAATGGAAAGCAGAAGCTGCAAGACCCATTTCTAAGGCAAACTGGAGAGAAGGCAGGACCCAGTAGGGAAGGGAGGGGGCTGAATGGAGACACAAGAATTCATTGTCCATGAAATTCTCTGAGCCATTCATTCAACAATTGTTCGTTGAGCCCCTCCTGTGTGCCAGGTTGTTGTAGGCACTGAGGAGAAGTCCCAGTCCTTGCCGTCAGATAAGAAAGACAGAAACACTAGTACAAGTTGAAATTTACAGAGAGCACCTACTATGCACCAGCCGCTATTCTGAATGTTTAAAGTGACTCTCCTCAACAACAACCGTACGAAGGAGGTATTATTATCATCCCTACTGAACAGGTAGGGAAACTGAGGTACAGAGAGGGTAAGTTACTTCCCAAAGTTAACACAATCAGTTAAGTGTGAGGGTCAGGATTGGAACCCAGGTTCCAGAGCCTATGTGCTTCATCACTGCGCTATATGGCTGCCTTAAATAAATGAATGATGAAGCAATAGTTGTAATGCAAGGTGATGAAAGACATGTTGGCAGTCTGAACTGTTACAGTGGGTTATAGAAGGGGGGAGGCGGGGCGATTGACTCTGGTTGGGTGAGTCCAAGAGGATTTGAGAGAGGAGACTTTTTGGAGCTGGGCCTTGAAGAATGAGTAAGGTTTTTTAGGCATCCTGTGAGTAGGGTACAGGTGAAGAATGAGGGGAAGGGCATTCCAGGCAGAGAAATCAAGCTGTGCAAAGGCTACAGGCACTGAGACATGAAACAGCAGAGACCTGTGCAGGTAATCGTAAGTAGTTCTATGGGCTTGCTTTGCAGGACTGGGAGTTGGGAAAAGGGGAGACAAGCTGCATGTTGGAAATAACGCTTGGATTGTTCCCTTAAACTTGTGTGAAGATTTATGATGTTCAACACATTTTTTCTGTCTCTTTTGATCACTCTGAACAACCCCAACGAGTAAGCAAGTCAAATAGTAAGTCTATCCCTATTTTGGAGATAAGGAAACAGGTCAGAGAAATTACATGACTGGTCTAAGGTTGTATCAGCATGTAACAGAGACCAAACTAGACCCTCTGACGCCTAACTTGAAGGATCTGGGCACTTCTGGCACACAAAGCATTTTGCTGAGCTTTGGTAAAAAAGATGAATACGATTGAGTTCTCTGTGTTTTCTGCTACAAAGGGAAAGATAAGGCAACTCAGATCACCAAAGGACTGGATATAAAGCCTTGAGAGAAAAATAACTACCAAGAATAATCAGCATGGGCATAGCGCTTCACAGTTGCAGAGCACATGAACACACCGAACCTTACTTGTTATCTAGGAAGACAGTCTGTGGCAGATTGTACATATAATATTTTTGTCCCCATTTTTTAGTTGAAAAAACTAAGGTTCAGAGATAGTAATCGATTTGCCTAAGGTCACACAGCTTGTAGGTGATAAAGCTAAAGACTCAAACATAGTTCTTTCTAACACCAAAGTACAAAATCCATGAGATCTGTTAATATGATAATAGTCAGTATCCATCCTATGATTACTATGTGCTAGCCACTATGTTCAATGCTTGTCATTTCATTTCTGCAAATATGCGCTGAGATAGATGCTGCTGTTAAGCTCATTTTAAAATAAAGAATAAAGAAAACTGAAACTCAAAACAGCTAATGTCCTCCCACCACTAGGATGATCAACCAACCACCACACAAAGCCCCTGCTCTTTGGCACCATGCAGTACTGTCCTCACTGACTTTGGACTCTTGTCTAGCCCACCTCAACTAAGGAAAAAAATGCTTTGAGCTTTGCACAAAACCTCTGTGAAAGCAGGTACATTTGATGATGACAAGTTTCTAACTATTCTATACAAAACTATCCCCTTTGTGGGTGAGCCAGTTAAAAAGGCTTTGACTGAAAATCCACTGGGTTCCAAGACTCCTGGGATATCCCTGGTTCCTTCACAATCAGGACTAGAGACCATGACTTTCATTGCTCTGGGAAAGAAAGGGCTTAGACTGGGCAGGAGCCAGGCACGAGATAGGCCTGGGCTGCAGGGCACCGTGTCCCTGGCCTGGGTGGAGAAGTTGGCAGGCTAGAGCTGGGATAACAGAAGAACCAGCTAACATTCATTGGGTAGTTACTTTGTGCTAGATACCCTTCCTAACCTTTAACAGAAATCATTCACCCTGTCATCTGCCCAGTGAGGCAGTAACCATTACAGCAATCTTTCAGATGAGAAAATTGAGGCCCAGAGAGCTTAAGTGACTTGTCCAAGATCATACAGCAAGTCACTAATGGAAGCAGATTTCCAGCCCAGCTCTTCCGGCCTCAGAGCCTATGTGCTAACCTACATGTTACACCTGGAGGAGGCTTTTGTAGCCAGCAAGCAGAGCTCTCCAGTTAACCTTTAAGGAGGGCCCAGAGAGGTCATAAAACTTCATCAATAACACACAGCATCACCCAACTCTCAGTCTGGTACTCACTCCAGAGCCATTCCACTCCTCCTTCCTCACCTCCCTCTTCTTTGTGGTAGTCTTACCACCAAGCTGGCCTTGTAGGTTAATGGGAACCAGCTCGGGAGTCAGTCAAACGGGGGGTTAAATCTTGGCTGTACAACTTACCAGTTGTAGGTACTTGGACAAGCTGCAGCCTCAGTCTTCATATCTATCAAGTTGTTATATAGTCTTATTCACCTAGAAGGGGGATTGAAAGGGTTAAATGTACTGTTGGGTCCTTCTGCATCATTGTTTTAATTTCTTCAGACCGCTGTGAAGAACACTATCTATTGGACAGCACTCATCCTGAACGACATCCAGCACAGACTAGGTCCTCAATAAATCACTGAATGCATGCATACACGTTCTTGAATAAATGAGTGTCCAGCACAAAGGCCAACGTAGGTAAATAATAGTTTCTCTAGGTGACCTCAGAGGATCCGGCTGTCTGCGTTAGGCTAATAAACTAATTTTGGTTGGGGTGTCCATGGCTCCTAACAGTTGAAACTAGTGTCATTCTTCAAGATCAGATTGACATTTTGACTGCAACTTTCTAGTAGTCGGACACAAGTGGCCTTTTTAGTCCTACCATGGGACCTTCCGGAAGAAAAATTCCTTGAGCTACAACAAGGAGAGGTAGCGAGAAGAACAGCAAATTCTTGGAGGGCAGGGGAGAGCTGGGGCGCAGAGGGGGCAGCGGAAGATGGGGAGAAACGGACTAAAGACCCCGTAAGCCCCCTGCCCCCAGGTTCCCTTGTTTCCGCCGCTCACCCCCCCCCCCCATAGCCTAGGCCCATCCTGGGCACGCCGTGGGCGCCTCATCCCTTTTTGTTTAAAAAAAAAAAAAAAAAAAAAAAAAAAAAACAACGGGATGAGAATGAAAAAGGAAGAGGGGAGTGGGGAGAACAAATCGGGTAGGGGGAGACAGAGATGAAGAGAGAAAAATCGGAGACGGAGCTCCATCGAAGACCCGGAGACTACAGCCAGAGGCAGAGACAGGGTGACGGCGGCGGCGGGCGGGCAGGCGGCGGGCGGGCAGGCGGAGGGCCGCTGCGGACCGGAGCGCAGCGCCGGGATCCCACCAGCGCGGCCGGTGCTCCTGAGCGCAGCGCTTCCGGCCGCGGGCCCCCGGCAGCGTGCAGTGGGACGTGGCCGGCGGAAGGTCATGGCTGGGCCGGGGCGCTTTCCTGGCGTGGGGGTGGAGGACCTGGGAGCGCTGGCCTTTAACTTCCCAGGTCAGACCACCCCGCGCGGCCTCTGACGCAGGGAACCCACCCGGTGCTAGCCCGCCCGCCCGCGGGGACGTGTCCTCTGGCCTGACCTTTTAAGTCCCTCCCCGCCTTTAAGGCTCAGACAAAGTCCCTCCTTTCCCCCAGCCCGGGGGTTCTCCCACTTGAGCGCATCGCAGTCACCGTGAGGCTTTGTTCATTAATTTAATCGAACGATTTAATTAAGTCCGTGGTTTAATTGTTGTTGAACCCATTGTTGCCCGCTCACCCCACCCTCCTGTTTCTGATTCAGTGGGTTTCGGGTGGGGCCTAAGACTATGCATTTCTAATAAGTTCCCAGGTGATGCTGAGGCCTCTGTTCCGGGCACCAAGGCTTGAGAACCACTGCCCTGTATGGGACAATTGTCTCCCTCATTTTCCTCCGTAGTCCACAGAGTACTTCGTTCGGCTTCCCACTGAGCCTGCAACCCTTGACAGCTGAAGAAACAGGCAGGGGAGAGGGGAATCTGCATTTGGGCAAAGCCAGGAGGGAACCGGGGAATCCCCACTCCCAGCCCAAGAGGCCGGCCCACAGCATCAGCTGATTCCTCTAGTCTCTAGGGAGACTTATGCGTGGGATCCAGAACAGGGCAGAGCCCTGAGTAGTAAAAGCTGAGTGGAAAGCAAGGTTAATCAAGTCCCACCCCAGGAAAGGGAGAAAGAAAGTCCTTTTCTTCAGGAGAGGATAGAGTGCATGGAGGATGCCTATCCATCAGCCAGCCGTGCCCCAAGCACTGCCACTGAGACTCACTTATTCCAAAAAATGTTAATTGAGCAGCTACTCTATTCCAGGCACTGTCTGAGTATTGGGGATAATGGAGGAAATAAAACTGAGGTCAATGTCTTTAGGGAGAATGCTTTCTGGTAGGGAGATTAACAATAAACATAGTAAAGAGTAAATTACTGAGTATGTTAGAAGGTAATAAATGCGACGGAAAAAAGAAAAACAAAACAAGAGTAAGGTAAGGGAGTGCCAGTGGGTGCAATTTTAAACAAGATGATCAAGGTAGGCCTTGTGGAGAAGGTGACAGTTGAACCAAGAGTTAAGGTAGCTAGCCATGTGATAGCTGAGGGGAGAACTTTTGGGTAATGGGAACAGCTGGTGCAAAGGTCCTGAGGCAGGAGCATGCCTGTGTGTTTGAGGCCCCACGAAGAGGTCCGTGTAACTGGGGTGGAGGTGCAGTGCAGGAAGAGCTGAGTTGGAGATGAGGGCAGAGAGGTAAGGGGCAGGCAGGAAGAGATTATAGGGCTGGGTGGGCCATTCATAGGGGCTTGACTTTTACCCCAAGATGTTCCTCCATTTTTCTTTACATTTTTGCCCTGACTGTTCTTGCCTCTTCCATCTACAATACCGGGTTTAAGAATAGTGTTAATCTGGCTCACAGCTTGAGCTGGTTCCGAAAAAGAGACAACTTTCAGTAAGTCGGTCAGCCCCACCTTCTCAGATTGGGGGCTTACAAAGTTTGTAATAATAGAAGGTTAGAAAGAGTAATTAGATAGGAGGATAGAAGGTTAGCAGTTCACGTTTGCCTCGGCATCCTCAGCATTCTCTTCTCCCATCATTCTCCACGCCTCCTCCAGGCTCTAGTTTCCCTGATGCCCCTGCTCCCTGACTCTCCCCAGCCTTCTACATCAGCACTGTCCAATCAAAATATAACATGAGCTGCACATGTTAATTTAAAATTTTCTAGTGGCCACATTAAAAAAATAAAAAGAAACAGACAAAATTAATTTTAATAATAGATTTGATTTAACCCAATATAACCAAAATAGCATCATGTCAACATGTAATCAGTACAAAAATTAATGAGATGTTTTACTTTATTTTTTCCTATGCTCAGTCTTTGAAATCCAGAATGTTTTTTATACTTATATCACACCTCAATTCAGCCTAGCCTCATTTCAAGTAGTCTAAAGCTTCATGTGGCTAGTGACTACTTGGACATCACCACCCTAGACTATACTCCTGATCTTCCCTGGCCTTCCCCTCCTGAACACAACTCCTCCTGTTTCCAGAATAAACTGACACTTCCTTCAGGAAGACTTCATTGATTTCTTCACTTCCCTCATTGGTCTGTGAGAATTAAATGAGTTAAACTCTATGAAGATAGAGTACTTAGAATAATTGCTGGTACAAAGTAAATTCAGTTGAGCTTTTAGCTATCATTATTATACCACTTACTGCAGTTGTAATACACTGATTGTTGTATAACTCTTATTTCCTGTTTTCCTCTCCCGGCTACACTGAAAGCTCCATGAGAAGAAAATGGCTGCCTTTATCACCACTCCACCCTCAGGACCTTGTGTCTGGCACAAGTAGATGAACAGTCAATATAAATGTATTGAATGAATGAATAAATGAATAAGAAAATATGCTTGGAGTTATGATTAAGTATTTTAATTCTAACATTACAGTAGATAATCATAATCCTAGACGACATGATATCAGGTTCCATTTTTACAGAAGTGCAGACAGTAGGTACTAAAGAGAAATGAAGTCTGGTTTCAAAACTGAAAAAAAAAAGCAGGGTGGTGTGGTGAAAGGGCCCAGACTCTGAATTCAGACAGACCTGGGTCTGAAGTTCTGTTACCTCACTCACTACTTGTATGATTTTGGAGAGGTTAGTTAATTTCCCCGTGCCTCAGTTTCCCCATCTGTAAAATGGGGATGTGAGCACTTCTTTACATTATGTACCTACATGCATAGTTAGCTTGTAAGTGGCAAGAACACAGGTCCCAATCTCAGCCCAGCTACATTTTGGCATGTTATTTACCCCTCTGTGCAGCAATACCTGGGTGTGAGTGTGTGTGTGCATTCTGTTAGTATTTAATGAGATATGGTACTATACATACAAAGGTTTGATACACATTAGATGCCCACATTAGTGTCTTTAGTTTTTCTTTCATTTCCAACCAGCGGCATGGGATCTTTCTATTCTCCTTCTCCTTTTCTTCATCAAAAGAGAAAAGTTCAAGCAGATTATTTACTATTTTGGGGAAATTTCACCATCCTGCCTAGTAGGTAGTGTGAAACAGGTTCAAGTTAAGAAAAGGCCCTTTGTCAAAACTGTGAAACATGCCACTTTAGTCTCCCTGCCCTTTTGTCTCTTTCTTCAGCCTCCCTACTTCCAGAAAGTCCTTCTTTTGTACCATTTTGATTCCTGGCATTTTCTTCTCTCTCTGGCTCCCAGAGACAAAAGTAATTCC
This sequence comes from Kogia breviceps, assembly GCF_026419965.1. Lineage (NCBI taxonomy): Eukaryota > Metazoa > Chordata > Mammalia > Artiodactyla > Physeteridae > Kogia > Kogia breviceps. The sequence continues at coordinate 152,087,308 of NC_081310.1, read as the reverse complement.
CACCCACACTGAATTTTGCTGCGTGTTGAAGAGGAATTCCAGGCACCTAGAAATGGTTGCTACTCATTCCTCAGCGTTCTCAAAGCTCTCTCTAGCTCTGCTACGGTGCTTTTTCCATTACTTCCTAATGTCTGTTGAATGCATTCTCCCCCACCAGACCCCTGAACGGTACGGGCAGATACAGCCACGTCTCTCTGTATCCCAGCCCTTAGCAATCAGCCAGACACATAGTAGGTGCTGGATGAACATGTGCTAAACGCATACGTGCACACATGATGTCTGAGTGACTGTTTCTCATTACCTCCCCTCGGAAATGCCCAGAAGACTGGCAGTTGTGTGCAGTGAGAGCTGTAACAGGAGGAGGTTGGCTGCTTGTTTAGAAATGAAATGGAACACGCCACAAAGCTCAGCTCCACTGTCTGCTTTCCTTTGGTGTCCTCTGGGGATGAAGGGGAGGAGGGAGGGGGTGGGGAGCCCAGGAGGGCTGATAAGGTGCCCTCTTCAGCTCTGAGTCAGCAACACCCAGCCCTGTGGACAGAGGAAGATCCTGCTTTCAGGGGCTGAGTCACATGAATAACTGGAATAGTTGTTGTTTAGATCATAATGAATTCCCAGAACCTTTCCAGGCCAACCAGCAGGCACTTGCTCTCTCCCTACCCTAAGAGCTTTTCAGCTTTGTGACTTAGCAGAAAGGAGGAGCCAGGCCTGGGGTTCTGAAGCGGAAGGGCAGCAGGGGAGTGGGGTACAAGCATCCTTGTCATTCCCATCAGCCAGCACTGCAGGTTGTTTCTGGACCTTTTTGTGTTTCCAAGAAGGTGTAGAAGGAGGTTGGCATTGCGGGCACAAGTCCTGCACAGTCCACACAGCTGTCATGTCAACTGGGTAAGGTGTGGACCAGAGGCCCTGGCACCTCTCAGTAAGCAATTAGGGTGTCAGTGGATACTAAATGCCTCAGGAGCCCAGACAGGTTATCCTCTGCTGAAATGTCATTAGAGGTCTGTGTACCTTGGATGAAACAAGATATCTATCTGCAGCCCTAGAAGAAAGTGTATGGGGGAGGGGAGAGGTCGGCACCCCAGGCATTGTGGGACTGGTGCACAGGTCCACAGGGTGTATCTTCTCAGCTGCAAGTCCCGAGACCAGCAGCTCCCAGAAACGCCTGTTCTGAGTGTCACACAAGCTCTCGGGGAATGCCTCATCCAAAATATTGGCCGAGTTCAAGGCTATGTCTCGGTGTTTCCTTCCTGAGAGCATCCAAAGATCTCAGGCTTCCAAAATTTTTCTCTACCTTCTTTGATACCATATCTACTGTGAAAGTCCCACTTAGGCCAGCAAACTGCCCCTAATGCTGTACCACTCATGCTTATGCTTGTGCTAGGGCAGTGGTTCTCAGACTTGAGCATACATCAGAAGCCCCTGGAAGACTCATTAACACAGAGTTCTGGACCCCACCCTCAGAGTTTCTGGTTCACTAGGTCTTGGGTGGGCCTGGGAATAGGCATTCCTAACAAGCTCCCCAGAAATGCTGAGGCTGCTGGTCCAGGATCACACTTGGAGAACCACTGCCCTAAGGCAGAGTTCTGAAATATTTTTTAGGTCAAAAACCCATTTGAGGATCCTTGATAACCCATTTGATAAGCCTTGCCACCACTTCCCAGAAAAACAATACACAAATGCTGAAAAACTTAGATTACAGCTTCAGCGTTCATTAGATTTGCAGAAATTCATCCGTGAATGTCTAGGTTAAAAGAACTCCTGCTTCAGGGTCCAAACCAGAATTAACAAGTAAAATGCAGATAATACAGTACAGGAAAGCAGCTTTCATGACTAAAAGCAGAGGCGTTTCTTAGCAAATTGGTTGAGTATTCGCTTTCTAAAACTAGACAACCTGGTTTCAAATCTGGCTCTGACATTTGCCGGCTGTGCTTCAGTTTCCTCATCTGCAGATGTGGGTTGATAACTGAACCTATTTCACACGGTTTTGTAGGGATTGAATGAGTTCATACATGCCAAATGGGTAGAATAGAGCCTGGCACATAGTATACATGCAATAATTGTTCCCAATTATTTCAGCTCAATTGAGTCCTACTGATTCCCCCCCTACTTACTGACATATTCCAAGTTCCTCTTCCCCAGCCCAACATCCATTGTGACTATATAATATGCTTTCTCTAACACTTTAGTGCCCACATACATTCGTGAATCTGTGGAAGACACTGCTGGTTATTCTCCCAATATCAACTCTCATCTTCTATAGTACAAGTCCATTTTCCAGACTTCCCTGTAGATAGAGTTCTGAATGAAAATTAAGTTCTACCAATAGACGCACTTGAATGAGATTTGAAAAGTAAAAATGAAACAAAGGAAATCCTGCTGTTTTAGATCTTTTCTGCTAGCAAGCCCAGTTGTGAAGACATGAAGTTTTTCTGCATTGTATTACAGTAACTCATCAAAAGTTGTACGACTTTCAAGAGTCAGTTTTAACAGTATCAGTAACAGCTTCCTGCAGCTGCCTTTCTGATTCCCTAGATAAAAATATGGGGGCTTTCCCTGGTGGCGCAGTGGTTGAGAGTCCGCCTGCCGATGCAGGGGACACGGGTTCACGCCCCGGTCCGGGAAGATCCCACGTGCCGCGGAGCGGCTGGGCCCGTCAGCCATAGCCGCTGGGCCTGCGCGTCCGGAGCCTGTGCTCCGCAACGGGTGAGGCCACAACAGTGAGAGGCCCGCGTACTGCAAACAAACAAACAAACAAAAGGGACTTGTTCTAGTTCTAGAAGCTAGAACTCATGATTCAATTTGGGTCCTCCTGATGTTCAGATGGGGCAGAGGTAGCAGGTCTCTCTGGAAATTATCCTGCAGCCTACGCTCCTCCAGCCCTTGCAATGATCCTATGAGCCTCTAATCCCCATGTTGAAAGCCTTTCTGCTCAAAATACCGAGAATGGCTTCCATTTATTGAATACTGAATAATAGAGTCTATTTCCCTCGCGCTGTTGAGAGCTGTTAGGCTAAAATCATGTCTCATTCATCTTTGTATCCTTCATGTCCAAAATTGTCAAGAGAGCCTTCTGGAAAATGAACCCCTTAAAGAAGTCGGTGGAGCCACTAACCTAAGTTAAAAAGGGGCTTGACTGCCAGTGGACTGAGGCAGGTCATTTATTTGTATTCACCAAATGACCTATGAGGGCAGAGCTGCTCTCAGACCAATCAATGAACAACACACTACCATCACCAAAATAACAAAAGCTAGGGGTTGAATGAATAGCTGAAACAGCAGTGCCAGCTTTGAAACAGGAAGGTGCAGACCTTCCTTGCTCCTCACTGGGGGGCAGTTCTCTCTCCTCTGCAGATGCCCTGGCCCCTCAGGAGTCCAGGGAGATGTCAGGAGATAATAAAGGGGAAGAGACTGTGAGTAGTTCCAACAGCCTGGCTTACGAATATGCATCAGGAAAACTGCAAAGAATCGAGAAAAGAATAAGTACTGCTGGGCACAGCCCCAAGGTCTGAGGCCTAACATGGCTGGAGACCAGAGGGGTTGCCTGTGTGGGGTACAGGTGTGTGGAATGAGGGACATAGTGCAAAAACCTAAGACGCATACAGTGGGAAATCCGAGCACTTTGGAAATCAGACTGACTCATGACCCAGTCCCAGGTCCGTTGCTAATCTCTGTGTGACCTGAGAGAAATTCTTCCAGCTGCATGAGCCTCGGCCCCTCACTCCTAAACTGAAGGTTATAATCCTTATCCCAGGGGATTAGCACCCCAGCAGAGAGAGCACCTGGCACACAGCCCTCCCCAAGACCCCTTCAGATCCTCAATCTCTCCACACCCCTCAAACCCAGTCTGGTATTCTTTCTAGTGTTAACACTTTGCCCTATAAAGTAACTGATTTCGTGTTTTGTTTTCTAATGATGGTGCCTGAAGGTAAGTCACTGAGGTTTGTGTGAAGGGCAATTTCTCAATCCACTCATTTTGTCTGAAGATGCTTCAGGCAGGAAGTAAGATTCCCGAAAGTTTTTAAGTGCAGAAAGGATGGAAGGTAGGAGGGAGCTGTTCCAAGAAGATTGCTCCTGCCAGCTGGGGAGAGAGTGCAGGACTTGGCTTTGCTGTCTCTGTGTAATCATGTTGTCCACGCTCACCAGTGGGGCTATTAGCATTTGAGTCTAAGCCAGTCTTCCTGTGGCATCCCGGAGGATGGCTGCCTCCTTCCATGTACGCTTTGTAATCTACTGCAGGTTTATTGTGATGAATTTCTCGGCCAGAAAAACCAGAATGTTTCCACTTAGTGAGAGAGACGGCTATCTCAGATATCTCACCCGTCTTTTCACCAAGATATGTCGTATTTCCTTCGTGTAGAGAATATCTGAAGTTCTTCAGGACAGGTCTAAGCCCTAAAACACTGGGAGGGCTGTTTATCCTTTTAATGAGTCTGTGATGTTCCATGGGCTCCTTGGCAACTTCCGTGAAGCCTGTTGTTGCGTTTGCGGACTGAAAAAAATGCACAACCTAAAAGTTGAGAATTATGTTCTATTTGGAGGGCTAACCTGAGGACTTAAGCCCAGGACACAGCCTCTAAGATAGCTCTGAGAAACTGCTCGGAAGAGGCAAGGGAGGAGCTGGGATATGTAGGAGTTTTTGTAACAAAGACCAGGGAATCGGAACATCAAAAGATTACTGTTAATTAAAGAAAGTCAGATATCTCAAGTTAAGGAATTTAGCACTTTTCTATGTATGGGAGGATGCAAGAGTTTGGGGTCACTGAAATCATTCCTTTGATGTGCACCTCAGCTATGTGCAGCCAGTATCCTGTGCTTTCCCATCCTGAGTCTCCTCAGGGTGCATCATGGGAGGTGGCTGTAGTGACTGAGGACTTGGCAGTGGGCAGCCCATTTGTCTTCATCCTGAGTTCCCTCAGGGCTCACCATCCGGGTGGCTGTAGTGGCTTGATGGCTGCAACATCCTTTGCTTGAAACGGCAGGTAACATTTTTTATTGTTATTGACAGGTTCATCCAGGACAAGTAGGACTAAGGGAATTAGCCTCATAGAAATTGAAGTACCTCCTAGCAGTGAAGACACATATACAGAACCTCAGTAACATCAACCATAGGGGCACTTGGAGAGATGGCCCTGAGACCTCTTTGGAAGTAGAAATCAGAACTAGGAAGAAAACTACCATTACTGGGCACCCGTTATGTTCACAGCAGTGTGGCAGGGGATTCTGTAGCTCTCACAGACTGGGCATGAAACAGTTAAGCTGTCAAATTCTAAGCTTCAGCAGCCAGTGGGAATATATGATGTTACTGCACAGGAAGCTTATCCTAGACTGAACAATTCCTCCACAGGAGGGGAGCCTTTTTGCAGGTTGAACCCTGTCTGGAAGCTGCTCTTTTCTTGTCAAAGAGCCAGGGGCAATAGCTATCATCCTGTTCTCCTGCTCCTGACCCTCCCCAGCCAAGAAAGTGGTGCAGGCAACTCAGCGCCAACAGAGAAACACACAAAGCTGCGGGTAGAGATCCCCAGAGCTCCTACTGTACTTTGTGCACAATGGAAGAAAACAGACCTCCTTATTAGCTGTTGATGACCACCTGTATCTTTAAGTCCCTGCACACCAAGAGACAGGGAATCCTCTAACATCGCTTTAAGAAATTACCAAGTGGAAGTGACCATTGTTTTGTCTACCTGAGCAGGATATAGACAGGGAGGAACTCAGAAAGGGGTGAGAACAATGTAAAAACAGGATGACTAAGAAGAGCCTCTAGATCAGAGGGCTCCCAGATCCCTGGTGAGAGACTAATACCATCGGATGTATTGGGGTGTGATAGTATTGGGGTATGTTAGGTATATGTGTATGAGAAACCTGTTTTGCAAAGTGTGTGTATTATACATACAGAAGGGAAGAAAAGATTAAATAATGAAATAATAAACAAGATGCCATTGCAGATATTATTCTACATGAATATCTGACATTGAAGGTATTCTAATAATTCTTACAATTAAAATCTCATAAGAAGCTTTCTTTTTAGGACTTGACATTAACAAGGGTTATTCTCATTATTTTATGCCACTTGTTTAAAAAGAGTGTTTCAGTTATTCCTCATAGAAACACTGGGAAACAGTTCCCTATATCCATTTTATAGACAAATGAACTAAGGTGCAGGGGTGTTAACTGAGTTGCCAAAGCAACATAATTTATCAAGTAATAGAGCTAAAGTGCAAGTCCAAATATACCTGATTATTTACAAACCTGTGCCCTATTTACTAAACCATGACCTCGTCACCCCCATCTGTGTTCTAATCTGTGGCATGTCCTCTTAGAGAAAAAGGAAGCCAACTCCAGGGGGAAGAACTAGGACAAATAATTTTTTTTAATTAAACAATCCAATAAAAATAAAAGGAACAAAATATTTGTCAAAATAAGCCTTCTGACAAAGGAGATATACATGGCAAATAAGCACAGGCTTAACATCATAAGTCATTACGGAAACATGAATAAAACCCACAATAAAACACCTCTACTTGACAGCTAGAATGACTAAGATTAAAAAGACTGATCATATCAAGTGTTGGTGAGGATAAAGAGCAACTGGAACTCTCAACCACTGCTGGTAAGAATGTAAAATAGTACAACCACTTTGGAAAACTGTTAGATAGTGTCTTAAGAAGTTCAACGTACACCTCCCATACAACCCAGCCATTACACTCCTGGATATTTATTTACATAAAAGTGTATGTCCACACAAAGACCTGTACATGAATATTCATGTTATATTTGCACTGATGTGCATACTGTTATACATAGCAGCATCCATACAAAGAACAAGGTATTGATATACTCTAAGTCATAAATCTCAAAATAATTATGCTGAGCGAATGAAGGAAGACAGAAAAAGAATACATACTATATGATTCCAATTACAGTTCTAGAAAATGCAAACTGATCTGTAGTGACAGGAAGCAGATCAGTGGTTACCTAGGGATGGGGAGAGCAGGAGAAGAGATAGCTTACAAAGAGACATGAGGAAAACTGGGGAAGGGAGTAATGGATATACTCCTTATTTGAATTGTAGTGATTTTTTTTTTTTTTTTTTTTTTTTTTTTTTGTGGTACGCGGGCCTCTCACTGCTGTGGCCTCTCCCATCGCGGAGCACAGGCTCTGGACGCACAGGCCCAGCGGCCATGGCTCACGGGCCCAGCCGCTCCGCGGCACGTGGGATCCTCCCGGACCGGGGCACGAACCCGCGTCCCCCGCATCGGCAGGCAGACTCTCAACCACTGCGCCACCAGGGAAGCCCTGAATTGTAGTGATTTTTCATGGGTGTAAACATATATCAAAACCCATCAATTTGTACTGGTTGCTGTATGTCAATGGTACCTGAAAAAAATCAGAAGAGATAGGCTGCCAAGAAGATACAGCAGTAAGAAATAGGAGAAAATAAAAGCAAAATCAAGCAAGGGAAGTAACCTAAAAATAAATGCAATATAATAGTTAAGAACCCAAGTCATAGACTCAGTTCTCAGCTTAACTTTAGGCAAGATGCTTAACTGCTTCTGTAAAATGCAGATGATAATAGTATCTACCTCACAGGGTAGTTGGGACAAAGAAATGAGTCATACACATAAAGTCCTAGACCAGTGCCTGGTACTTAATAATGATTCAATAAGCACTAGCTATTTTTTTTATTTTTTAATTTTTTTTGCAGTACGTGGGCCTCTCACTGTTGTGGCCTCTCCCATTGCGGAGCACAGGCTCCAGACGTGCAGGCTCAGCGGCCACGGCTCACGGGCCCAGCCGCTCCGCGGCATGTGGGATCTTCCCGGACCGGGGCACGAACCCGTGTCCCCTGCATCGGCAGGCGGATTCTCAACCACTGCGCCACCAGGGAAGCCCGAGATCATTGTTTTTCATCTAAAGTCAACCCTTTTCCACTGGAAAAATCTTAAAGTCCCATCCAGCTGATAAATCCAGAAATAAAACCTGGTGCCAGTGATTTCCAAACTTGAGTTTTCTGTTGAAGGTTGATTCCTCCTCTTGAACATGGCTCACTGTGGCTCCTTGAGATGTTGCAAGTCAAGTGCTAAATAATGTATTTAACTGCCCAATACACTACTATCCAAGCATCAGGGAAATAAAGGATAACAAGACTCCCTTAGTGAGGGTGAGGGGAAGCAACAAGATACTGAGTCACTGGGGTAGAGCATCACCTGGATTCTATGCACTGCTCACTCTCATGGATATACATTTGTTCCTTGACCAATTATTCTAGCTGCCTTGGGTTCTACAACAAGAAGCACTTCCTTTGGCCAGTGTTAATCAGTACCAGAACTGAGAGGAGAATTGAGGAGCATTCCATCATAAGGAACTCATCCACCTTGGTAGTTCATTTCTGTTTGAGTCATGAATGTGGATCAAGGGTTGCTTTCAGGTCCCTGTTTCCTAGGCTCGAGTCCTTCTTACAGCACAACTCTTTTAAGTCCTTTCTTAGCCAAGCCTATTGATTGCGTTGGGTTAGAGGAGGGAGGAGGCAAGGGAGACTCAGTTTGCTGCTTCCCAATACCAGAAATCTTGCTCAAATTTTACTTTTGAACTTGGACCTCACATTTGTAGCATCGGTTTCTTAGTATCAATCGTGGGGACTCTGCACGTCTCCCTAAATCTTAGATTATTGGCCTCTGCCTCCAAGTTTGAAGAATAATAGGCTGGAGTAGTGAGGAAAGGCTCATTTTTTCTGCCATGTAGCTCCTGTCTCAACTTCACTACCCATCCAAATGTGCATTTCCAACTTTCCCAGGCAGGAATGCACAGGAGAACTGCTCAGAAGCAATCTGGGGTCATCAGGCTTCCCAGATTCTGCTGGATCCTCCCAGATATACAGTATCCTAATTGATGCCCCAACAATAAGACCATATTCTTAAGGCACTTGTTTATCTGATTCAACAGACTCGAATTCCTAACTACAGGTTGAAAGAAATTAATTCTTTGAACAGGGCTGTAAATCCACCCAGCTATTCTCTGTCAGCTAACAGACGGGCCAAAGTCAGTAACTTACTTGAAAAAGCAGCCAGAGGTGGCAATATTTTGACATTTTTCTACCACGTTCCTAAAGTTCCTATTTTGTGGACAGCACTCTGAGTTCTAGCAGAAAACTGATTATCTTTTAACCAACTGATTTTCTACCACCTAACAAGGATTGCTGGTATCTCAGCCCCATATGGTGGAGTCCTCACAACTCCCTGCTCTATCCTGACTCAGCCAGTTTTATATTAGGGGATCTGTCGGTGGTAACATTCCTGCATTAGTCAGGATTCTTTTGGTTAGAAGTGACAAAAACTCGTCTCAAACGAGCTTGGGCAAAGGGATAACTTATTGGAAGGATGTGGGAGATCCCATACAATTGAAGGGGAAAAGGCTAAGACTTCTGAGGGTAGTGACTTAGCCAGCTTTTGTCACTGGTGTAGGCCCAATACCTGGAATAGAGTCTGTTGAATGTTAAATGAATAAAAGACCAAACTACAGTAAGGGCAAGGTTGCTACTTGGCCTTGATAATAACTAAAACAGCACTTCATGCCCCAGGAAGAGAGAGGAGATGGGACTTTATAATAACCAGCTTTGGGTTGTCTCCCCAGTCCATCTATTGTCAGAACTTCCCTGCTTCCATCATTTACATGGTGTCCAGGGATCATCCCCAGGAAGCCAAACTCATACTCTGTGATCCTTCCTCCTGGTCAGTGTTGACTGTTGCAGCATTGGCCACAGGATTGGACTGTGGCCAATCACATCTGCTCTGCAAGAAACTTTAATTGGGCCTGAGATTCAGTCTCTTTTTGGGTGGTTGAATTGGTTACATACAAATGTAGATACTGATGGAGGCTGTTATTCAAAGTGAGAGAGAGAAGGTTGAGGGAGAGAGGAAGAGGAGGAAGAAGAAGGAGAAGAGGAAGAAGAGGAAGAGGAAGAAGAGAAGGAGAAGAAGGAGGGGGGAAGGGAGGGGGAGGGAAGAACAAGAAAAGGAGGAAGAGAAGAGAAAAGAGAAGAGAGAAGAGCAGATCACATTAGAGAGAAACAGAGTGCCAAGTGCTTTTGAGGTCCTGGTCCAATTCCACTGCCAGGCTCGGCTGAATCCCTGTACTTGGGTTCCAAGAGATGTTTTTTGTTCCTATAACAATTTCCCCTCATTCACAAAAGCCAGCTCAAGTTCTTTTCTGACACTTTCAACCAACAGATACCTCCCACCAATAAAAATATGGACACTGAGAATTCAGAAGTATACAGATTTGCCTGTTAGTGAGAGAACAGACAACAAGCACCATGGCCTTTATTGCTCCCTCACTCCTGAAAAGAAATTATTTTGGCTGCAGATAACAGAATAGAACTAGTAAAAGCTTAAGAAACAAAGGCATTTTGTTATTGAAGTAAACTAGGAGAGGGGAGGCAGGGCACTGACAGGTTTTTTGCAAGCCCCAGTAGTGTCACCAAGCACCTAGCCATCCTCAACTTACTGGTTTTCTATCTTTATGTTTTTGGTCCTAAAAGGCTACCGCATAGCTGGGCATCTTGAGCAAAATCCAGTGGCAAACCCAAAGGGACTATGCTTGCCCCCACTGTGTGACAGGTCTGATATCATGCTCCTGGCCCACCATCAGCCTCCTTCAGGGCCCATCCCATAAGCAGCTGTGATATTAAGAGAATAGTCCATGATGGAGGTGAAAGTCTGGCACTGGAATCTAAGCCCTTGTTTTTTCTTCTCACTATTTTATGTTGGAAGAGTCACTGAAGCTTTCTGTCTCAATTTCCTCATATGCTTTTTAAAAAAGGAAAATCGTTATTCTCGATGGTTGTGAAAAGTAAATAACATAATATATATAACTGTGCCTAGTTTAATACCTTGGAATTGACACGTTTCTCAAAGAATGAGACTTTCCTTCCTTCTTCCTTCCAGCCTCCTAGTTCTCCTAGGGGAGAAAGTACAGAGCCAGCTCAGAAAAAGCATGGGCTTTGGAGTCAGACAGATTTTATTTCAAATCCTGGCTCTGCCATTTATTAGCTATCTGGCTTTGATAAATTACTTCATCTTGCTCACTGGCAAATATTTACTGGGCACCTACTATGTGCCAAGCACTGTTCTGCCTGCTGAGGATACAGGAATGAATTAGAAAGACATACTCCCTGCTCTTTAAAGCTTATATTCTAGTTTGCTCATTTATTAAGACTAATAATTCATTACATTCTATTATTGCTGTAAGGATTAAACAAAACAATTCATGCAGAATACGTGTGAATAACAGATGCTCTCTAAATGTGAATTCTCATCCCTCCTTCCCTTTCTTAGGCTCTATTGGATGCTGGAAAAAGTATTGGCTTGGATGTTAGAATGTTGGCATTCTAATCCTAGCCCGGCAGTTGACTAGTTAGTTGTGTGGTCTTAGGCAAAGACTTTAACCTTTCTGGGTCTCAATTCCTCCTCTATAAAATAAGAGGGTTGTTTGAAATAATTTCCTTTTTTTTTTTTTTTTTTTTTGTGGTACACGGGCCTCTCACTGTTGTGGCCTCTCCCGTAGCGGAGCACAGGCTCCGTACTCACAGGCTCAGTGGCTCACATGGCTCACGGGCCCAGCCGCTCCGTGGCACGTGGGATCCTCCCGGACCGGGGCACAAACCCACGTTCCCTGCATTGGCAGGCGGACTCTCAACCACTGCACCACCAGGGAAGCCCCTGAAATAATTTTTAAGACTCCTTTTGTTTGGATGAGATTCTGTATTTCTCAAAAGCAATCATTCACCTTGATATATTGTGGCAGAATGGGTATATTAGACTCTATGATGATTTAAAGACAAATTTATAACTAACATTCATCAAGGACTCACTAGGTCCAAGCATTGTGCTGTATCCCTGTTTTCTGCTTTAATCCCATGACAACTGTATAAGGCAGGTATTATAATCTTCAGTTTATATGAGGAAATGGAGCCTCAGAGAAGTAAATTTGGTCAAAGTCACTCAGCGAGTCAGAGGCAAAAGTGCCATTGATACCCACACCTGTCTGACTCTAAAAGCCATTAGCTTTGTCCTTTACTGCTACTGTGTGGCCACTGAGAACTTGTTATAAGACCAATTGAACAGAGTTAGTGACTCTATAAATGAATCAGGATGTCATGTCTGAAACGAGTGCCTCCTGCATGATTCATCCATGGAAGACACAGATATAAGTCTGGGCCCCTTCTGCATCCCAGGTCCTTTTCCTGGCTTCCCCTACAGCTGCCTCTCCCTGCCTCCATTTCTGTGGATGGGTCCATGTGATGGCTGGGAAACCAAACATTATTGTTCAGGAATGATGTTTTTCAAACTGGACATCTGCTGCTTATTTGGCTGGGAGTTTGGCAAGTGTTTCAGTTTGTTGTGGTGGTCAGACCTAGAGGAAATAATTAGGTAGTCATGGCAACCAGCATCCCAGGAACACCACGGTGACGCCAAGGAGAGAGCACTGAATGGAGGGTCCAGATGTCCACTCTGCCAGGAACGATCTGGCCTCAGGTTCCTCAGCAGGGCGTCCGGAACTTTAGTTCTAAAAGTCTCTCAATAGGAGAATGAAATATTTAATTCCATACAGAAAGAGATAGGTCCTGAGATCCAAAGAGCACCTGGACAGGTGGTTCAAAATTCATATGAAGCTGAGAAAGACTAAGGAGGGGTGCAAAAATGCATCTGTGAAGCATCCACTATGTCCCAGGAACTGTGTTATATGTGTTGTACCATTGCCTCAGTTCATCCTCATGATATCCTTTGGACAGAGGAAGAAACTGAGGCTTAGAGAGGTGACATGACTTGCCTAAGATCACACAGCTAGATATTAAAGGAATCAGAATTTGAACCCTGGTCTAGCTGATCCTAAAGCTTTGCTACAACACCTATACTTATCAGTGATCAGAACCTTTCCTAAGATCGCTTCTGCTAGAAGTGGAACAGGGGCTGAGTGGAAGGTAAGATGGCATCAGTCCTGAAGGCCATGTCACTTGTTGATATTCTCTCCCCTGTGTTGCCCAACTGGGTGGGATTCTGGCGTAGACCTAAACCATTTTAGCATAGGCTGAACATCTTCTCACCCCAATTATTTTAAATCCACGTTCTCTCTACAGTATTTCTGTTGTGCCCTAGGCAGTTTGCAGTTGAGTCTGAGCCCAACTCTCTCTCTTTCTCTGCCTTATAGAAAAAAAAAAAAAAAAAATGACAGAATGTGCAAGATGCTCTCCAATTCCTGAATCATGGATCACCCCTCTGACTCAGAAGCTGGATTGCTTGTTACCTTATAGATCTTTGAAAATTCCTGTTCCCCTTGCCAGGTTCATAAAAATCCCACTCTTCAGTGATTTTTCTTCCTTTTTCCAGCTTCCTCTAATTTTTTTAGAGTCTCATGATATTATTATATACCCTTTGCTTGGTGAGGGCAGGTTATCTGGCACTCATGCCTGGTAGGCTCGAGGAACAGATGAAAATTCTGATATTCCTGAAAAGTGGAAACAGAGGACCTGCCTTTGAGTCCCTTTCTGCCACCAACTAGCCTGTAGAAGAAGTCAGTGGACATTTTTCCATGTGCCAAATGAGAAGTCAGACAAACTCCAACTGAAGGTGTCTTTCAATGCTAAGATGTGGTAATTCAAGTCATCCTTCCAGTAAACAAAATTTCAATTCCCATTTGAAAGTTAAGATTGTTTAACCTGCTCCTCACTTTAGAATGGACAGGGTTACCTTTAAGATGGATGTAAATTCAATCTCCTCACCTTGAGCTTTTGATTTTTCTACTTTACATTCTCTCTGAGTTCTGAGGAGGTAATCTATGAGTTTTTAAGAGAGAGCTGTCTTTCTCTCTCCTGATGGGTAGAACACTGAATGAAGGGCAAATAGAGATGGTGGCGGTGCCAGGGAAGAAAGTAAACAAGTTAAATGATATCTTCAAAGAATTGAAGGCAAGGGTTGCCTGGGTCAGGCTGTCCTCACTATTACCATATTTCACTGTGCTTTGGCCACAGTGGATGATGGTGTAATAGAAAGGGCATAGCCTGTGGATCTGGTTCTGTCACTCATACCATCTATAAAAATTAACTTGAAATGAATCAAACACCTAAATATAAGGGCTAAAATGATAAAACTCTTACACGAAAGCATAGGTGTAAATCTTTGTGATCTTGAATTAAGCAACTGTTTCTTAGATATGACACCAAAAATACAAGCAACAAAAGAAAAAAAGTAGATAACTTGGACTTCATCAGAATCAAAATCTTCGATGCTTCAAAGGACACCATCCAGAAAGGGAAAAGACAACCCACAGAATGGGAGAAAATATTTACAAATTATGTATCTGATAAGACACATATCTTGAAAATATAAAGAACTTTTACATCTCAATAAAAAAAGACAAACAACCCAATTAAAAATGGACAAATGATCTGAATACATATTTCTCTAAGTAGTTCCCCCTTATCCTTTGGGAATAAGTTCCAAGACCCACAATGGATGCCTGAAATCGCAGATGGTACTGAACCCTATATATACTATGTTTTTTCCTACACATGTATAGCTATGATAAAGTTTAATTTACAAATTAGGCACAGTAAGAAATTAACAACATTAATTAATAATAAAATAGAACAAGTATAAGAATATACTTTAATAAAATTTATGTGAATGTGGTCTCTCTCTCTCTCTCTCTCTCTGGCTCCCCCTCAAAATTATTATACTGTACTCACCCTTCTTCTTCTTGTGATGATGTGAGATGATAAAATGTCTACATGATGAGATGAAGTGAGGTGAATGATATAGGCATCCTGACGTAGTGTTAGGCTCCTGTTGACCTTCTGATGATACATCAGAAGGAGAATCATTGGCTTCAGGTGGTCCTGGATCATTGAGCCATGAGGATGTTGATGCTTGGATGTCAGGAGCAGACGTCATAGAAGCTTGCGGGGTCCTGGGTGGGACGGAATGGGACTGCATGAGATTTCATCGTGTTACTCAGAACAGTGCACAATTTAAAATTTATGAATTGCTTATTTCTGGAATTTTCCATTTAATACTTTCAGATCATGGTTGACTGTGGGTAATAGAAACCGCAGAAAGTGAAAATGAGGATAAGAGGGGACTACCATACAAATGGCCAATGAGCACATGAAAAAATGCTCAACATCCTTGGCAATCAAGGAAATGCTAATAAAAACAACAAGGACACAGAATTATAATTAGGGCAATCAAAATACTCTGTATAATACTATAAGGATGGATATATATCATTACACATTTGTCTAAACTCATAGACTATACAACACCAAGAATGAATTGTAATGTAAACTGGACTTTGGGTGATTATTGTGTCAATATAGGTTCATCAATTGTAACAAATGTACCATTCTGGTGGAGGAGGCTAATAATAGGGGATGTTATACATGCATGGGGGCAGGGATTACATGGGAAATTATACCTTCCTCTCAATTTTGAGAACATAGAACTGCTCTAAAAATAAAGTCCTTAAAAATTAAAACAAATAAATAAAAATAATAAAAAATGTTGGGGAAGATGTGGAGAAATTAGAATCCTTATATGCTGCTGGTGGGAATGTAAAATGGTGCAGCCACTTTGGAAACCAGTCTGGCAGCTTCTTAAAGGGTTAAATGTAGAGTTACCATATGACCCAGAAATGCCTCTCCTAGGCATATTTCAAGAGAAATGAAAATATATGTCCACTTGTATATGAATGTTCTTGTACACAAATGTTCATAGTAGCATTTTTCATAATAGCCAAAAAGTGGAACTCAATGTCCATCAAGTGCTGATGGGATATATAAAATGTAGTATATCTATACAATGGGGTATTATCTGGCAATATAAAGAAATGAAGTGCTGATAGATTCTACAAGATGGCTGAACCTAGAAATCATGATGCTAAGTGAAAGAAGCCAGTCACAAAAGACTACATATTGTGTGATTCCATTTATATAAAATATCCATAATAGGAAAATCTATACTGACAGAAAGTCGATTAGTGGTTGCTTAGGGCTGGGGGAAGGAGGGATGCAGGAACAGGGGGTGATAGCTAAAGACTATGGAATTTCTTTGGGGGGTGATGAAATGTTCTAAAATTGATTGTGATGATGGTTGCACAACTCTATGAATGTACTATAAACTATTGCATTACACACTTTAAATAGGTGAATTGTATGGCATGTTAATTATATCTCGGTAAAGTTGTTACTCAAAAAAGTAATAACCTAGGTTGGAGTTGTTGGTGGAGAGTAAGTGAGGGAATAGGGGAAACAAGGTTGATTGGCTAGGATTTGATCATGCTGAGTGAGGCTGGTTAATAGGTACATGCAGGTTCATTATATTATTTTCCCTATTTTGCTATATGTATAAAATTTTTTATAATAAAAATAAATTTAAATAAGTAAATAAAACAGCAAGACATAATAGGCTGGCTATAAATGCAACTATTACTATTATTATTATATCCTAGAGCCAAGCACTGAATTTAAGAATTTAAGCATATAAGCCTAAATAACCCATTATACATCTGACAGTTTTCCTTTAACTTGCTTAAATTCCTTGTGCAGGAGTTAGCTCTTTTCACCATGGCCCCAGAGGAGCGGGAGAACAACTGGTCACAGACATGAAGATAGCATGTAACCCCTGATTTGCCCCCTTCTTTATCTCCCCATGGCTAATCAGTCACCCGCTCTTGCCAATTTTCCTTCCAAATGACTCTTATCGTCAGCCATCCTTGTTACCCATGCCACCTACCTGGACCAAGCCCTTGGCAAATTCTACCTAGGCTACAGCAACAGCTCAGCTTCTCTCACAGACATTCATCATTCCCTCTCCTGAGTCTAGTGCCCATCTCTCCTACACACCACCAGCAGACTCTTCCCATGAATGTCCTTAGTTATTCCTTTCCCCTGCTCAAAGATTAACAGGCTCTGCATTGCTTATGGCATAAACTCTTAATTTTTCTATCTGGATGCCTAACATCTGATGCCATCCTGTGAACCCAAACTTATCTCTATTTCATAATTTGTCCCTATTGCTTTGATTTAGCACTTCCATCCACTGTGTGCTTTCAGGCATCCATGTGCTTCAAGGGAAGTAAATCTGAAATAGTCTTATCCAATCATGTTATTACATTTTTCTTCCCAGTGACTGGTTTGGGAATGAGCATGTGATGAAATTCTGAGCAGTAATCCAGGAGAGGAGGTCTTTTGGGGAAAGTACATCTTGGGGGAAAAAAAGCATTACTCATAAAAAGACACGGAGGAAGAGACAGGCCCTTTCCACCTGCCTCCAGCCCTAGACATCTAGGCATTGAGGAACAAAATGTGATGCCTGGAATTGCTGCAGCCCTCTTGTGACCATGAAGAGAAGGCCAAGAGAATGAGAGATGCTGTTGAGCTGGATACATAAATCCACTGAGCTGCTGAATTAAACCAAACCTGGAACTGAGATACTTCTGCACATCTTATTACATGAAATAATAGATGTCCTTATGGTGCAATACAGTTTTACTTCAAATCCTAAATCTTCGTGAACCATCTCAATATAGAGTCTCCCTGACTCTGGTTTAGGAGACAGCCAGACTCTGATTTCCAAGCCTCTTCCTGTGACTTATTAGCTCCTTGAATTTGGCAAGTTACTCACTTTTTCTAGTCCAGTGTTTCTCATATGTTAGCCTGCATCAGAATCACCAGGGGGCTTGTTAAAACACAGATTCCTGAACACGACCTTCAGGGATTTATTTTCAGGAGGTTTGTGAAGGAGCTGGAGAATTTACATTTCTAACAAGTTCCCGGGTAATGCTGTGGCTCAGAGGACCACACTTTGAGTAAGAGTGTCCTAGGCCTAAGTTTCTTTGTCCACAAAACAGACATGAGAGCATTCCCTAGTAGGTTTTAGGAGGATTAAACATGATAATACAGATACAGTGCTTGGCCCAGTGTCTGGCACAGAAGTAGAGCTCAGAGATGATAGCTATTAATGTTAACTTGGGAGAATATTAATCCTGCAGCCGAGGGCTCAGTTTGTGCAAATTCCAGGTTCAGAATCATTTCTCTGGAGTTCTGGGACCTTGCATAGCAGGCTTTCCCAGACAAAAGAGCCAAAAGAAACCTGTTGACTGGGGATATTAACTAGGTGGCTGTGGGAGAATGACATGAGTGATTTGCTGGGATGATTAGAAATCATCCAAAATATGGCTAGGTTGAGAAGGAGTGGGGAGGAAGAATGGCCTTCACTTATCAGACTCCCATTAAAATGGTTTGTAGTGTGTCCCAGCTTTATCCAAATGATTAAAGAGGTGAGACCTTGAAGAGTGGTGGGGGAGGGAACCAGACTGGCCGCTGGCTTTCAAAGAGAGAAGGCAATAAAAGATTAGTTATTAAATAAATGAAGTTCAGGAAATGATCCAATGTCTTGGGAGTGTTCAATCTCAGAAGACAAGAAGCTTCTAACCTTGTAGAGTCAAAGAAAATTCACAGAGACACACACTACCTCAGGCATGCCATTCTCCTGCAGTTTCCCAGGGTAAGGAAAAATTAAGAAGACTGAGAAATCTGGATTAAAAATTTTTTTCCATGAATTCTTTTCCTAAAATTTCCAATAGATCTTACTTTGTTTTGCTTCCCAGCAGTAAAGAAGGGTTTCTATCGCTGTTGTTGTTGGTATGTGGCATAAACACAGCCACTTATTGAGTCCTTAATATGTGCCAACATGATGCTAACATTTACCTGCATTATTTCATTTAATCCCTTTAACAATTCTAGGATGTGGGCTCTATTGATGTCTTTTAGAGATGAGTAAACAGGTTCGGAAAAGTGAGTGGCTTGGGTCATATGTCTCGTAGAAGTGTCTTTAACCTGGACCCAAATGGTATTTTAACTTTTCAAATAATATGTACCTCTATTTCTCACTGTTCTCCCCAGAACGTCAAGTAGGTGTTAATATTCCTGTTTTTTAGATAGGGACCTGGAGATGTAGAGCATTTACATGATGTGTCCAAATGCCATCATGCATAGGAAGCTGTGAAATCAGAGTTGGAACTCAGAGCACTCTCTCTACTGTATTACACTGCCCATGGAAATCACTCAGAGTTGTTTTTTAGAGGTAATTTGTATGACATACGTATTTATAATTCCTTTCCCATTGATAAATGAGACAAAAGTTTCCAAAACCTCTTCTCACATTAGTTTCTTAGAAAGTGTTCACCTTCATTCTAATTTTCGTTCTTTCTTGTTTCCATTTCCACCCATTGCCAGAGGAGGTACCACCTCTCCAAACCTTTTTTTTCCCCTATTTCCTTTTAATTAGTCCTCACCACCTACAACTTGCAAAAGGTCAGACATTACTATCTCGATATTAGAGATGAGGAAATTGAGTCAACAGAAATGTTAAAAACATTTTCTACCACACAACCACAAGGCTTTAGTCAGTGTTCTTTCTGATTTTAAAGCCCGCACTCTTTTTTTTTTTTAAACCCCACATTTGTTTATTTATTTATTTTTGGCTGTGTTGGGTCTTCGTTTCTGTGCGAGGGCTTTCTCTAGTTGCGGCAAGCGGGGGCAACTCTTCATCGCGGTGCGTGGGCCTTCTCACTATCGTGGCCTCTCTGGTTGCGGAGCACAGGCTCCAGACGCGCAGGCTCAGTAGTTGTGGCTCACGGGCCTAGTTGCTCCGCAGCATGTGGGATCTTCCCAGACCAGGGCTCGAACCCGTGTCCCCTGCATTAGCAGGCAGATTCTCAACCACTGCACCACCAGGGAAGCCCCAAGCCTACACTCTTTATAAGTCTTTACCTTGAGTTGGCCAGAGATCTGATCTTGAGAAGAGTCAGAATCTGTCCACAATCAGCTTAAGATCAGACTGATCTCAAGCAAATTGCTTATCTTCTCTGGTGGCTTTTTCCTCTTTTGTAAAATGGAATTTCTGTTAAGTTTGGAGGTAACGTGTAAAGTGCTGGCTACTGTACCTATAGCAAAAGACATCAATAAAAGCAGATTTTATATATATGTATATATACACATATATATGAATACATACATATACATACATATATACATAAATGTACAAAAGTGTTACAGTGTTAGCTCTTATGTTTAGCTTTGATCCATTCTGGGTTAACTTTTTTTTTGAGTTAATTTTTGTATATGGTTTAAGATACGGGTCCAACTTTTTTTTTTTTCCACATGAATATCCAGTTTTTTTTTCAAGTACCATTTAGTTGAAAAACTATCCTTTCCCCCATTGAATGGTTTGGCATGCTGGTTGAAAATCATTTTACTACATGTGTGAGGGTTTATTTCTGGGTTCCAATTTTGTTCCATTGGTCTATGTATCTATCTTTATGCCAATACCTCACTGTTTTGATTACCAAAGCTTTTCAATAAGTTTTGAAATGAGGAAGTGTGAAACCTCTAACTTTGTTCTTCTTTTTCAAGATTATTTTGGCTATTCTGGGTCCCTTGAGATTTCACATAAATTTTGGAATGTGCTTTTCTATTTCTGAAAAAAAAATCATTGGGATTTTAACAGGAATTGCATTGAATCTATAGATAGCTTTGGGTCATATTAACATATTAACAATATTATGTCTTCCTGTCTGTGAACACAGGATATCTTTTCATTATTTGTGTCTAATTTCTTTCAGCAACATTTTGTAATTATCAGTGTATAGGTCATTTGCTGCCTTGATTAAGTTTATTCCTAAGTATTTTATCCTTTTTGATGCTATTGTTTTCTTAATTTCCTTTTCAGATTTTTCATTGTTACTATATAGAAATGCAACTAATATTTTGCATGTTAATTTTTTTTAACTTTTTATTTTATATTGGAGTATAGCTGATTAACAATGTTGTGATAGTTTCAGGTGCACAGCAAAGTGACTCAGCCATACATATACATATGTCCATTCTCCCCCAGTGCATGTTGATTTTGAATTTTTCAACTTTGCTGATTTATTTCCTAGTTCTAACAGTTTTTGTGGAATCTTTAGATTTTGTACATATAAGATCATGTCATCTTTGAACAGAGACAATTTTACATTTTCCTTTCCAATCTGGTTGCCTTTTATTTCTTTTTCTTGCCTAATTACTCTGGCGAGGACCTCCACTATTAGGTTGAATAAAAGTGGCAAAACCAGGTATTCTTGCCTGTCCTGCTCTTAGAGGAAAAGCATTTAGTCTTCCACCATTGAGTATGATGTTAACTATACATTTTTTCAGATATGGTCTTTATTATGTTAAGGTAGTTCCCTTCTATTCCTAGTTTTTTGAGTACAGATTTACATTTTTTAAAGACACTTTTGCTACTCAGTGGAGAATGGACTGGTTGGGGATGAGCTGATAGCAAGGAGACCCTTTTGGAAGCTGTCATGCTAGGGTTTTGTTTTGGTTTTGGCCACACTGCATGGTTTGTGGGAACTTAGTTCCCAGACCAGGGAATGAACCTGGGCCATGGCAGTGAAAGTGCCAAGGTCCAACCACTGGACCACTAGGGAATTTTCCTGTTATACTAGTTTAAGCAATAGGTAATGTCATCCTGAATTCGGAAATTATCAGAAAGAATGAAGAGGTGAGAACGGTTATAAGAGACTTTTAGGAAATAATGTTAGTAGATCTTAGTGATTGATTTGATGTGCTAGAAAGGGAAGGGTCAAGGATGCTTTCCAGTTTTCTGACTTGGGAAACTGGATAAAGCAGAACCCTTTGAGGAATAATTTTGTTAGGAAAGATGATGAATTAGTTGAAGATGAGGCACGCAGGGACAAGAAGTTAGATGGAAGGGTCAGAAGCTTGACAAGAAAGGCACAAACTGGAGAAGTTGTGATGTATTTCCATCCAGGTGGTAGTCAAAACCATGTGTATGGATGAGTTGAACAAGGTTTACACAAACAAATTCTTGGAGAGGCCAGGCAGGGAACAGCCATAGTGAATGGACCTGATGCTATACTCTAAGGGGACACAGGGTCTGGGGCAAATGACCATGAATGTCCTGCCCAAAGACTTTCCAATGTAATCAGCCAAACAGAGACTGCTGGCTTTCGTGCAGGTCTTCTCCCACCCCATTGTTCTCCCTCATAGACCTAACAGAATAGGTTCCATCATCTTAATGGAATTTCAGGGAGTGTGACCAACCAATGGGGAGGTAATTAGAGTCAGGAGACACCCCTCGCCTTCCCCCTTGACATCATTCCACAGAGGCAGATGTGGCTCCAGCTGCAACTGGCTCTGTTTTTAGCAGCATTACTCAGAGCAGTGGCTGCCGGGAGCTCAAATTTGAGAGCCTGGGGGTCTTTAATATGAGAAAGCCAAGAGATCTCAAGGCTGAGGCCAGCAGACCTGCCTCCTGTTTCAGGGTCTGGAAGCACAGTTCTTCAAAACGTCAACGTATTAATGACCTGCTGAAGGCTTGGCTTCCGGTGCATGGGATATGTGGAAAGAAAAGGTTATTTTTGTTGTTGTTTTTATACATAAATAACACAGTCTGACTTTTCAGCACTACAGATAGGTCTGGGCAGCCAGGATGGAAGACCCCCCCACAGGGGTGACTTTCTGCAGCCAGTTCTTTCATGAGCCTGAAGCTCCAAAGGGATTTGGGCCTGAGCAGCCAGAGGTCAGCATCTCTGTTCCTGTTTTCCCCACGAATGGCAGGCCAACTAGGGCAGGAGATTGAGATAATTAGCCTACATTGTTGAGGCTGATTTTTGAAATGCTAGATTGAACAAACTTAGCAAGTCTGTGATTTTTGCCTCTTTGATGGCTATGCGGACCAGGGAGGAGATTTTAGGAAGCTCTTTCCAGTGATAGAAATAATTAGCTCCATTAAGCAACTAGCAAGCAAATACACTCATCTTTAAAATCCTAGCTCAGATGTCACCTTCTGCATCCAAATCTTTGCCCATATAATTCCTTTGGGGCCCCATAACATTTACTTCTGTTTTGAGCCTAACTAGACCATACTTTGGGCTTCTCAAAGGCAAAGAGAATCGTATTCTAATTCTTCATATATCTGCTCAAGGGACAAATGAGAGGTGCCTCATACACATTGTGTTTGAATGAATTAATGTATGGCTTTACTGTTTCATTAAGGCATTGGTCCTTCCCTCACAGTGCCTACTTCCTGTGGCTCCCACATAACTTTTATTTCTTTCAGCGATTGTATTAGTTTCCTAGATCTGCCATAACAAAGCACTACGAAGTGGGTGCCCTAAACAACAGAAATGTATTGTCTCACTGTTCTGGAGGCTAGAAGTCCAATATCAAGGTGACACAGGATCAGTTCCTTCTGAGGGCTGTAAGGGAGATTCTGTTCTGTGCTTCCCTCTTCGCTCCCAGTGGGTTGCTGGAAATTTGAGGTGTTCTTGCTTTGTACATACATTGCCCCAATCTCTGTCATCATGTTCACATAGCATTCTCCTTGTGTGAACATCTAAACTTCCCCTTTAATAAGGACCCCAGTCATATTGGATCCAGGGCCTACTCTACTCTAATATGAACCTCATCTTAAGTAATTTCATGTACACTGACACTGTTTCTAAGTAAGGCCATATTTTGAAGTTCTGGAGGTTCGAATTTCAAGTTATGAATTTGAGGAAGGTGCAATTCAACTCCTAACATGTTTTAAACCTAGCAATTTTCACAGCACTCTCCACTCTCATAGCTTTTTCCAGGTCAGGGATTATGTCCCGTTCTTCTCGCAAGGCTGAGGTGTATTAGAAGGAGCTCTCTCTAGAAGAACAAGTCACTCCTACTTCCTGGCCTTGGCTTTCTCATATGTAAACTGAAAAATTAGAATAAATAATACTTCAGGTGACTCCCAGCTCTGAGATTCTTGGATTTCTCTGGTACTCACTAGCCTCAGGGCCTGCTGTCTTTTCTAGGCATTCTTCCCTCATCATTAACTAGCAGCAGACCTCACCATCAGTATGTGACTGTTACCAATCAATGGCACTTCTCATTTTTTATTCAATAATTTCCATAATCGTCTATAGTTTGTTAATCTACATCTTTTGCTGGGTGTGAAGGTATACTCACAATGTAATTTTTTTTTTTTTTTTTTGCGGTACACGGGCCTCTCACTGCCGTGGCCTCTCCCGCTGTGGAGCACAGGCTCCAGACGCACAGGCTCAGCGGCCATGGCTCACGGGCCCAGCTGCTCCGCGGCATGAGGGATCCTCCCAGACCGGTGCACGAACCCATGTTCCCTGTATTGGCAGGCAGACTCTCAACCACCGCTCCACCAGGGAAGCCTCACAATGTAATTTTTAATAACCTTAAA
The DNA here is from genome assembly GCF_026419965.1 of Kogia breviceps. Classification (NCBI taxonomy): domain Eukaryota; kingdom Metazoa; phylum Chordata; class Mammalia; order Artiodactyla; family Physeteridae; genus Kogia; species Kogia breviceps. The sequence continues at coordinate 152,063,006 of NC_081310.1, read as the reverse complement.
GAAGATGTTATCCACACAGTCCAAAAGTAGTTCACACTCAGTTGTCCAAATGATGATCTAGCCTTCTCTGAATTCCTGTTGCATTAATGAACAGGAAGGTTCATTATGAAGGTTCATAATGAAGGTCTGGTATCTGCCTGGTAACCTTGCAACCCAGACACCTATTGTTCACCTCTATCAGGCAGTTCTTTCCTTTTTGCACATTTCTCTAGCCACATTATATGTGTATGTCTCTGTGCATCTCTGTATGTATCATCATTATTAATATCCATTCCTACCTTTATGCCTTTGTTTTAGACATTCTTTACTCCTCACATATGGCCTTTTCCCACTGTCTCCTACTCATCAGTCAAGATCCTGCTGAAATGCCACCTCTTCCATGAAGCCTTCTTTTACCTCCCTAGGTCAAAGAACTTGCTCCATTCTCTGAGCTGCCATTGTACTATATGTGTACTTTCTTTCATATTTAATCACTTTCTACTTTGTACCCATAGAGGATTCAGCCTCACCACTTTTCAGCTCCAACTCTGAGTAAATCAACTGATCTTTCAAGTCTCAGTTTATCCATCTGCCAAGTGGGAATCATTATACCCAACATTTACAGTAGTTATGAGAATTATTTAATACAATAAATGTGAAAGTACTAGAACACAGGAGGTGCACAATAAATGTTAGTTCCCTCTTTGTCATCACCCGTGTCAGGTTGGTGCATTTGTTCATTTCTGTACCCCCACCATCACCTTCTAGAACAGAACCTGGTATTTGCTGGATGCTTAATAAAAGATGGATGCATGGATTGATGGATGGATGGTAAATTGAAGAACCTGTGAGAAAAGTTGAGAATACTCAATTTGGGCTACTACTTTTAAATCAGCAATGCTGGAGTTGAGTCTTCATGGTCCAAAACCATGATCTAATTGGTAAACAAAGAAAAATATTTCTGGTCCTCTACATACAGGCCCTCACCCGACGCCCCAGCCCCAAACTCACACATTATTTATTTATTCACTCCTATTCAGACACTCAAAATGCTAAAGCTGCCTCTTGGCTGCTATACTCAAGCCTGCCTTTCTCCCTGGACTTGACTTGTTCTATGTATTCTTTCTTGTTTCTCTCTAGTTGTCTATCAAAATTTACATGCTCCCTGTGCTAATCACTTAGGACTCCAACTGTCACCAAAAAAAGTCTTTAATTAGTAGCAGGAAGGGCTTAATGGTATGGTAGCCATCCTCCAAAATGGCCCCGAATGAGCCTCACTTTATGATAGCCATGCCCTAGTGTAGTACCCTCTCATGTTGAATAAGGATGACTTGGGTGATCCTTAAAATACTGAGAAAGTAACTGTGTGTGATGTCCAAGTTGAGGTCATAAAACGCATTGCTGCTTCTGCCTTGGGCTCTGGGCTTGCTCACACTGGGGGAAGCCAGCCACCATGTTGTGAGGACACTCAAGCAGCCCTAAAAATAGACTCATGTGGAAAAAAACTGAGGCTTCCTGCCAACAGTCAGCACCAAATTCTCAGTTATATGAGAGACCCACCTTGAAAGTGGATCTTCTAGCCCCAGTCTACACTTCAGACAACTTTAGCCTAGACCAACATCTGATTCAATCTCATTAGAGTCTTAACGTTTGAACCACCAGCCAAGTCACTTCCCAATTCCTGACCCATGAAAACCATGAGAGATAATAAATATGTATTTTTGATTTAGGCCACTATATTTGGAGGGGATTTTTTGTGTAGCAATAGATAACTAAGACATTGGGTTACCCAAGAGCAACTGATTCCTTGTACCCAAAGACTAAGAGTACAATCATTCCAGGAGGTACAAGTCCACTGAGAGAGAGCTTGGGAGCAGATGGAACTATCTTGAGTTCCTACAAATTAAAAGCAGGCAATACTTCAGTTACTTTGTAAAAGTTCATGCGAGTATCTACAAAAGGTGACTAGGTACAAATCCTAACATTCAGAAATTCCTTTCACAGATATGTACTCAACAGAAATGCATTCACTAAAAGACACATGCAAGAATTTTTAAAGCAGCGTTATTGATGATAGCCCAAACTCAGGAACCACCCAGATGCCTGTCAACAGTAGAATGGATCAGTGAATTGTAATATATTCACTGGAACACTGGGCAGCAACAAGAGTGATCAAGCAAGCCACAATTACACACAGTATAGACACATGTCTCAAACACTGTGTAGAGCAAAAAAAGCCAGACATAGTAACATCTATCTGTGATTCCATTTGCATAAAGTATAAAAAAGGCAAAATTAATCTGTAATGTAAGGTAGTATTTACTTTCAGAGAGAGTAATAAGGGGGCTGCCGGTGTGCTCGTGATGTTCTGGTTCTTGACCTCAGTGCTAATAACATGGAGCAGATTCCCCATTTGGAAAAATCAGTGAGCTATACCCTTATGATTTATGCAGTTTTCTGTATGTGTGTTTACTTCAATAAGCGGTGTACTTTTCAAAAAGGACTCAATTTTTAAAAACAAATAAGTGTATCTGAGAGCAGTACAAATTTTAAAAGATCTTGCTTTATATTAAGGAGGGAGATGGGAAATTCCTGGTCCGTCATTAACTTGCACTGAGCCTCAGTTGCCTAACCATAATAAAATAACTATTAATATTCATTTTGTACCAACTATACCTCAAGTATTATGTCAAAAAGCAAATAAGTATGACATTGTAATTAATTATAAAACAATATTTCAGGACAGATGATATTATACTCATTTTATAAATATGGAAACAGAAGTCAAGAGACATTGAGAAACTTGCCCAGAATTACACTGTGTATCAATGACATGGGTTGCATTTGAACCTAGATCTCTGGCTCCTGAGACTGCTTTTTTCACCAATGCCATGGGCCTACTGAAAAGAGAGAGGTAACTAGGTGTGACTTTTCTTCCTCCAGTACAAGATTAGGATCTAGGCAAGTGTAAATCTGTATTGCATGTGTATGTAGTTTGTATACACACACACACACCCCTATGGGTGTGGGGGGCTGTATGTGATTGTTCATGTACTAAGTTATGTGGCCAAGGCTGTGTCTGCCCAGTGCCAAGATCTAGACGGAAATTGAAAACTGTGAAGATTCACAGGGATGATTCCAAACGTTTGATTTTTAACACTGAATAATTCAAGCAATTATTGCTCTGCTCTTCATCCAGATATTTACTCAGTACAGACACTGACTCAGGTTCAGTGACCTCATGGGTGAATTGATCTGTACAACCGTCCTTTGGTATCTGCAGGGGATTGGTTCCAGGACCTCCAACCCCAGCACTCAAACCCACGGATGCTCTAGTTCCTCATATAAAATGGTATAGTATTTGCATATAACACATGCACATCCTCTTGAATACTTTAAATAATCTCTAGATTATCTATAATACCTAACAAAATAGAAATGCTATGTGAGTAGTTGCCTGCACAGCAAATTTAAGTTTTGTTGTTTGGAGCTCCCTGGGATTTTTTCCAAATATTTTCCATCCTCGGTTGGTTGAATCCACAGATGTGGAACCTGCAGGTACTGAAGGCTGACTGTATTCATCTCCCTGATGTTTTTCTTGCTTCTGCTATTCCTGATCTTGAATTTAGAATAATAAAACTCCCAAATTGGAGCTGGGCACATGGTCACTAAACTAGAGGCTACATTTGTCATCCTTCCTTGAAGTGGGACATGAATGAGGGTAAATGATGCATGGAACCTCCAGGTTACCTCCTTAAGGATAATGTCCTTTATGCAGGATCTGCTTTTTATCCTCCCTGCATGCTGGAAAGCTGACAAGACAGCAACCCAGCCTCAATCAGAGAAAAGGATGACACTCTAAAGATGGTGCCGAAATCAGCTGGAAGAAACCTGTTCACATCAGCCCAATGTGAGGGCTCCGTTCAGCCTCCCTGAGAAGTGTAGCTTTATAGGAGGGTGTTAATGCACAGAGACACATGCACATGTACCTTGGCCCATGGCCAATAGCTCAGCCCTCGGAGAGCAGACACTTGGATCCCCAAGTTGGAGACCACTCTGTGGGAGGCAGCCTCAGAGGAATGGATAATGTCCCCTTTCCCCTGTGACAGACAACACAGTCCCATCTGCACCTTTTTATTTGATCCCCACCACAAACATATGGGGTAGAAATTAACTTTATTCCATTTTGTTGGAAAACCGGGTCTCAAATAAGTGCCTTGGTCACGTTAATAAGTGACATGGAGCCAAAAGCTTTTCATCATTCCTGGTCTCCCTGGAAAAGGAGCTACATGGAAACTTGAGGCCAAGGAAGGGGTTCCTGACAGATGGCTTTTCACCATTCCCACAGAGCCACACAATTCAGAGTGGCAGTCCAGGCCTCCTCTGCAAGAAGGTAAAAAAATGCAGGAATTTCAGGAATCTGACGCTAAATCAGCCTCGCTCTCTGTCCCTTGCCAGCCTTGGGTACAAGCTGGAATAATTGAAAGCCTTATGATCATAACCTAGACTATGGCACACTCATTCTCATTGGAGCCTCGTGACAAACCTGTATTTTTATTTTTCCCATTTTTTTATAGATGGAAAACCTGAGGCTCAGAGAGCTTAAGCAACTTGCCCATGGCATCCCAGTGAATAAGTGAGATTCTTCACATCAGACGCTCAGCTCTGCCTGAGCTCTGGTTCAGTGTCTGGCTCTTTCGAAGTGTACAATAAAATGTGAGTTACTGTTTGGAATGGCAGGTAGGGATTAAATTGAAGTCTCCTGGACCTAAATCCACTATTCCACTTGGCCTCTGTCCTGATGCTTTTTCCCTGTCTCTGAGGCTGCCTTGGTAACCTACCCCGTAATTATGATGGCATCACCAGCATGGTGTTTACTGTGTGCCAGGAACTGTTCTACATGCTTCATTTATTAACTGTGTCCATGCCCTCCAGACAAAGACCACGAGGAACAATCTGTAGTTGAACGTTGGGTTGTGTGCACATCACAGGGAACCACTGGGTGTTTCAGCAAAGGGTGACAGAAAGGACTTATAGGATGTGTACTTAAAGGAACTGAAGTCAGGTGATCTTGGAGAGAGTTCAAGGAAGTAGGGGTTTGTTGCTCGGTATTGGGTGCTATCAAGAAGCAAGGATAAGGCAAAATATTATACATAGGATGGATAAACAACAAGGTCCTACTGTATAGCACAGGGAACTATATTCAATACCCTGTGATAAACCATAATGGAAAAGAACATGTAAAAGAATGTATATATATATATATATACATATACATATATATACACACATATGTATAACTGAGTCATTTTGTTGTACAGAAGAAATTAACACAACGTTGTAAATCAATTATACTTCAATAAAATTTTAAAAAAAGAAGCAAGGATAATTCTGATTTGATCTTAATGGATCTTACCTAGAAAGAGGGAAGAACAGAAAGAGGCTAAATAAGTAATTAATAAAGAAGCAGCAGTCACTCACACGTATTAGCTGGGAAAGGGGGACGTCTGGTATTCTTGTGGTTTGCACGGTGACCCCGTTCCTGTAAATGTTTAGAAAAAATATAAAGTAGCCCTTTTTTGGTCTCATTTGTGAGATGATTTATGTTCAGCAAGAGAACACTGCAGCCTGGCTGCAAGGGCGAGGCCAGTACCTGACAACCTTGCTTTTAGTGCTGGGCCAGTTCACAGATGTCCGGCAGCTTCTTCTCATCTATTTCATCTTCACAAGAATTCTATTTATGACTTAGATCCTATTAGTATCCTAGACGCGGAACATGAGATACAAAGGATGTGAGTAACTTGCCAAGGTCCCACAGGTAACAAATGGAAGCACTCGGGTGAGAACCTAGGCAGTGTGGCCTCAGAAATCTTCCCTCCTGACTGGTGGGTGTAATATTCCACCTCTCCAGTTATCTCCCCGGAGCCTAATTCTATCCATAAACCCTCAGCGTTTGACCCGAATGGGACACTCCTGCTGACTCCTAGACCCTATGCTGTGGATTCCTTCCAATCCCATGGCTGGATTCCACAGATCCTTGGTGGCCCAGACTCACTCTGGAAAACAGCTGAAACTCCTGACCTGAGAGCCTGCCTGGACCTTTCGCTCATTCCCACCCCGAACTCTCTGGAAACCTGCTCCGCCTGCTTTGCTGGACAGCCCCCTCATCACCTCCTATGGCTCCCAGATGTCCTCCCCGCCCTGGCGAATGAGGCTTGTTTCTGGAGGGGCTAGACTTAGGACCTGCCCAACCCCAAGTGCCTGTTGTGACATCCTGAAAGAATCTGATGAAGGCCCCCTAGAGTGTTACACGCTGCCTGCCAGCTTGGAGGTGGGGTTGTAGAGGAAGCACTAGCTGAGCCCCTATTTAACAGATCTATGTCCTCGGGGCAAGATACTTCGCCTCTCTGAGGTTCATCTGCTGTCAAACTAAGGGCACTAATGACCCCCTCCAAGTGCTGCTGGAGGATCAGATGAGATAAAGTATTCTTCTTTTGATGGAAACTGAGGAAGGGATTAGGTTTTCTGTCTGGGTTGATATGGAACAGACTAGAGAGAGTGAGCAAGGCAGGGTGACACAAGCTAGAAACCATCCTGTGCAGGGGGAGCCTTCTAGAACTATCCGTCTTCCCCTCCTCTTAGGAGATAGAAAGAGCACCAGGTTGGGGACTAATGAGCACAGACACTGTCATTGGGCCTCACGGTTCAAATCCTTGTGCCATCAGAGCTAGTGTGTGGCCTCAGGCAAGTCGCTTAACCTTTCTGGGCTTTTCTCTCCTCACGTGTGACACGGGAAATAACACCACTTGCCCAATGGTTGTGAATGAGCCCACCTTGTGAGGTTGTTTGTGTTTGAAAAGAGGGTGAAGGGGAAAGGGCAGTGTCTAACTTCAAGGTCGGAAGGGCTGACACAGCCCTTTCAGGCTTTTGGGGTGGGGGGAAGGAGGGCATCCCAACCCCCAATCAGTGGGTGACCACCTATCGTGAACAGCTCAGTGCAGGGCCTGGCTGCCAGGGTGAGAGTCAGGGGTGGGTTTCAGTCTTTTGTGGGTCTGGGAATGCAAGATATTGAATATAGTGGAAAAGTACTGAAGTTAGCCTCAGAAATACTGAGTTCTAGATCTGGTGCCACCATTTTCTGGGCTTGGGAGAGTCACTTAAGCTCCATCTTTTTCTCCTCTCCCTCCTCAAGAACTGAAGGGTAGTTCCTATAAACCCAAGCTTAAGTACTTGACTTCTACTTTTTAGTCTTCACCACAACGATCTCCAGTATGTACTATCGTTATGCCCATTTTACAGAAGAGGAAACTCAGGCTTAGAGCGGTCAAGGAGCCCATCTTGAAGACACACAGCCAACAGTGGCTGGGCTGTGACGGACCCAGGAGGCCAGACTCTAGAGCCTGTGCTCTCAACCCCTCCCATGAGCACAAAAAGCATCTCAAGTTTTCCTCTTTGTTATCTGAAACCCTGGAAGAAGAACTGCCCCCCTGCTTTCTTCCAGGAAGCTCTGAGGATCAGACAGGCGAATGGATGTGACTGAGACGTGCTCTGTTGACTGCAGGATGCATGGCACAGATTTGGGGGTGTCCTTGCTCACTGTGGCTTTGGAGGGCAGTGTCAGCACAAAAGAAGTCCTCAGCGTGGATGAGAAAAGCAGATTTTAGCTCCAGGTAAGGGGCAGTCTTTCTGAGGCAGGAGATAGACGGGCCCCAGGCTGAGCATCTGGAGTTTGTCCCCTGTGGACAGATACTCCAAGATGAAGAAAATAGCAAGAGGGGAGAGAAACTGAGCCCTGCCCAGATAAAAGATGAAGAGACCACATATTCCTCATTCTCAAGGTCAAGGAGACCTTCCTGACTACACTTGTGTAGAAAGGCTCCTCAGAGGTCAAAAGGGAGGGGGCACCATCCCATAGTAGGTGATGTCAACCTACCCATAGTCCTCTTCACTAGAATCCATCTTGGCTAAGAGATGTGTGCACGCACATGGCAGGACACTGAGATAAACCAAATATGGACTCAGAGCCAGGCAAAGCAAGATGATTAGCCAGAAGAAATGCCCCATATAAGTGATTCAAACTACCTTGAAGGCACAAATCTCTCTCTGAGTCCGCCCATGTGTGCCTATTCACATGGACTCTTTTTCCTCCTAATAGACATTTTGTTTCACTACTTTCCACCTCTTTGTGGAAATTCATTTCTACAAAGCTGACGGGGCAGGTGCCTTGTCACTGGCCATTGGTCCCCGGTGGTCTCGTGGCTAGGATACAGCGCTCTCACTACCACAGCCTGACTTCAATCTCTGGCCAGGGAACCAGAATCCTGCTTCAAGCCACTGCAGGCCGAGGCTACCCGAGATCATTTCCACAGTGCATGCTCCTGAGTGAGTTGGGCTGCCTCTGAGGCAGGAAGCCTTCCCAGCAAAAGAAGCACCCAATGAGAAAGCAAGGGGGTTCCTTAAACACCTAAGGTAGGTACTGGAAGCTTCTAGCACAGGGCTCTGCCCATGGGAGATGCACCATTCAGTGGGGTTTCCCTCCTCTTCCTCTCCTCTTTTCTTGTTAGATGTTCTCCAGCCGCCATTTCCCCTCAGATTCTGTGAGTTCTCCTGTTTCCGTGAGGTTGCCTGAGCCCGGCTAGATCTGAATGTCGTTTGCCAACTTCCTCACAGCCTCTGGGGCAGGGGTGGATCTGCGGGAAAACATTTTGCCTGAACTCTGGCTCGGACTCCTGCAACATCTGTGGAAAACAAGGGAGTTTACCACACAGCCCTCTCCCAATCACACTCTCATTTCATGCTTAGCTCCCCAGAGTGACCTTTCTCAAGAAAAATACCATTTAAAACTTTTTCTCCACCTCTTTCGCTCTTTCTGAGAGAGGGAGTTCTGAGGCCAACGACAGAGAAAGAGTCTTTGGCTTCTCCCCTGCAAACTGTTGTTCTAATAGCCTGGGCCAAAGCAGGCAGAAGGGACCTCTGAGTGTACCCTGGTGTGACCTCCACACTGCCCGAGTGGGGACAGAGCAGGGACTGAGGTGAAGGGCTAACAAGGCAGCAGTGGCTCCTTGACAGCTTTCTCTGTCACCAGAGGACAGGAGAGCCCTGTTTTCTCAGGAACTCTGGGAAAGGAGGATGAAGATGATGCTGAGGATGCTGCCGCTGATGCGGATGATGAAGAAGAAGATGATGATGATAGGAGAGAGAGAGAGACAAAGACAGAGAGACAAAGAGAGACAGAAAGAAGGAAAGAGAGAGAAAGAGGCACGACAATGCCAAAAGGAGTTTTCCATCCCTTTGAGATCCAAAGGCCTATGACTCAAGATGTGGTCCACAGACCAGCAGTATCACCAACACACATGAGCTTGAGCTTGTCTGAAATGCAGAATCCCAGACCCCACTCCAGATTGACCAAATCAAATCCCACATTCCATCAAGACCCTCCGGTGGTTTGGAGACACGTTAAAGTTTAAGAAGCACTGCCCGACATAAGATTGCCTCCAAGCTCCTAGCTATGTTCCATGGAAGTCCAAATACCTACTGCACATTCTGTGGAAGTCCAAAGTCCTCCCCAAATTGTCTGTGAGTTCCCAGGGAGCTCACTCTCTAAGAGTCACCTTTGGTAACTCTGGAATAATTTGTTATTTCCCTGCATAAGACAGTTTATAGCTTCTTTTGCCCTCCTTTGCTCACTCTCTCTGTCTGACCTATATCAAACCAGATTGGAAACTGAGTCCCTCTCTCAGTTTCCACTAAAAAGCAACTCATACAGAGCATTTGTGTGAATGTGTAGGAGATTTTCCCCAAATGTGTTGAGTAGTGGGGATGGGGTAAAACAACAACTGTAACCACTTTATACTGAACGCTAGACATCTCTGATCTTTGACTACACAACACTGGGAATTCTTCACTGGCCTCTCATCCCAGGTGTTCCCTACTTCACCTCATCTCCCTGGAGCATCTCTTTCTATCTCTCCTCCCTAGTCCCAATCTTCTCTTCTCTCCCCATCCCTTTCAGGAGCTAAGCTTCCCTCATTTTCTCATACGGAGCAGTAATGACATCCCTTCTGTTGTCTTCATACTGTGCTCCTAAGATTCCCCATCTCTCCTACATGTCTCAAAACACCCATCTTTATAGCAGCACTGTTCACAATGCCAAGAGGTGGAAGCGACCCAAGTGGCCATCGACAGATGAGTGGATAAACAACATCTGGTATATGCACACAACGCAATATTATTCAACCTTAAAAGGGAAGGCAATTCCAACACATGCTACAACAGGGACGAGACTTGGGAACATTATGCTAATAAAATAAGCCAGTCACAAGAAGACAAATACTGCATGATTCCATTTACATGAAATATCTAGAGTAGTCAAATTCATAGAAACAGAAAGTAGAATGGTGGTTGCCAGAAGCTGGAGGGAAGGGGGAAATTGGGAGGAGTTGATGAATGAGTACCAAGTTTCAGTCTCACAAGATGAAAACTTTCTGGAGATGGGCTGCACAGCAATGTGAATATATTTAACATTACTGACCTGTACACTTAGGAATGGTTAAGATGATAAATTTTGTTATTTTTTTCCACAATTAAAAATTAAAACAAACAAACAAAAAAACCTCAGAGAATGTATCCTTCTGAATCTTAGTTTCCTCACTGGATATTGAGGATGAATATATGTGCTCTCCTCTAAATACACCTCACAGGACTTTTGAAGCTCATATAAATTGATGACTTTGAAAGAAAAAAAAAGACAATTCTTTTCCCAAGAAGAATTCTGGTGCCAGTGGTTTAGTTCACTTTCCTTTGTAGCCTAAATATCTCTCATTTCCTTCTCCTGTCCTTCCTAGGCTCCACCCCTCCCCTAACCCTGCTCCTCTTCCTCCACCACTTCCTCTCATGGTGTGCCTTAGCATTCATTTCCTTCCTTCTCTTATGCTTCTGATATCTCTGGGATTTCACTGACTTTCAAGGCTTCAAGTAGCTCCATGGGTAGATGAACAGCAATCTATAACTCCTGTCCAGATCTCCTTCCTAATTCAAACTAGTTTATCCTATTATCTACTGGACTTCTCCCTTACGCACCTCACCTTGGCACCATTCCCCACCAACCATCTCCTCCAAGGTGCCTACTCTTATTGAAAGGTCTTAAAGCCATCTCCCTGGTGGCAAAAAAAAAAAAAAAAATCTGGGAATCACCCAATGACTGCCCCCCTCTCCTTCTTACCCTCACTCCTTAAAGGCTTACTCAAGGGAGAGGGTCTCAGAAGAATAATTTCTCAAAGGTTCATTTCTCTCTTAGGTTACTGTTGGAGGACACTGCAGGGTGGTTGTGCTCTGCTCTGCATGTCTTCTTCATTCCATGATCCAAGCTGAAGGGACATGCCATTCTTACAGCAGAGGGGAAAAAAGACATGGCTGAAATTTGCAATGGCTCTTAATATTTCAGCTTGGTCTTGGCCTAAATCACTCCCACTTTTGTTCCATCAGCTAAAGCAAGTCATATGCCCACATCTGATGTTAGTAATCTATTTCCTTATTGCATTGCAAACAAAGAAAATAAGACATGCAATGATGAGGAGGTAAATTTCAAATAAATAAAAGGCAATTCTGTTACCACAGCAGGAGACGGACTCATTAAACTCATTGACCCAACTGAGGAATAGGCTTGAAAATCTGTAGTACTTTAATGAAACCTGGCCTAAGGCAACTTCAGACAATTCTCAAGCCCTCTCATTCCGGGGGAATCATGATAACCCACACTCTGCAGTGCCTATTGACAATACAATCTTTTGTTTTTAATCTTCTCAGCTTTGAGGGTGGCATGACTCAATCAGATATGAAATGGGAGAGGGCAAGGAAACTGAGAATGACTGTATGGTCCTATATCATGGGACCTCATGTCATGTTACAGATAGAACATGGGAGCTCCAGGAGATAATGTAACATGTCTTCACTCTAACAACCCGGAAGTTGGAGATTTAGAGAGTTGGACTTCAAGTACAAGTCTCTCTAACCCTGAAGTCCCTGATTTCCTCCCCATACCTTGAAATGCCTTACAGAATTAGATAGCTATTACTGCTTAACAAATGACCCAAAGTCAATAATTTGAAACTTATTATCTCACAGTTTCTGTGGGCCAGGAATTAAGGATCAGCTTATCTAGGTGGTTCAGGCTCTGCCATGAGGTGACAGTCAAGATGTCAGCTGGGGCTACAGCTATCTACAGGTTTGACTGGGGCTGGAGGATATGTTTCCAATTGCCATGGCTGGCAATTTGGTGCTGGTTGTAGATCCTCTCCATGTAGACCTCTCCATAGGTTGCTTGAGTGTCCTTACAGCACGGTGACTGACTTCCCCCAAAGCAAGGAATTTGAGAGAGAGAGCATGCCACGGAAGCTATCCTAGCCTCAGAAGTCACATAGAATCACTTCCGCCACATTTCATTAATTAGAATAAGACTGCCCTACATTCAAGGGAGGGAAATTAGGTTTCACCTTTTGAAGAGAGGAGAATGATGGACATATTTTAGACCACTACACTTAGCAAATGAGAAAGAATTTGCAGCTCTGATATGAGTTACCTAGCCTTTGTTTAAAATGAATTAGAGGCTTCCAACTTCTCTCAGGTTAAAGATAAAAATCCTCAACAAGACAGCAAGGCCATGCATGCCCTACACACTGTGTGCCCCCAGCCTCAAACCAGGTCTTTCCCCTTTATGCTACACACCTGGACTGCTTTCATTTCTTCTTAAATACTGCACTCCCACCTGCCTGAGAGCCTCTCAGAGATGTTCCCTCAGTCCTCTATGCCCTTCCCCAACCTCCTATTGCCTTGCTAACATTCACTCATCCTTCAGGTCCTGGTTCAAAGGTCGCTTCTTCATCAAACTTTCCCTGATCCCTCAGACCACATCAGGTCTGGTCAGAAGTATTTATGAATCCTTAAGATTTTTTTTAATGATACTTTTCATTTGCAGTTATGTATGGATGTGATCATTTGATCCATATCTCTCTTTTCCACTAATGTTCAGACTGTATTGAGAACAATTTTTTATTCACTGTTGCATCCCCGGCACTTTTCACAGTGTCAGGAATGAAAGGTGTACTCAATTACAAATGTGTTGAACAATAAGTGCCCAGACAATGATCTTCTTGTAGCAGAAGGTGTGCAAACAGAGGTAGAACCACCTCTTTATACGTGTGTTTGAGGGGAGGTTCAAGCGTCAGATCAGAGCTGACTGGATGACTTTTAAGGTTCTTTTCCTTCAGGGGAGTCTTTGAGATTCTGTGAGTCTGTGATTCTAGGGTTTCCACTCACTGGGAGAAAACTCTGCCTCCCTGGATGACTCACCTATGGCCCAGGTCTCAGGTCTCCTGGCTCCTAGGATACACCCTCTCAAGGGGCAGCTAACTCCAGGCTCATCTGGCAGCCTGGTACTCACATCAAGCACAAGGAAAGGTTATGCTGGAAACCTTGGGAGCAGCTGCCTGGGGGCTCTAGCAAATGGACCCTCCGTGGTTCCTTTAAGAAGTTTTACAAGGTTAAGGTTTTCTCTAAAAATAAGCCCACAAGGCTTTTTTAAAAGCTTCTAAAACCATAGGTCCACAGCAGCCAAATTTGAAGGGCCAGTGAGCCTTTAAAAGCTTCAAAAGCCACTACTTGGCCTGCCTGCCACAGAGGAGAAAGTTCAATACACAGTGTGTTTAAAAACAGACCTGCTTTTAAGTCTTCTAGAATCTGCACCTGAAACATTCTGCTCCTATCAAAGGGGTTCAAGATGGAGATCAGTATGTGTGAGGTTTGTTTCCCCAGAGGCCAGGTTCTTTGCACAGTAATCAAGTGCCCCAAATAACCACAAAACTGCAATTAGTTGCCTATAGAGAGATTAGTTCAGGTTTTTCTTTCCTGTTCCCTCTCTCCTCCTATAGGTCTCTTCATATTATGGGGCACTGTGGATTATTCTGTTAAGTGTATACAAACACACACACACACAAAGGATCCATGGTGTGTCAAAGAAAATGTGCACCCAGATGGAGTGCCTATCAGATGATTGGCAGCAAATGAGAAAGGGCACTTATTTGTTAAATCGTTCTTAAATTCAATGTGTGGCACATAAAAGGTAGGCAGTTATATTTATAGGTATTGAATACCTATATTTCAGGTGGCAAGGCAGAGGTTAGAGATGAGTGGAGAGCAGTAGAAAGAATATCTCAATGAATCAGAAATATGTTCTCCCCCAGTATGGAGATTCCTCAAAAAACTAAAAATAGAGTTGCCATATGATCCAGCAATCCCACTCCTGGGCATATATCCGGACAAAACTCTAGCAGCACTATTCACAGTAGCCAAGACGTGGAAACAACCTAAATGTCCATCGACAGATGAATGGATAAAGAAGATGTGGTATGTATGTGTGTGTATATATATATATATATATATACACATACACAATGGCATACTACTCAGCCATAAAAAAGAATGAAATAATGCCATCTGCAGCTACATGGATGGACCTAGAGATTATCATACTAAGCGAAGTAAGTCAGAAAGAGAAAGACAAATACCATAGGATATCACTTATATGTGGAATCTAAAATATGACACAAATTAATCTATTTATGAAACAGTAACAGACTCACAGACAAAGAGAACAGGCTTTTGGTTGCCAAAGGGGAGGGGGACCGGGGAGGGTTGGACTGGGAGTTTGGGACTAGCAGATGCAAACTATTATATATAGAATGCATAAACAACAAGGTCCTACTGTATAGCACAGGGGACTATATTCAATATCCTGTATTAAACCATAATGGAAAAGAATACAAAAAGGAATTTATATATATATATATATATATATATATATATATATATATATATATACACATGTGAATCACTTTGCTGGACACCAGAAACTAATACAACATTGTAAATCAATTATACTTCAATAAAAAAAAAGAAAAAGAGGGCTTCCCTGGTGGCGCAGTGGTTGAGAATCTGCCTGCTAGTGCAGGGGACACGGATTCGAGCCCTGGTCTGGGAGGATCCCACATGCCGTGGAGCAACTAGGCCCGTGAGCCACCAACTACTGAGCTTGCGCGTCTGGAGCCTGTGCTCCACAACAAGAGAGGCCGCGATAGTGAGGCCCGCGTACCGCGATGAAGAGTGGCCTCCCCTTGCCACAACTAGAGAAAGCCCTCGCACAGAAATGAAGACGCAACACAGCAAAAATAAATAAATTAATAAACTCCTACCCCCAACATCTTCTTTAAAAAAAAAAAAAAGAAAAGAAAAAGAAATGTTCTCCCCAAAGACATTTTACAATTTGCAGGGAGATTGCAGAGGGGTACAGGGTACGATGAACCATATTTAAGCTCCTTGAATCCTTCAAGCCTCAGTAAGGAATTCCCTATTGACCCCTCTACATAATGAGGAACCTGAGAAGTTAAGATGATCGCTCATGACCCCACAGGTCTATCAGCCTCTGTGCACAAATGTTCTTCATTCTGGTATAAAGGGACAGTATGACTGCTCTAGACATAGACTACTGAGGTTTGAATCCCGGCCTCACCACTCACCAATTGTAAATCTTTGGGCAGTTTTCTTCACCTCACAGACCTTCAGTTCCTTTATCTGCAAAATAAAGATAATATCTAACATAGAGGGTGATTAAAGAGATAAATTGCAATAATCTGTGTGAAACTGTTATCAGCATAACTGGAATATAGTAAACATGTAAAATACGTTACCTCATATGAGAGGATAATTACTTTATCCTGAGTAATAAAGTATTTCTTCCCTGTTTGGGGGTGGAAAGGAATGAGCAGAGAGCTCATTTGGAAGGATTACAGCATTTAGGAGTCAGAGATGGCTACAGAACTGAAATGTCTCAGGTGCATTCTGGATTACCATGGAGAGCAGAGATTCTTAGGCTTGAGCATGCACCAGAATCTTCTTGAAGACTTGATAAAACACAGCAGGTTGGGCTCACCCCCAAAGTTTCTGATTTAGTGGGTCTGGGGTAGGACCTCAGAATTTGCATTTCTAACAAGTCCCCAGGTGAGACGAATGCTGCTGGTCCAGGGACCACTCTTTGAGAACCACTGTCCTAGAGCTTAATGAGTGGTAAGTAGTAATTTAACATTGATCCTCCCCAGCACTGAGCACATTCATTTTATGTTTTGTCTCAAGCAATCCTCCCAACAGAACTCCAAAGTAACTACTTACTCACTTCCTTTTTAGAAATAAAGAAACTAACATGGGAGTTCGGATAACATGGGAGTTTGGCCCTTTATGACACAGTCAGTGGCAGAGCTGGATTGGAAATCCAAGTCAGATTGCCCCAAAGTCAGTGCTCTTAATCCCCATTTAGCAAGTGGGTAAACTGAGTCATGGAGCAGTTAAACCTTGCCTAGATCCCCCATATAAAAGGTAGCTGAATTCATTTTCATATCTAGATCTGTCTGACCCCAAAGTCCAAGTCTTAAACTCAAGCTTCTGTGCGAAGCAGGGTATGTTAAAGGCTGTATCCATTCCAGCATGGAGCCCAGGACCTCTTCCCGGGTGCACGATTTTCCTTTGTCCTTTCCTTTTTGCTTGACTTCTCTGGGTAATTGCCTCCTTCCTCCAGGCACTTGACTGGGTAGGCAGTCTTCGTGGGGATCGAATGACCACAGAAGGAAAATAACTTAGAACAGGCTATTCTTCATTCTCCCTCAGCTGGTGTTTTCCCGTCAGAGCCTGGAAAGAAATGTGGCCTCTGCACACTTTAAATTGGACCATCAATTATTTCTGTCCTGAATATGCAGAGCTCATTAGGGCTGCGTTGGCCACAGTAGAGCACCTGGGCTGAGAAAAGTAAACTTTCCTCAGCTATTTCAATCCATGCTGCCCCTCCAGAGCGGAGCCCGGCCTGGGACTGCCAGTCACAAATGTGACCAATTATTTCTGTCCTCAGTTACTAGGTCATAAATCCTGCCCGGGCACCAAGTCCCTGGTTTTTGGTGGAAGAAGGTTGGGTTTTAGGAATGACTCTACCTTCTGGCTGTGGAGTGGTATGATACTGTGGTTAGGACTCTTGGACTTGAAGCCAGAGTGTTGCTGGGACCTCATTATGGCCTGTCAATAACAAGCTGTCACATTCCTGCTCTACTTCTCAGCTATCAAATGGGTCCAGTGCCTCCCAAGTCTCTGTGTTTGAGAAAAGAGGGCAGGCATCTATAAGGGACCACTGGGAATATCTAGGTTTACCTGAAATCTCTGATGTGGTTTCCTAAAAGGAAGGTGCAGAGTCAGTCCCAGGCTTCTTCCAGTTCTAGAGCCTTTTGCACTTACTCTTACCTGCCCAGAACATTCTTCCTTCTGCTGTTTGCGTACCTGGATTATTCTCACTCTTCAGTTATCTCCTCAAACTTCCCCTCTTCAAAGAGGCTTTCCCCAGCTCCTACCTAAAGTCCCCCTTTCCTTTCTGTGCTCCAATGAGAATTTGCTGTCCCCTCTGTGAACTCCACTCCCCCGAGATTAGGAAGCTCACTCTTTAAAAACTCTGACAACTGCTCATCAGGGCAATTTGGGTTTTTCAAACCAAGCAACCAAAACAAAGTGCAGAAGTAAATTGAGTGCTGAGGGTGACACCTGATTGAAAAATGTTTGTATTCATTAACTTAGTTTTATTGTTTTTATGGATGGTCATTAGATGTTATAAATTTGGTCTGTTTTTAAAAAGGCATGGAAAAAGACAAAAGACAGTCCCTGCTTTGAAGGAACTCAGTTAAACGGAGAGATGCACAGAGTAGAAGACAATTGCGCAGCCATTTGCTAAGTTTGCCAATCGAGGTAATAAAACTGCACGGAGGCTTGTGAGGTGAGGAAGGGCAGAAAAAAACAGCATGAGTAAAGCCAGGGCTAAGAAACAGGACAACATGTTCAGGGACTTAAAAGTAGGTCAGTGAAGGCTGAATGTGAGTAGAGGGGGAGTGAAGGACTCATAAATACCTCTAGTGCTGCTCTACCCCATCCTGACGCTGGGTTATGGCTGTATGATTATTTGTCTGTGTATCTGTCTGTAATCTGAATCCCATATTCCAAGCACGGTGGTACTTGGTGGTCCCTAGTACCAAGCACGGTGCCTTCCCAAAATCAATACTCACTTATCATTTTCTGAATGAGCTTTGAATAAATGGCCAGGTTTCCAGGGCAACAGAGGTGGCAGGTGGCAGACATTTTTGCAAAGTTGCAGACAGGGCTGAGCAAACTGGGGAGAGAGAAAGGGAGCCTGCACTTTGGTTGATATGTAGGTATTTCACAAAGGTTTTGGCCAGCAATTTGGCCAAACTAGCATTGAAACGTGGGAAAAATAATTCTAGTTTAATAAGCCATAACCAAATGTCATTAAAATATGGTAGATAATTAATACCCAATAAAGGAAAATTAGAGTTATTATTTATAATTTCCCCCCAATCTTATTATATATAAGCAGTATCTAGGTTCAGTTGTCTACTTCATCTTAATGGTTTTGCTAATAAATGACTAAAGGGAAAAAAGATCCTTTGGTAATGAAGTTTAAAATGCAGGATTTGAAATCAAATGGATTTCCTTTCTGACCAAAGCTTTGCCACAGTCTACATGACCTTAGACAATTAAGTTAATCTCTCTGAACTTCAGATGTCCTTCCCATAAAACAGGGCTAAAATTGCAAGTCTTATTGTGGCAACTAAATAATGTGTTCCAATTATCTTCTGCTGCCTATCAAACCACCCCAAATTTAATAGCTTAAAACAAAAACTTGTGATGATATCTTACAGTTCTCTGAGTTGCCTGAGCTTGGCCAGGTAGTTTTTGCTTAGAGCCTCTCATGAGTTGTAGTCAGATGTTGGCTGGGGCTAGAGTCATCTGAAGGTTCAACTGGACTGGATGTCCAAGATGGTGCACTCATGAGGCTGGCAGTTGCTGTCACCTGGGAGCTCAGCTAAGTCCTGTTGATTAAAACACCTAAACATGTGCTTTCCATGTGACATGGAACAGGAACACAAACAACAGCACAGCAACAGGGCTGGGTTCCAAGAGGGAGCATCCCTAGAATCAGCACTACCAAAGCATCTTGTGACCTTTTCCTGGCAGTCCCAGATCATCATTTTCTGCTGATCTCTGTTGGCCAAGTAAGTCACTGAAGCCAGACTAGATTCAAGGAGAAGATAGAAGCGGACTTCACCTCTTGATGTGAGGAGCAGAATGCATGTACAGAGAGGGAAGGAATTGGGGGCAGCCACCTTCGGAGACTCTCAGGCACACAGTACATGGCGTATCTTAGTAATGGATGGACATCTGTTCTCTCCTCCCCATCTTCAATTTAACTCATTATTTTTTCAAAATCCTTTTGATATATACTTCTAGATAGTCAGAGCTAGGCAAAATGGCACTTTAAAGATGATCAAAGAGATTCTTCTCTTATTCTACAGACAGGAAAACTGAAGCCCAAAGAAAGGCAATACTCAATCCATGGCCTCTGTCCTTAGGCTGTGTCCCAGGTTCTCAACAAAATAGATCCTTAGTGTTTGCTCATGAAGCAAGTGGTTCTCCACACCATATTACTGTTTATAAAGTATTTCCACATAGACCCTCAAAGGCAAAGTGAGGTAGTGAGATGTTACCAGATTTTGGGATAAACAGATCTGTGTTAGAATTCTAGCTCTTCTACTCCCTTTATGATTCTCAGTGAATTGCTGAACATCTCTGAGCTTCAGATCCCCTTAATCTAGAGATAGTCTAATGAAGCATAGGTTTCTAAGACACTGTGAGTGCTGAGGTCATTAATTCAAGTAGCTGATACAAACCAAGTGCTCAGTATTTGGCAGCCATGTTTGTTTCTTATTAAGTTTCACAATAACCCTGTGAGGTAGGCATTGTAGAAAATGGGATTTGAAGGGATAAGGGGAGGGGAGAACAAGCCTTTCAAATGACAGCAAGTGGGAAGTCTTGAACTGTGTTTTCTTCTTTTTAAAATTACAGTTTACATAAGGGTAAACCTGTTGAAAAGAACATTTTTCTGGAATCCTGGAAAATGAGCTCTGCTGGAATTTACCGCATGACCTTGGGCAAGTCACTCTTCTCTGTGAACCTCACTCTTCTACAAAGGGGGTCCCTAAAGAGGAGTGTTGCGTAAGAGAATACACTCTAGACACAGACAGACCTGGCTTCAAATCTCAGTTCCTGTGGCTTACCAGCCCCAGCCATATGACCTTGACCTCTCTAAGACTAAGTTTCCTTGTCTACTAAGCAAGGTTATTAAAAGTACCTATCGAATATGGTTATCCTGAGGATTAAACAAAGTAAACTACATAAGAGATTTAGTAGCTTGCTTGGTTGATAGTAAGTACTGAAGAAAAGGAAGTTACTATATTATTAGAGCTATCATTATTATTATTAGTGTCATTGTTACTGTAAAACTGTTTGGATTTCAAGCAAGTAAAGCTCTATCCCTCAGTTCTCTGCACTCTCTAAGTTGAGGTCAGTCTCAGCAGGGGTATATTTTGAATGGCCCATTCTCCCCAAGGCCCACAGCAATACCCCAAAGAGACGGTGTCCATTCTGTCTGGCACACAACTTGGGAAGGGAAATTAGGCCCTCCTGTGCCCTCTCTCTGGAGTCTTATATTTTCTTTCTGGCCCTGCCCTGCCTGGCCCAGGTCTGATAGCTGGAGTTGCTGTGCTCTGGACTCTCACTCGTCAAGCAGCCAGGAGGGAGAGGAAATCAGAATAAACATGTTTTGCAAGAGCACAGTCACTTTAAGTGAAAGCAATTCTAAATAAGGACAATGCAGAGCCTTGGCCTCCTGTTGGCAGCTTCCTCCACAGAGGAGTTTGCCATGAAAAACCAAAGGTCAGACTGATAAGGTGGGCAACCTGGCTTGCAGGAAACACATGACAGGACCTCCTCATTCATCATCTGAACCCATCACAAGCCACAGGGTGTGGGACCAGGGGTGGGGAATCCAAAGACCCAACTGGAATCCAGTCTCAGCTCCTCTACTGTGACTTATGGCCTGTCCTTTCACCTTGATGAACCTCAGCTGCCCTATCTATATATATTTTTTAAAAGGAATAAAATCTGCTCTGGGTTCGCATGAAAACTTTAAAAATGTAATTAAATAAAGGTGGTTATAAACTTTAAAGTGATTTGCAAAACTCTGAAGTTTATCAGAAGTAGGCTTTAATCTCAGCTCCATTGTCTGCTAGCCATGTGACCCTGGGCAAGTTAATTTGTTTGTTTGAAACTCAATTTTCTACTTTGTGTGTTTCATACTTGTCCTGGTCTAGTGATCCCGGAGGTCATCAAAGCAGCAAAGTATGTTAAGTTGGTGTAGTTTCTTGTTGCTTAAAAGGTCCAGAGATCTGAAGTCAGTTTCACTAATCCAAAATTAGGGTGTCTCTCTAGAAGTTCCAGGGGAAAATCTATTCCTTGCCTCTTCCAGCTTCTGATAGCTGCCACAATTCCTTGGCCCATGGCTGCATCACCTCAGTCTCTACCCCTGTGATTATATTGCCTTCCCCTCTTCTGTGTGTAGTCAAATCCCCCTCTATATTCCCCTTATAAGAACACTTGTGATTGCATTTCGGACCACCCCTGGATAATCCAAAATAATCTCCTCATCGCAAAAATTTTAATTTAATCACATCTACAATGTCTTTGCTACATGAAGTAACATTTACAGATACTAGGGATTAGGACCTGATACCTTTGAGTTCTATTATTCAGCTACACGTAGGAATATTTAAGTAGTAGTATTCCTACTACGCTTATTAACTTCATTTTTAAAGAGATGGAGGGTGTCAAAAGGATTTCACCATTAAAAAATATCTTGTGATTGAAGCTGAGGATTAGGCACTCGAGTTGTACAGGAAATAATGTTGAAATTCTTCATATTTCTATGCTCTGCATAGAAGCCCATCTTAGTTATTTCTTTATCCCAAGCAAGTGACTGAGCAGAGACACTCAGTACAAGCTTGATGAATGGATGAATGAATGCATGGAAGTACTTGCATAAATTCAAATTTCATTTGAGTATAGAAGGGTAGATGTGTGTGTAGACTAAAATCAGATGACCTGAATGAAACCATGGCCTCCTCACTTATTAGCTATGAGATTTGGGGCAAGTTACTTAGCCTGTCCAAGAAGCTTCAGTGTTCTCAGGTACAAAATAAACATAATTAAAGTATCTACCATATAGGGTTTTGCAAGGAATAAATGAGATCCATATAAAGGAATTTTCATCGTGCCTGGCATGTGAATAAGTACTTGTATAATATACACATTAGCTATTATTAGCTTTTTTTAACATTTTTATTGGAGTATAATTGCTCTACAATGTTGTGTTGCTTTCTGCTGTATAACAAAGTGAATCAGCTATACACATACATATATCCCCATCCCCTCCCTCTTGCTTCTCCCTCCCACCCTCCCTATCTCACCCCTCTAGGTGGTCACAGAGCACGGAGCTGATCTCCCTGTGCTATGCAGCTGCTTCCCACTAGCTATCTATTTTACATTTGGTAGTGTATATATGTCAATGCTACTTTCTCACTTCCTCCCAGTTTACCCTTCCCCCTCCCCAGGTCCTCAAATCCATTCTCTACGTCTGTGTCTTTATTCATGTCCTGCCCATGGGTTCATCAGAAACATTTTTTTTAGATTCCATATAAGGTATCACCTCACACTGGTCAGAATGGCCATCATCAAAAACCTACAAACAATAAATGCTGGAGAGGGTGTGGAGAAAAGGGAACCCTCTTGTACTGTTGGTGGGAATGTAAATTGATACAGTCACTATGGAGAACAGTATGGAGGTTCCTGAAAAAACTAAAAATAGATCTACCATATGACCCAGCAATCCCACTACTTTGCATGTACCCTATTACTAACTTTTAAAAGTTTCCAAGTTTAATTCATTTAATATATCCTTCGTATATGCCAAGAATTGACTAGTTTCGGGGGAAGGGAGAGATGGTTAGTTTAGAGAGAAATAGAGGAACTAGAAATACATCTTCAGACTTACACTAAAGAATTCTAACTGTTTTACTCATCTTCAACCCAGATTACCACAAGGACCAGGATTGAGCTTTGCCTCTAGGTTTTATTCCTTGGTAAAACAAAACAAAACAAAACTTAGATCAACTGAGGTCTTTCTTTCTTTAAAAAATTCCTTCAACAAATATTTTCTGAGCACCTATGACTTAGAACGTTCCTGAACTCCTTTCCACTGGGGGCAGGGACTGAACCAGCAGTTGAGAGTTTCGTGGGCCAAGGCAACAGCCTAGAGTATGGCATGGCTCGAAGCCATAGCTGTGGCTCAAATGATCGGATGGAATTGGGTAGGAACAAGACTGGCGATTGAAAGAATAATATCTTCATCAGGGAGAACTGGAAGAGATACCAAAACATAGATACCAAGGCCCAAGAGATCAGAAGGCCTGGGGACTGATAAGGAGTTGGGTGAGAAGAAACGCCCAGAATATATGTTGCTGTGCTTGGCTTTTATGTGTTGCTTTGTTTGGAAGAGCAGACTGCATTTAAAGGACTTATTTTCAAAGACTGTAGGCTCTACCAAGAAAACAGATATGTATACAACAAATTTAAGATGGACTGTGAAAAATGCAGCTTTAGAAGTGTGACAGGGCAGGGAGATGAAAGCAAAAATCCAGCTCAAGGACAATGGAAGGGGATGAAACTGGGAAAGTGTTCCAAAGAAAGTGACATGACATTTCAATGGGTTTCATGCTGTTTCCTGTAACCCCTAGCCCTTTCAAAACACACTTTGAAGAATCAAACACAAGAGACCAGGAGAGATTATCTGGTTTAGACCTCTGCTTTCAAGGGCCTGTTTATCCCTATTTTATAGATAAAGGTGCTGAGGCCCAAAGAAACACAGGAAATGTTGGTGGAGAGAAAATGATAACATAGATCTTTCTGTTTCTTAATATTCTCTACTTCTAGACAGGATAGATAAGGAGGAAATACTATTTTTTTAAATTGTAATTGCTAGATCCCTTGTATCAGCTAAAAGTATGAAGAGTTGAGAATGACAAAACTCCAAACAACAATGGGTTAAAGAGACAGAAACGTACTCCTGTCTTGTGTAAAAGAAATCTAGAGATACTTGTACACAAACGTCTACAGCAACACTATTCACAGTAGTCAAAAAGAGGAAACAACCCAAATGTCCATTAACAGATGAACAGATAAACAAGTGTGTTATATACGTATAAGGAACTATTATTCATCCATTAAAAGGAACAGAATACTGATATATAATCCATCCCATGTACATGAATCTCAAAAACATTACACTAAATGAAAGAAACCAGACAAAAATGGTCACATATACTACGATTCTATGTATATGAAATGTCCATAATAGGCAAATCCATAGAGACTGAAAGCAGACTCATGGTTTCCAGTGACTGAGGGAAGGAGGGAATGGAGAGTGACTGCTTAATGGGTATGGTGTTTCCTTTTGGGGTGAATAATATATCTTGGAACTAGATAGATGTGATCATTTCATAACCTAGTGAATATACTAAGTGCCACTGAATTGTACACTTTAAAATGGTTAATGGCCAATTTTATGTTACATAAATTTTACCTCAATTAAAAAAAAAAATCCAGAGGTGGGAAATTGAGAACTGGTAGGCAACTATATGACAACTTCAGGGATCTACCTCTTTCTATCTTACAGTTCTGCCATCTACAGCTTTAACTTTTACCTCATGGTCCAAAATGGCTGCTCAAACTCCAGTAATCACAACTGCATTTCAGCTATCAAGAAGGAGAAAAGAAAAAAGAAGTGAGAAATAGGGAAGGACCCTGAAGAATGACATATACATTGAGATTTGAAGAATGTACAGGAATCAGCCAGAGGAACAGTGATGAGGAAGAGATTTCCAGAAGAAGGATTCAGAGGGTACAAGTCTCGGGAAAGTTTGGTGGGAGAAGTGCAGCACAGCTGGCACATGGGGAGTGAGGAGGAGAATCTTGGAGCATGGGCTGGATTTCCTAGCCCACCATAGGCCATCTGGCTCTGGAAATCTGCTATCTTTCCTCTTGCCACCACAGTTCTGGTTCATTTTACCATACCATACTCCTGAGCCTTAAGGAAATGATTCCATAAAAATAAATGAGAGAAGAGTCTAGAGATGGCCTTTGGTATGCATAAAAGCACATATTTTATCTTCCAGTCAAGGACTTTTTGAAGTTATTTACCTCTCAAAGACAGCTGCCAAGGACCCCGTGACTCAAGGGTTCTCTCCTGCCTCCTGAAGGCATGTTTTACTGCTGTCCCTTCTAGAGGTCCTCTCCATTGTCTCCCTCCTTCTATGACCTCATTCTCAGTGCCAGTGAGAGCCAAGGTAAATTGTGTGGACTTACAGCCAGGGCCAGCTGCTGAGATGTGAACTGGTTATTTGTCTCTGCAGGTCTCAGGGGAGAGGCCTTTGGTAGAACGAGGAGGAAGAAGCCCTTGTCTTAGGTCACCAGTGTCCACGTCTCTCTATTTTGGCTTTGAATGGAGCTGGGACTGTATGTGCCAAGGGGCACAGCTGGGGCCCACCTGCCCTGGCTGAACCTCTCACACCTAAGGAGAGAAAACAGGAAACTGCTCTGCTCAGCTAGAGCTCCAGGACACTTTGGTGTGCCCTAAAGATGCCATGGTTTGTTGTGATGACAAGAATGGCAGAGCTGGAAGACCTGGATGGGTGACAGGATGTTCCCAAGGGCAGAATTTGAAGAGTTCACCTGGTCAGCTCAAGGGTTACAGGTTACCTCATTAAATATCTTTTGGTGTTAACCTAAGAAAACTCCCTCCAAATTGCTAGATTTTTGACCAGGAAAGTTGGGGACAGAGAGGAGACAAGAATGCAAAGATTAATAGGGAATGAGAACTTGAATACTGCTGTGTATATGAACGAACTCGTAGCCGGGAATAACTGCTGCCTATTTATTCCTAACCACGTGCTTCACTCTAAGTGCACTCATCACACGTTTAAATTCGTTTTATCATTGCTCCAATACTGTAAAAGGTGATATGATTATCTCCATTTCACAGGTGAGAAGCTGAGGCTCTAAGAAGTGACATAACTTGCCCAAAGTCACCCAGCTATTAAGAAATAGTGTATGATCTCAAGGTCCAGGATCTTAGTTAATATCCTTCACTGTTTCTCTTTAAACTCTACTAACCAGCATTTCCCTATTCAGGCAGATATGGTGTTTCACAACACAGGAAAAGATGTGAAGAAATCAGCAAGCTCCTCTTGGATTAAAAGCAGAAACGAGGTAGCTGAAGATGTGAGATGCTTGGCTGAAGGCTGGCGATGGACAGAGGGTGGAGGAGAAGCAGGGCCTTCTACTTCCTGCCATCTTGCACTAATCTGCAAAACTCCTGATATAAACTGGGTAGTTTCCATTCACCCTTGCAAATCCCCTTTCCGCCTCAGTTTCTCTGGGCCCCAGAAGCCTGGCCTCCATGGTCCCCATCAACCCTCTGGCTTCCACTTGGGTTTGGCCAATGGGAGGCAACCTCAAGAGATTTGAGAGCAAGCACGAAAGGTCAGAGTATTTATTCCCTGCTCCCTCCTGCGAGGCCACAGGTTGGCAGTGGCTGTGCTCCTCTACCAAAGGCCTCAATTCCCATCAGAGGTATCTCCCTGCTGAAGCTACCACACAGCTCCTACTCTCTCTAAGGGCCCCTTTACCCTTGTTTGTTTCCCTTAATTTCATTCATACCTTTGTTAATAGTTCCTTTGTTAAACTGTCCTCAATAACCCCATTCCAATGAGTCATCTGTTTCCCATTAGGACCCAGGGTAATTCAGTACAAGAGAGTTTTAGGTCTGGAAGGAAGGCATGTCAAGTGTCTACTAATAACCTGCTGTATAAAAAAAAAAAATAAAATTCAAAAAACTAAAACCAAAAAAAAAAAAACGAGTCTACTACTCTGGTGATTTTCAATTTTTCTATTGTTACCTGCAGAGATCTAGTCAGAACCATAATTATAAAACTGATGAAGTTCTGGAAGGTCACGGAACCCTGCCGGCTCCACGTCCCACCCACTCCTCTTCTCTGCCTGCCTCCAACCGCTCCTTGAAATGTGAGGGTTGTAAGAAGCCCACTTTGGAACCAGCTGACCTAATCCAAACCCCTCACTCACACCAGGAGAGAGGCAGTTGGCAAAGTTTCCAAAGTGTCCTTTGTTGGCCCAAGTGGGTCTGATTTATGCCCTGGGCCTTCTTCATCAACAGTTTGCCTCAATATCTTCCAAAGTGTAAAGTCCCGTAAATCTTCCCGGGGAGTGACAACTCGACAGCCGGCCCCTGTTATACAAATACACAGAAATGTCATTAAGGCAACCAAGAGCCCCACTGGCTTTGGCAGAGGTCTTTTCTGCCAGGCTCAAGTTACCTAAAATCAATATTTGAACAAGGACAAAACCACATGTTTTCAAAACCAAATTAGAGGGGTCTAATACCAGGCCTGGAGATGTGGTTACATCACGTGTGCTCCAGCAGGCCCTCCAGGGGCTCTGCCATTGGGCTTGACCCAGCTGCACAGGCTCCCACCCCTCTGCAGTCACGGGACTTACCTGTCCTGAGTGTGTGACTTCACCAGACAGGTGACACCGAGGGACAGACTGAGCAAGAAATAGGAACTTAGAGGAAGTTAGGTGTGTTCCTTTGTGCACGCCTCAGGCAGGGATTCAGGATCTGTACCAGGCTCTCCACAAAGGTCTGGGAGCCCAAGAGTGAGCAAAGTCATGAGTCTCTGCTCCCAGGGAACTCACACTACAGTGTGGGAGGAACAGGAGACGATGGGTAAGTTGTTTTTTAATTGAGGTATAGTTGATTTACAATGTTGTGTTAATTTCTGCTGTACAGCAAAGAGACTCAGCTATACCTATATATACATTCTTTTTAATATTCTTTTCCATTACGGTTTATTACACGATAGATAAACCGAAGTCATTTCAATACCGAAGGACAGTACCTGGAATGCAGGGAAGTTCAGGATGCCTTTAGAGGTAAACGGCAGGGACAGGTAACCCAGGGCCTGATTAGGGGGCCTGTCAGAGAAGCCTTCCAACAGCAGATATGCTAAAAGATGCTCTAACCTATTATTCTGGCTTTGTATGTGTGAGGCCCAGGAAAGGAAGGCGGTCAAGGAGAGGAGAGAAAACCGTGACTTCTTCCAGGAGGGGAAAGTGTGAGAGGAAGAATTTGAGCTTTTCTCCCTGTTGTCAAGCTGGGGACAGTAATGGAGCACGCCCAGCTCGGCCTTTCTCAGCCCTCTCTATTTTAGAAACAGTCTGCCACAGACACCCCCCACCATCCTTTCCCTAGATTCTCTGCAAGAGTGTATGGTAAGGATGGGCAGAGTTTTTGCAGCTGGGTCAGCCCACTGGTATCTGTTGCTGTGTGGGTATATCTTACTCAGAGGGCAGCAACAAGGCCTTTGGCTGCACAGCTGAAGCCACGTTCTCTGCGTAATAAAGCTTTCAGTAACTTTGCTCTCCATCTGCCTCTTGTGTCCTGAGTCTCTCTTAAAAGGGAAGTGTTCACAATAGTTTCCTTCCAAAACAAATAACATGCAAATTGGTTCAGGGTATACTATTAGACACAACTACGGGACACAAATTTTTTTTTTTTCGTATTGTACTTAGAAAAATAAGATAAAATACAGCAATATATGAAGCATGGTTATATTTATGTGTGGTGATACAAGGTTTTCTTATGTTTTAAAGGTAGTTTCTTTTTAGAAAAATCAGTATGTGCTATTTTTCATCTTAAGGGGGGAAATACGTAAGTGTAATGAAATGGCCTTTCAAATTTGATAAAAATATAAGAGGAACTTGTAAATCCTGAAAAAGATGTTGAGGATCCTGGATGGAGCGCTCCCAAGTGGCTGTCAGAGCAGGCCAGGCCTGTGCTTATTCTCCTTTAACTTCTTAAGGAACTTTGTGTTCAGTGTGCAGGGCTGGAGTCCCTCTCCTCCTGAGGGTAGTATTCCAAGCAGGAGCCTGTGACCTGTCTGTGCTCATCACTTGCCAGGACCCACATGCTGTATGACACGTCTTTCCCTGGGGAGTGAGCTCTGTCACGTCTCTGTGCAGGCGTGCACACCCCATACCCTTGGCTGGAAATACCTTTCCCCCAAGGCACATGATGAAGACACGATCTTCAGTGTCCCCTTGCCCGGGACATGTTCCCTGTTTTGTCTCTATTTTCCCTAGGCAAACTGGACGTGTTCTACTCTCTACGCGTGTTTAGAATTTAGCTGTGAAAGTACCTGGCGCTTTGCATTGGAACTGCCTGTTTACTTACCTGTCTCTCAGTGTCAGATCTGCATTCTGTTCACTCCCTGGCTTCTTTAACTATTCATTTCCTTCAACCAGAACACTGATTATGCTCTACAACAGGCCAAGTACCGGGCACTGGGGGTACAAAAAGGAAAAGACAAAGATTCCGGCTTCAAATGGCTTATTGTCCAATAGAAAAGAATTAATATTTCTCTTCCACAGAGCAAAGTAGAGCTTGGTGGTAAAGGGAAGGTAGAATTTAGCCAAACAGATGGCAAAAAATTTTTAAAAGAAAGAAAGATCAAGGGAGAGTAAATAGCAGCCAAGACCCAGAAGCCTGAAATGGTCCATGTTATATAGGAACTTACAGGTAATTCAGTATGGTTGGGACATTAAGTGTAGTGAGGATGGGACAGAGGGGGCCGGGTGAGGTGGGAAGAGGGTGCAAAGAGGCCATAAAGTGAGGGGTAGGCCTGAGCTAGGATGTCGAGGGCTGTGGGTGCCATGTTAGGGAGCCTGTACTTTATTCAGTAAGGGATCGAGGGCTCTTGGAGGCTTGGCGGGTCCTAGTCAGATTAGCAAGTCAGGAACATTGTTCACCACTGTTTTTCCAGTGCCATGAAGAATAAATAGAATCTTAAGAAACATTTGATGCTGAATCAGAACATCCTTGCCTGTCCTCCAGGATCCGAAAGGCCAGGCCATTCTGCCATGGGGAGGGGCGGCCACCTTCTCCTGGCGGGATCAGAACTACAACAGTCCTGGTTTTAACAACTTGAACTCCATTCACGACAGTGCTTAATTCACACCCACCCCCAAGTCTCTCTACTATTACTTACACCATGTACACATCAGGGTGGGCACAGCAGACGCCCTTTCTCTTCCTCCCCAACTTGGTCCATCAACCACCAAGACCTGCGATTTCCATCTCACTTTATCTCCCAGATCAGCCCTTTCCCAGCATCAGACTAAACCTGCCAGACTTTAGGCCTCTGTGATAAGCAGCTTCTGAAGTGGGTCCCAGTGCTCCCCTGTATCAGTTGGTAGTGCTGACCTAGCAAAGTAACACACAAATGGGGAATTTATTGTCTCACAGTTCTGTAGGCTAGAAGTCTGAGATCAAGGTGTTGGCAGGGTTGGTTCCTTCTGGGGCCTGTGAGGAGAGTCTGTTCCAGGCCGCTCCCCTTGTAGATAGCTGTCCTAAAGTTCACATGGTGGTCTCCCTGTAAGCATCTCTGTCTCCAAATGTCCCCTTTTTATAAGGACACCAGTCATATTGGATTAGGGCCCACCCTAGTAGTTTCATTTGAACTTGATTACCTTTGTAAAGACTCTCTCCCCAAATAAGGTCCCACTCTGATGTACTGAGGGTTAGGACTTCAACACATACATTTTGGGGTGGGAGTGACACAGTTCAACCCACAGCCTCCCCCAGTAGTTAGGTCCTCATGTAATCCCCTCCCCTTGAGTGTGGGCCTTTATGTCCCTGCCGTGTTTACCACCAGTGACTGCAGGTGTGTGATTCCAGGTGAATCATTTTTCTGCAGCTCAGGCTGACCCTGGGGGACCTGACCACGCTCCTCATGGCTGGGAGGCATGTCTCTGTGTCTGTCACAATGAGTGGGCATATCACTCAGGTAGGAGGGGCATACGGAGGACTTCTAGGAGGAGGTGACACTGAATTCCGAATGATTTTGCCTAAAGGGAGAGCAAAGGGCATTGGAAGTTGAGAGCTGAAATCAGGAGAGACAGGAAAGGAGTAGGAAGGAAAAAAGTCAAGAAGCAAATGAGAGGAATGGCTATCCCAGCACTTCTCCACCTTCATGGACCTTCTCTCGTTGTCACGATCCTGGCAGGATAAAAGGCTCACCTTTCACATCACACCCCCTCCTCATTAAACTCACAACCATCAGGGCCTCCTAAGTGCTCCCTCAGGGATTTTTGTCCATGCAGCTCAGGCTTCATGGGTGTTGTGTCTTGAACAGTGCAGCAAGGTGGGCAGGCAGGGAGGAAGCTGGTTTTAGGGTAGACCTTTTATGGGTGCACAGGTGCACCTACACATTCTAGGGGGAGGTTCAGTCCGGTGAGTGGAACAATTAGACCATGAGAGACTGTGGTGACAGCAGCAGGTTATAGTCTAGAAAAGCAAAGAACAGGGCCTGGCATTTAGTAGATTCTCCATAAATATCTGTTGATGAGTTTTTCTGCTCTGTGACTTCCTTGACAAGAGGGTGGCACGCTGACAAGTGCATGAGTCCAGGGATATGGAACCCTGAGTTAGGAGATACTAGGAAGTCTGGAACAGTGATCAGCATCAGGTAGGAGTCTGCAAATAATTGAATTCCAACCAGTATTTCAGCTCAGGGCCCTGGGATTCAAGACAAGCGACCATGCAGGGGAGGAAGCAGAAACGTGGTCAGCACTGCAGTACCAGGGGCCATGGCCAAACCAGGGCATTTCACTTTTTTAATCATCAACACCACCTGTCCTTCATTTGTTCATTCATCCAACTATCCATCCATTCTCTTCTACATAATCTTTCCATAAAAGTTAGCATTTGACTTCCCTCTCACTTCCTTCTTTTCATGCCATAAATCCTTTGCAGAGAAGTGATTGTTAGTAAGACAGAATAAAGACAGAAAGGTGTGTCCGCACAAAAATACATCGAAGATTTACTAAGAAACTTGGTCAATAT
This sequence comes from Kogia breviceps, assembly GCF_026419965.1. Classification (NCBI taxonomy): domain Eukaryota; kingdom Metazoa; phylum Chordata; class Mammalia; order Artiodactyla; family Physeteridae; genus Kogia; species Kogia breviceps. The sequence goes on along the minus strand of NC_081310.1, from coordinate 152,031,004 downwards.
TAGGAATCAAAATGCTGATTTGGCTTTGAATGTTGAGGTTCCACTCTGAAGAACTGGAAGACCCTCAAGCTTTATAGATTTACTGCTGCCCCTTCGGGTTGAAGCTGAGATTCTGAGCAGAGGAGGAGGATGTATAGGCAGGAAGTTGGGTGTAAAAAAAGAAGAGGATAGACAAGGAAGGGAGAAAGGCCCTGGATCCCAAATATCTGTATCCGTTGGACTCTGGCATGGGGGATGGCAACATGAGAAAATAAACGTTTCAGATCATCTTTATGTGTGCTCAGAAATAAAAAGGATTTTCATTTTGGTGGTAAGAAATACCCACAAGTTATCCTGGTATTTTGTTCAAACTAGGACCAACCTTTCCTAGGCCCTGGGGACACCAACATTTATTAAGATACAGTCCCCGCTCTGGGAGTCCCTCACATTCTAAGGGAGACGGCAGACAAGCAGACAGAGCAACGTGATGGAGGATAGTTGTGTTGATAAGATGGGCATTGCATCCAGACTTAGACTTTCAAGAAGACTTCCCAGAGGATGTGTGGTGGCTGAGAGGCTGAATTTTGAAAGAAAGGCTAGAGTTATTCAGACAAAGAAGTAACAAGAGTTGTAGGCAGTAGGAAAAGAGCCAGGGCATGAAATGCTGGTGGTGATGGTTAGAGAAGAGGTATGAGCAGGAAGGAGAGAGGTGGTAGGGCAAGAACTAGGTCAGGAAGGATCTTGTATGCCAGGATAAGAGTTTAAACTTTATTCTGACTGCTGCTGAGAGCCATTTGAGGAATAGTCTGCAGAACTGTGATCTTAAGTCACTGAGATGGAACTACTGGAATTTCTTGGATGCCTCCAACCGTTTACCTCTGGGTCCTAGGCTCTCATGTCTGGCCTGAAACTCATGCAGCCTTTGGCTTCATCCTGTGCCTTGGGAGCAAGGACTCACACCCCTGGCCCAGAGGATGGGCTCCTTTCCATGACGTTGGGCCACTGGGTGGAGCCTCACTAGGTGGGGCCTTCCAGAAATGAGCTGTACACCCATGATGTCAGAGGGGTGGCACATGGGGAATGGAGTGGGGCGTAACCGCTGCTATCACTGTCCTCCCTCTTTCCTCCTGAGAAATTACAAATCCCTCCCCCGGATGCTGATCAAAGAGTCCTTGCACTTCTGGAGAAATTCAACCTTTTGTAAAACCCAAATTACTTCTGGAAACTGTAGGACTGTGAAAAGACCTCAAGCTTTGTAGTGAAGTTGATCTAGATTGGATCCTGGCTCTGTTACAAGCTGTGAGACCTTAAGCAAATTAATTACTTTCTCTGAGTCTTAGTTCTTTATCTATGAGGTGGAGATAACAATGCCTCTCTCACAGGGTTATTAAGAGCATCACAGAAGAAAATATTTGTAATTATCTTTGGCAGTATTATATTAGTTCTGCCCCCAGAGAATTTTCTTCTTGTGGAGTTTTGCTCTTTTATTGGTCATCCAGGGCTCACTCAGTTCAGCCGTTCTGCCCTAGTAAAAGAATTAGGGAAGTATTATTTGAAGACACGATGCCATTGGCCAAACTGAAAAATTTGGCTCATCTTGAATTCGTTAGTAAATTACACTAAGTCAGGCACCACAAATTTATGAAGTGGGAGTGCAAAGAGCTTTGGAATCAAGGTACAAGTCCTGAGCTCCTATTTCTGTCTATGCCCTTGGCCAAGTCCCCCCTCTGGAAAATGAGGTCCTTTCCAGTCCCTTCCAGTCTTGATGGTCTCCAGAACAAGCTAATAAATGATGAGACTCCAATGAGTCATGCTTATGGGGGAAACAGGAGATGAAGCAGCAAGGGTGTCCCTCTTTCTTTGTTTATGTAAGTTCTGTGCATTTCCATGCAGGCCTGCAGCTAAGAAGAAATTCTTCCATGGGAAAAGAGTTAAGAAGTTCACACTCCAAGGATGAATCATAAAATATTCCAAGAATGTCAGAGAGAAATATGACCTACCCCAGGGGGCCCCCAGGGGGAGTGAGAGAGGGTGAGCAACTGAAGTTGCCGCACTCTGAGCCTGGTGCTTTCTCCAGTCTGATTTTAAAGAGATTACCATGATGCAATGTCAGGATGGGACTTCTCTCCACCTGTCTCTATCCCTGTCCTCTGGATACAGAAGTCCTTTCCAGGGCAAACCCATTGACGCTATCTTTGGAATCAGACATCTGGATTCAAAACCCAATTCTGCCACTTACAGTGTGATTTTGGCCAAGTGAATTAATCTCTGAGCTTCAGTTTCTTTACCTGTCCAAAAGAAATACACATATCTATGCCCCAAGATTTTTTAAAGGGCTGAATGAAATAACATAATAAAGCCTTTAGCCTAGTATCCTAGGAGAGACTCCATCAATGGCAGTTAATATCTTAAGAAAAGACAGCTGGGTGGAGTGGCCACATGCTGTGTGCACGGCTCAGGCCCTCTCTGAATCACCCTGGGTCTCAATGGATAAATACAAATTGTGAGGTTGGTTTGGTTTCCAAGCATAGATCTAGAGGTCTCTAAAGTATGGGGAGGGGAAGCAGAGACTTCTTCCAGCAACATAAAGGGAGAAAGAGAGCTTCCGAGAAGCCGAGTGGCCAGAGGAACAGGCCTGGCTATCTGCCTGAACGTGGACCTGCAGCTGGGCCGATACTGGGAGGGCTCTGAGGGGTGTGGTAAGCCCGATGGGATTCATTCAGTAATCATTCAACAACTCTCTGCTGGGCACCTACTATGTGTTAGCCCCTGGTTCTGGAAACTAGAGACACAGAAGAGAACAAGTCATTGCCTCTGCCTTCTTAAAGCTGACATGTTAATGGAGGAACAGAAGTTAAACAAAAGTAATTAACTGATATCTTTCAGGTAGTATGTATTTCCCTGATTAATACAAATTAATCTCAGGTTTCTGAAGGGAGGCAGAAGGGCTGGCAGGGGCCCACAGGTTGGCAGCAGCCTCTGTCCCCAGGTGAGCAGTGTCCCCAGATGGCAGCAGGAGTGATTCACTGTTACTGGCGTTGAAAGCACAGGTTCGGAAGTCAGACAGCCAAGGATGACACCTCACTCCACCAATTTCAAACTCTGGGCCTTGGGTGCATTACTTAACCTCTGGGAGCTTTAGTCTCCTGCTCTGTAAAAGAGGTGAAAACACAATTACCTTTGGGGTTGCTATGAGTTTTAAATGAGATGATAGATACAAGGGCTTAGCAAGCACCTAGCTCAGAGTAAATGCTCAATAAAGGTGAACCATGAATTAGACTATTATTATCCTATTAATTAGCATGAACAGAATATATAAGTTCATCTGAAATGGATTCCTACAAAAAACAGCCATGGGGTACATGTGCAAGGAACTCCATGATTAGGGCGGGAGCTCTGTCCTGGATCCAGCAATGAGTCGGAGAAAGCAGAGGGCACTTGGGGTGAACATGAAGGGGGAAAGAAAGTGGGACTCCAGTGGTCAATGCCAAGTATGGAACCCAGGCACATTTGGCAGCAGAGCAAAAATGAAGAATTTGCAGACAACCTGAGGTACAAAGAGAAAGTCAAGATTCAAGCCAGAGAGTAGCTATGGTAATATCTCATCTTGACTGACCACTTCCATGTAACAAGCCCTGTGTGTTTGCTACACCGTTTAATAATTCAGCAGTTCTCTGTGGTAGGTATTATTACCCTTTATTTTACAGATGAGGAAACTAAGACTCAAAGAGATTGTAACTTACCAAAAGTCAACCAGCCAGCAAATGTTCTTAAACCTGGATTTGAATCCAGAGGCATCTAATGCCAAAGCCCATGTTCTCAGACATAAGGCCATTCTCTTTTTCCCAAACCCACTTGGCCTGCTTTAATCAGGATGGTTACCTTCATTCAACTGACAAACATTTATTAAGCATCCACATTGTGCTAGCCATAGCCCATGGACTGACCCTGAGCTAAAGTCCTCAATAACTCTTAGTAGCGTGCAAAGAAGGACGTGCAATTGAAGGAGCCCTGCTTGGAAAATGGACAGAACTTTGTGACTAGTAAAGGGACAGTTTCTGACAGCTTGATTCCTCAAAAGGTACCTCAAAGGCCACCTAGCTCATGTGTTTGGCATGTTGTATTGCACTGAAAATGGTGTTGCAGAATGAATCTGGGTCTCTGAGTCAGAAGACCTGTTGCAGGTCTTGGACATGTCATTTAGCCTACCAGAGCCTCAGTGTCCTCCATTGCAAAACCAGACTTTAAGACCAGAAGCCTAAAAATACCCTTCTGGGATGACAGTAGGACTTTTGGCCTTGAATTAAAATCTTTGAGCTTCAAGGGAGAGCAGTCAAATGGTGGAATAGAAAGACGCTGAGCTTACTTCTTCTCATGGACACACCAAAATTACAACTATTTGCAGAACAACCATTGATGAAAAAGACTGGAACCTACTAGAAAAGATCTTCTACACTAAAGACATAAAGAAGGAACCACAACAAGATGGGTAGGAGGGGCAGACTCATGATACAGTCAAGTCCCGTACCCTCAGGTGGGTGACCCACAAACTGGAGAATAATTATATCACAGATGTTCTCCCACAGGAGTGAGTTCTGAGCCCCACATCAGGCTCCACAGCCCAGGGCTCCACAGCCCAGGGCTCCTGTATTGGGAAGATGAGTCTCCAGGGCATTTGGCTTTGAAGTCTAGAGGGCCTTAGTTTCAGGAGTCCCACAGGACTGGGGGAAATAGAGACTTCACTCTTAAGGGCACATACAAAATCTCACACACTCTGGGACCCAGGGTGAAAGCAGTAATTTGATAGGAGCCTGGGCCAGACCTACCTACTGGTCTTGGACAGTCCCTTGGAGAGGTGGGGGTCAGCTATGGCTCACCCTCGGGACATAGACACAGGTGGCAGCCATTCCTGGGAGTTCTTTCTATCATGTGGATGATGGTGCTGGTGGGCACCATTGTGGAATCCTCCCTCAGAGGACTGGGACTCCTCAGGCTAAGCAACTAACTGGGCAGGGACACAGCCTCACCCATTAGCAGATAGGCTGCCTAAAGATCTTCTGAGCCCACACCTGCCTCTGGACATGGCCCTGCCCACCAAAGGTCCCAGGACCCAGCTCCACCCACCACTGGGCAGCCACCGGCTCCAGAATCTCCTGAGCCCTGGCTCTGCCCTCCAGGAAGCCTGCTCCAGCCTCTGGACCAGCCTCACTCACCAGAGGGCAAACACCAAATGCAAGAAAACCACAATCTGGCAGCCTGTGGACTCAGCCTGCTGACAGCAGAGCAGACCCTGCCCTGGAACCAGCTGGGCCATGGCCCTGCCCACTAGTAGGCCAACACAAGCTTTGAGACACCCCAAACCCCATATCCAACTGCGTCAGGAGCCAGCCCCATGCCCCCACCAGATCTGACACCAGGGATTCCTAGGCCCTGCAACCAGACTCATAGACCTTGCTCTGCCTGACAGCAGATCTGTCCAGCATTAACCCTAGGACCTGGTTTCACCCACCAGTGGGTGGGCAACAACTCCGGAGTCTTCTGAACCCTGACTCCACCCACCAGTGAGCCAGCACTAGCCCTGGGGCCTCCTGGGGTTCTGCAGTCAGCCACCTTGTGACCTGGCCCTGCCAACAAGCAGCTGGCAGCCTCTGCATAAAGCAAGGCCTGGCAACCAACCAGACTGGAAGCCAACCAAGCCTACCAGACTGTTTACATAGTCAGCCCAACACAACAGAAGGACCCATGAAGCCCTCATGGGGGAACCCCTGGAGCACATAGCTTGGGTAACAAGAGGGGAGTGCACTGCTGGGACGCATAGGATAGCTCCTACAGAAGACCACCTCTCCAAGCCTGCGAAATGTAATTAACCTACCAGGTACCGAAAAATACAAACAGCAGCTTAGGCAAAATGAGGTGACAGAGTAACATGTTCCAGATGAAGGAACAAGACAAAATGCCAGAAGAAGAAGTAAGTGAAGTGGAGACAGGCAATCTACCCAAGAAAGAGTTCAGGGTAGTGATCATAAAGATGATCAAAGAACTCAGGAGAAGAACAGATGCACAGAATGAGAATTTAGAATTTTTTAGCAGAGTTAGAAAAGATAAACAACAACCAAACAGAGATGAAGAATAAAATAACTGAAAGGAAAAATACACTAGAAGGAATCAACAGTATACTAAATGATACAGAGGAATGTATCAGGGACCTGGAAGACAGAGTAGTGGAAATCCCTGCTGCTCTACAGAAAAAAAGAAAAAAGAATGAAAAGAAATGAGGACAGCTTAAGAGACCTCTGGGACAACATTAAGCACACTAATATTCATATTATATGGGGTTGCAGAAGGAGGAGAGAGAAACAGGCTGAGAACATATTTTAATAGATAATAACTAAAAACTTCCTGGGAATTCCATGGCAGTCCTGTGGTTAGGACTCAACATTCTCACTGCCAGGGGCCTGGGTTCAATCTCTGGTTGGGGAACTAAGATCTCGCAAGCTGTCTGACACAGCAAAAAAACAAAACAAAAAAACAAAACAAATAGCTGAAAACTTCCCTAACCTGGGAAAGGAAACAGTCATCCAAGTCTAGGAAGTGCAGAGAGTCCCCTACAGAATTAACCTAAAAAGGAACACACAAAGACATAATGTAATCAAAATGTCAACAATAAAAGGTAAAAAGAGACTCTTAAAAGCAGCAAAGGAAAAGCAACAAATAACATACAAGGGAACTCCCAGAAGACAATCAGCTGACTTTTCAGCAGAAACTGTGCAAGCCAGAAGGGAGTTGCATGATATAATCAAAGTGATGGAAGGGAAAAACCTACAATCTAGAATACTCTACCCAGCAAGGCTCTCATTCAGATTTGATAGAGAGATCAAAAGCTTTACAGACAAGCAAAAGCTAAAAGATTTCAGCACCACCAAACCAGCTTTACAAGAAATACTAAAGGAACTTCTCTAAGTGAAAAAGAAAAGGCCATAACTAGAAGCGTGAAAATTACAAAATGAAAAAGTTCATCAGTAAAGGCAAACATACAGTAAAGATAGCAAATTGTCTACATACAAAGCTAATAGGAAGGTTAAAAAACAAAAGTAGAAAAATAATCTATATCCACAATAATCAGTTAAGGGATACACAATTTACATGTAAAATATGATATCAAAAGAAGTAATGATGAGGGGAGGACAGTACAAATGCAGGGTTTTTAAAATGCATTTGAAATTAAGAGATCAGCAACTTAAAACAATAATGTATCTATATAGATGGCTATATTAAAACCTCATGCTAGCCACAAACCAGAAACCTATAATAGACATATGCACAAAAAAGAAAAAGGAATCCAGATATAACACTAAAGATAGTCATCAAATCACGAGAGAAGAGAACAAAATAAGAAGGGAAAAAAGTTCTACAAAAACAACCTCAAAACAATTAACAAAATGGCGATAAAAACATACATATCAATAATTACGTCAAATGCAAATGGACTAAATGCTCCAATCAAAAGACATAGAGTGGCTGAATGGATACAAAAATAAGACGTGTATATGCTGCCTACAGGAGAGTCACTTCAGATCTACAGACATACACAGACTGAAAATGAGGAGATGGAAAAAGGTATTCCATGCAAATGGAAGTCAAAAGAAAGCCTGAGTTGTGACACTTATATCAGACAAAATAGACTTTAAAATAGAGACTGCTACAAGAGACAAGAAGGACACTACATAATGATCAAGGGATCAGTCCAGGAAGAAGATATATAATTGTAAATATATAAGCACCCAACACAGGAGCACCTCAACATATAAGGCAAATATTAGCAGACATAAAGGGAGAAATCGACAGTAATACAATAACAGTAGGAGACTTTAACACTCCACTTATATCAATGGACAGATCATACAAATAGAAAGTCAATAGGGAAACTGACCTTAAATGACATATTAGATCAGATTGAGATTGACTTAATTAATATATATAGATAGATACACAAAGAGAGAAAAAGGAATCCAGATATTCTATCTGAAAGCAGCAGAATACACATTCTTTTCAAGTGCACAGGGAACATTCTCCAGAATAGATCACATGCTAAGCTGCAAAACAAGCCTCGGTAAATTTTAAAAAATTGAAATAAAATCAAACATCTTTTCTGACCACAATGCTATGAGACTAGAAATCAACTACAAGAAAAAAGAAAAGCAACAAACACAAACATGTGGAGGCTAAACAAATAAATAATGGATCAATGAAGAAACTAAAGAGGAAATCAAAAAACATTTGGAGACAAAGGAAAAGGAAAACACAATAATCCAAAATCCATGGGATGCATCAAAAGCAGTTCTAAGAGGGAAGTTTATAGAGATACAAGCTTACCTTAGAAAACAAAAATCTCAAATAACAACCTAACCTTACACCTAAAGAACTAGAGAAAGAAGAACAAACAAAACTCAAAGTTAGTAAGAGAAAAGAAATTAGAAAAATTAGAGCAGAAATAAGTGAAATAGAGAATTTTTTAAAAAATAGAAAATATCAATGAAACTAAAAGCTGGTTCCTTGAAAAGATAAACAAAAGTGATAAGCCTTTAGCCAGACTCAAGAAAAAAAGGGAGAGGGCCCAAATCAATAAAATCAGAAATGTAAAAGGAAAAGTTACAACCCACACTACAGAAATACAAAAGACCATGAGACTACTATAAACAACTATATGCCAATAAAATGAACAGCCTAGAAGACATGGACAAATTCTTAGAAATGTATAATCTAAAATATGAACAGACCAATTATCAGTAATGACATTGAATCAGTAATAAAAAAGACTCACAACAAACAAACATCAGAACCAGATGGCTTCACAGATGAATTCTATCAAACATTTAGAGAAGTGTTAACACCCATCCTTCTCAAACTCTTCCAAAAAATTGCAGAGGAAGGAACACTCGCAAACTCATTCTACAAGGCCACAAACACCCTGATACCAAAACCAGACAGAGATACTACAAAAAAAGAAAACTACAGGCCAATATCAGTGATGAACATAGATGCAAAAATCCTCAACAAAATACCAGCAAACAGAATCCAACAACACATTAAAAGGATCATACACCATGATCAAGTGGGATTTATCCCAGGGATACAGGATTTTTCAATATCCACAAATCATTCAGTGTGAAACACCACATTAACAAATTGAAAAATAAAAACCATATGATCATCTCAACAGACACAGAAAAAGCTTTTGACAAAATTCAACATCCATTTATGATAAAACTCTCCAGAAATCAGGTATAGAGGGAACATACCTCAATATAATAAAGGCCATATATGACAAACCCAGAACTAACATCATACTCAATGGTGAAAAGCTGAAAGCACTTCCTCTAAGATCAGGCACAAGACAAGGATGCCCACTCTCACCACTTTTATTCAACATAGTATTGGAAGTTCTAGCCACAACAATCAGACAAGAAAAAGAAATAAAAAGGAATCCAAATTGGAAAGGAAGAAGTAAAATTGTCACTGTTTGCAGACGACATGATACTATATATAGAAAATCCTAAATACACTACCAGAAAACTAGTAGAGGTCATTAATGAATTATGTAAAATTGTTGGATACAAAATTAATATACAGGATTAAATGCTCCCACCAAAAGACACAGACTGGCTGAATGGATACAAAAACAAGACCCATATATATGCTGTCTACAAGAGACCCACTTCAGACCTAGGGACACATACAGACTGAAAGTAAGGGGATGGAAAAAGATATTCCATGCAAATGGAAGTCAGAAGAAAGCTGGAGTAGCAATTCTCATATCAGACAAAATAGACTTTAAAATAAAGACTATTACAAGAGACAAAGAAGGACACTACATAATGATCAAGGGATCGATCCATGAAGAAGATATAACAATTGTAAATATTTATGCACCCAACATAGGAGCACCTCAATACATAAGGCAAATACTAACAGCCTTAAAAGGGGAAATCAACAGTAACACAATTATAATGGGGGACTTTAACACCCCACTTTCACCAATGGACAGATTATCCAAAATGAAAATAAATAAGGAAACACAAGCTTTAAATGATACATTACACAAGATGGACTTAATTGATATTTATAGGACATTCCATCCAAAAACAACAGAATACACATTTTTCTCAAGTGCTCATGGAACATTCTCCAGGATTGATCATATATTGGGTCACAAATCTAGCCTTGGCAAATTTAAGAAAATTGAAATCGTATCAAGTATCTTTTCCGACCACAATGCTATGAGACTAGATATCAATTACAGGAAAAGATCTGTAAAAAATACAAACACATGGAGGCTAAACAATACACTACTTAATAACGAAGTGATCACTGAAGAAATCAAAGAGGAAATCAAAAAATACTTAGAAACAAATGACAATGGAGACACAACGACCCAAAACCTATGGGATACAGCAAAAGCAGTTCTAAGAGGCAAGTTTATAGCAATACAATCATACCTTAAGAAACAGGAAACATCTCGAATAAACAACCTAACTTTGCACTTAAAGCAATTAGAGAAAGAAGAACAAAAAAACCCCAAATATAGCAGAAGGAAAGAAATCATAAAGATCAGATCAGAAATAAATGAAAAAGAAGTGAAGGAAACAATAGCAAAGATCAATAAAACTAAAAGCTGGTTCTTTGAGAAGATAAATAAAATTGATAAACCATTAGCCAGACTCATCAAGAATAAAAGGGAGAAGACTCAAATCAATAGAATTAGAAATGAAAAAGGAGATGTAACAACTGACACTGCAGAAATACAAAAGATTATTAGAGATTACTACAAGCAACTGTATGCCAATAAAATGGACAACCTGGAAGAAATGGACAAATTCTTAGAAATGCACAACCTGCCAAGACTGAACCAGGAAGAAATAGAAAATATGAACAGACCAATCACAAGCACTGAAATTGAAACTGTGATTAAAAATCTTCCAGCAAACAAAAGCCCAGGACCAGATGGCTTCACAGGAGAATTCTATCAAACATTTAGAGAAGAGCTAACACCTATCCTTCTCAAACTCTTCCAAAAGATAGCAGAGGGAGGAACACTCCCAAACTCATTCTATGAGGCCAACATCACCCTGATACCCAAACCAGACAAAGACGTCACAAAGAAAGAAAACTACAGGCCAATATCACTGATGAACATAGATGCAAAAATCCTCAACAAAATATTAGCAAACAGAATCCAACAGCACATTAAAAGGATCATACACCATGATCAAGTGGGGTTTATCCCAGGAATGCAAGGATTCTTCAATATATGCAAATCAATCAATGTGATACACCATATCAACAAACTGAAGGAGAAAAACCGTATGATCATCTCAATAGATGCAGAGAAAGCTTTTGACAAAATTCAACACTCATTTATGATAAAAACCTTGCAGAAAGTAGGCATACAGGGAACTTTCCTCAACATAATAAAGGCCATATATGACAAACCCACAGCTAGCATCGTTCCCAATGGTGAAAAACTGAAACCATTTCCACTAAGATCAGGAACAAGACAAGGTTGCCCACTCTCACCACTCTTATTCAACATAGTTTTGGAAGTTCTAGCCACAGCAATCAGAAAAGAAAAAGAAATAAAAGGAATCCAAATAGGAAAAGAAGAAGTAAAGCTGTCACTGTTTGCAGATGACATGATACTATACACAGAGAATCCTAAGGATGCTACCAGAAAACTACTAGAGCTAATCAATGAATTTGGTAAAGTTGCAGGATACAAAATTAATGCACAGAAATCTCTGGCATTCTTATACACTAATGATGAAAAATCTGAGAGTGAAATTAAGAAAACACTCCCATTTACCATTGCAACAAAAAGAATAAAATATCTAGGAATAAACCTACCTAAGGAAACAAAAGACTTGTATGCAGAAAACTATAAGACACTGATGAAAGAAATTAAAGATGATACAAATAGGTGGAGAAATATACCATGTTCTTGGATTGGAAGAATCAACATAGTGAAAATGACTATACTACCCAAAGCAATCTACCGATTCAATGCAGTCCCTATCAAATTACCACTGGCATTTTTTACAGAACTAGAACAAAAATTTTCACAATTTGTATGGAAACACAAAAGACCCCGAATAGCCAAAGCAATCTTGAGAACGAGAAATGGAGCTGGAGGAATTAGGCTCCCTGACTTCAGACTCTACTACAAGGCTACAGTAATCAAGACAATATGGTACTGGCACAAAAACAGAAATATAGATCAATGGAACAGGATAGAGAGCCCAGAGATTAACCCACACACATATGGTTACCTTATCTTTGATAAAGGAGGGAAGGATATACAGTGGAGAAAAGACAGCCTCTTCAATAAGTGGTGCTGGGAAAACTGGACAGCTACATGTAAAAGTATGAAATTAGAACAATCCCTAACACCACACACAAAAATAAACTCAAAATGGGTTAAAGACCTACATGTAAGGCCAGACACTATCAAACTCTTAGAGGAAAACATAGGCAGAACACTATACGACATAAATCACAGCAAGATCCTTTTTGACCCATCTCCTAGAGAAATGGAAATAAAAACACAAATAAACAAATGGGACCTAATGAAACTTAAAATCTTTTGCACAGCAAAGGATACCGTAAACAAGACCAAAAGACAACCCTCAGAATGGGAGAAAATATTTGCAAATGAAGCAACTGACAAAGGATTAATTTCCAAAATTTATAAGCAACTCATGCAGCTCAATAACAAAAAAACAAACAACCCAATCCAAAAATGGGCAGAAGAACTAATTAGACATTTCTCCAAAGAAGATATACAGATTGCTAACAAACACATGAAAGAATGCTCAACCTCATTAATCATTAGAGAAATGCAAATCAAAACTACAATGAGATATCATCTCACACCGGTCAGATTGGCCATCATCAAAAACTCTAGAAACAATAAATGCTGGAGAGGGTGTGGAGAAAAGGGAACCCTCTTGCACTGCTGGTGGGAATGTAAATTGATACAGCCGCTATGGAGAACAGTATGGAGGTTCCTTAAAAAACTACAAATAGAACTACCATACGACCCAGCAACCCCACTACTGGGAATATACCCTGAGAAAACCATAATTCAGAAAGACTCATGTACCAAAATGTTCATTGCAGCTCTATTTACAATAGCCAGGACATGGAAGCAACCTAAGTGTCCATCAACAGATGAATGGATAAAGAAGATGTGGCACATATATACAATGGAATATTACTCAGCCATAAAAAGAAATGAAACTGAGTTATTTATAATGAGGTGGATGGACCTGGAGTCTGTCATACAGAGTGAAGTAAGTCAGAAGGAGAAAAACAAATACCGTATGCTAACACATATATATGGACTCTAAGGGAAAAAAATGTCATGAAGAGGTTAGTGGTAGGACGGGAATAAAACACAGACTCACTCGAGCATGGACTTGAGGATATGGGGAGGGGGAGGGGTGGGCTGTGACGAAGTGGGGGAGTGGCAGGGACATATATACACTATCAAATGTAAATTAGATAGCTGGTGGGAAGCTGCTGCATAGCACAGGGAGATCACCTCTGTGCTGTGTGACCGCCTGGGGGGGTGGGATAGGGAGGGTGGGAGAGAGGGTGATGCAAGAGGGAGGAGATGTGGGAGCATGTGTGTATGTATAACTGATTTAGTTTGTTGTAGAGGGAAAACTAACACACTATTGTAAAACAATTATACTCCAATAAAGATGTTTAAAAAATAAAAATAAAAACAAACAAACAAACAAACAAACAAAATTAATATACAGAAATTTGTTGCATTGTTATACACTAACAACAAATTATTGGAAAGAGAAATTAAGGAAACAATCCCATTTACCATCACACCAAAAACAATAAAATACCTAGGAATAAACCTACCTAAGGAGGTAAAAGACCTACAGTACAAACAGATGGAAAGATGTACCATGTTCTTGGATTGGAAGAATTGTTATTGTTAAAATGGCCATACTACAGATTCAATGCAATCTACAGATTCAAGGCAATCTACAGATTCAATGCAATACCTATCAAAACACCAAGGTTTTGTGTTTTTTTGTTTGTTTGTTTGTTTTTGCGGTACGTGGGCCTCTCACTGCTGTGGGCTTTCCTGTTGCGGAGCACAGGCTCCGGACGTGCAGGCTCAGTGGCCATGGCCCACGGGCCCAGCCACTCTGCAGCATGTGGGATCCTCCCAGACTGGGGCACAAACCCATGTCCCCTGCATCAGCAGGCAGACCCCCAACCACTGCGCCATCAGGGAAGCCCCCCAAGGGTATTTTTAACGGAACTAGAACAAATAATTTTAAAATTTGAATGGAAACAAAAGACCCTGAATAGCCAAAACAACCTTGAGAAATAAGAACAGAGCTGGAGGAATCATGCTTCTGGACTTCAGACTATACTACAAAGCTACAGTAATCAAAACAGTATGATATTGGCATAAGAACAGATATATAGATCAATAGAACAGAATAGAAAGCCCAGAAACAAACCCACACACTTATGGTCAATTAATCTATGACAAAGGAGGCAAGAATACACAATGGAGAAAAGATAGTCTTTTCAAGTGGTGTTGGGAAAACTGGACAGCTACATGTAAAGGTATGAAATTAGAAATTCTCTAACACCATATACAAAAATAAACTCAAAATGGATTAAAGACCTAACTGTAAGACTGGAAATCATACAATTCCTAGAGGGAAACATAGGCAGAACACTGACAGAAACTGTAGCAAATTTTTTTTGGATCTGTCCTTTAAAGCAAAGGAAATAAAAGCAAAAATAAACAAATGGGACCTAATGAAGCTTAAACTTTGCAGAGCAAAGAAAACCATAGACAAAATGAAAAGACAATCTACTGAATGGCAGAAAATATTTGCAAATGATATGACCAATAAGGGGTTAATATCCAAAATATATAAACAGCTAATATAACTCAATATCAAAAAAACAAACAACCTGATTAAAAAATGGGCAGAAGACCTTAAAAGACTTTTTTTCCAAAGAGGACATGTAGATGGCCAATGGGCACATGAAAAAGATGGCCAACATCACTAATCATCAGGGAAATGCAAATCAAAATCACAATGAGATATCACCTCACATCTGTCAGAATGGCTGTCATCAAAAAACCCACTAATAACAAATGTTTTGAAGAAAAGGGAATCCTCGAACACTGTTGATGGGAATGTAAATTGGTGCAGCCACTATGGAAAACAGTATAAAGGTTTCTCAAAAAACTAAAAATAGAACTACCATATGACCCAGCAATTCCACTCCTGGGTATATATCTGAAAAAAACAAAAACATTAATTCAAAAAAATACATGAACCCCAATGTCTATAGCAGCATTATTTACAATTGCCAAGATATGGAAGCAACCTAAATGTCTATCAGCAGATGAATGGATAAAGAAGCTGTATATACAATGGATATATATACAACAGAATACTACTCAGCCATAAAAATGAATGAAATTTTGCCATTTGCAACAACATGGATGGACTTGGAGAGTATTAGGCTAAGTATAAGTCAGACAGAGAAAGACAAATTCTGTATGACATCACTTATATGTGGAATCTAAAACATACAACAAACTAGTGAATATAACAAAAAAGAAACAGACCCACAGATATAGAGAACAAACTAGCAGCTACTAGTTGGGTGAGGGAAAGGGGGAGGGGCTATACAGGTATAGGGCATTAAGAGGTACAAACTATTATGTATAAAATAAGTTACAAGGATATATTGTACAACACAGGGAATACAGTCAATATTTTATAAAAACTATAAGTGAAGTATAACCTTTAAAAATTGTGAATCACTATATTGTATACCTGTAACATATATAATATTGTACAGCAACCATACTCCAATAAAAAAATAAATAAAATAAAATAAAATCATTGAGCTCAAATCCCACCTCTACTGCAAGTCTACTCTGTGAATTTTGGTGACTCAACCTCCTATACCCACACCATCCCACATCCTGGGTTTCTTTGTTAAACAGAGGTACTTGATTAATCCACATTCAATGAATCTTTCAAGTGGTGGCTGTTTCCTCCCCCACATTCTTGCATCATGGGGACGAGACTGGAGATTGATTAGGTGTCTTCCTTCTTACATCCAGCCCATTGTCCCATGCCCCTCCAAAAATTCACCAGCTTAGGAGCTCATCAGACACCTGACAGCTGGGAGAATGAGTGCCTGATCTGGGGGTACAGCACTACAGTTGTACCACTCAGCTCTACTTGCTTTGAATAATAAGTTCAACTTAACTGAATAGCTCCTCTCGGAGCCTGTTTTCTTTTCCCAGTGAAACTTATGAGAGGAAAATGAATGGGATGAACTAGTCCCTGCCACCGCAGTTGGTCTCCTGGAAGCAACAGATTTGCCCTGGTCACCATGTCCTTCCTGTCCATTTACTATTAAAATTGGTCACTAGAGTACCAGAAAATGCCCCCGTGATCCCCCTGGGTGTCAAACCAATCAATCCCTCCATCCCCCCCATTGTATAATAGCAGCCCCACCTCCTGCTGGATCATCATCCTGCCGATGATCAGAATCAATGAACTCTGAGTGGTGATTCCTTGCCTTGCCTTCTGGTCTTTTGACATAAAAAGCCCAAGGTGACCAGGAGGTAGAGATAGCTTAAAGTTTATTGGGATTCTTAGAGTGCATTCTGGTGGAAGTATTCTTTTGGGAGCCAGTGCCTCTAAATCCACAAAGTCCAGAGCTGTGGGGATTAAAACACAGATTCTCCAAGTGGATCGCTAGGAGCCATGGTAGACAAGACACTCTTACTTCTACTCCTTTGTTCCTGGACCCCTGAATTCTACCTATTGGGGACACAGCACCATATAGTGGTCATTGATTTAGCATGTTTACTGCATCCTGGAAGATAGTGCCCATCTTTGCAAGGTGCCATTTCAAGGCTGGTACTTTAGACGCTTCTTCAAAAGGCCATTCCATCACTCTATCAGGGGGCAGCTGTGGATTCTACAATATACGATAGGACCAATGGACCTCATCATATGTCATGCCTTATGTCCTTTGCTGTAAAGTGGATTCCCTGGTGTAATGTGATATTAAGCACAGTAGACTCTCTTATTAATAGATTGAACACTCTGTAATCTTTGGATGGTGGTCCTGGCCAAAGACTTGAAAGTAGAAAAGGCAAACCTATACCCAGAATGTGTGCCACCAAGTGACCCCTACTATTTGAGGAATCTATCATCCCATCCCCACTGCTATCTGGGAGCCTAGTTCTGTGATATTATCTTCTACCATTAGCTCAGACCTCAGTAGGACAGGCAACTAAGCTTCTCAATAATGCTTGTTCTCCTCTGTCCAAATCATTCCCTTTTGTGTTGGTAAACTGAGTGTCCTCCCACAAAACATGATTAATTGGTGAGTTTTCTAGCCTTTCCTAGCCTTGGTACCCACTACCAAGAAGAGGATCTGGCACAAGACAGACCCCCAACAAATAGAAATGAAACACCAAATATTTATATAAACCTACTCTGTGCATCTCACTGGAACTAATGTGAGGACTGAAATCTCCAATGTGTAGGAATCTAGCTCACAGTATAAACTTAACACAAATAAATAATATAAAAATATATAAATTTAAGTAAAGAAATGTTTGTGAATATATGCCTTTTTATACAGCCTTGGGATAAGGAAAGGACCTTTCTTCTTTGAGGAAAGATACTGCAATTTGAGCAATTCAGCAGCATGGAACAGAGACTTAACTCCTTATCCAGAGCTTAAGGGCAGGCCTTTGACTCTCCGTAAGGTAGGGTGATTTAAGGCTAGATTTTATTTCTTCCAGCACCAGCATTTAATTGCAGACTTAACAGGGGCTGAGGTCTATGAAAGATTTGCCTTGTTTCTCTGAATGTGTACATTATTTACCATAGAGTCTATAAAATATTTACCTTTTTCTCAGCCGACTGCACCCTGCTCAGCCTTAACTACCTCACTGCTGCTCAAAGCTGATCAAATAGGTGGCTGGCATCTCTCCAGAAATGAATGGAGTGAGCAGCTGGAAAGGAACCATATTTGATGCATTTGTCAGAGCACATATCAGTCAAGAGTGTTGAAAGCCTTTCTGAAGGTACTAGGGAGAGGTGTGGGTCTTTAATCCCTTCCCACTTCTAACTACCTACCTACATCTATTCAGGGTGCACTTATAGAACAGCTACTGTCAGCTAGAGGTCTTGAGAAGATGGATGGTAGGAACACACATTCCTATGTCCTTGTCAGAGAAGACAAGCCCAATGATAAAGAATCACGGCAAGAAGAACACTCAGATATTGGGCTAACTCTCCATATGACTAGAGTGTGCAAAGCACATGGCCTTATGAACTAGATTTCTAGGTTGAAATTCCACCTATTCCCTCACTTATGAGCGTATAACCCTGGACAAATTGCCTAACTTCCGGTTGCCTCAGTTTCCTCAGGACATTAATAGCCCCAATTTCATGGGGTTACTAAGCATACGGTACCCGACACATAGAAAGCACTCAATAAAGGTTAACGATGAGGAGATGGGGAGGACAATCATAAGGACAGCTCAACATGGTTAATATGTTATGATCCTCACTTTATAGATGAGGAACTGAGATTTAGAAAATTTAGTACTTTGCCAAAATTTACTTATAAGTGCAAGAGCCAGGATTCAAGCTCATGTCTGCCTAATTCCAAAGACTCTACTTATAATCACTGCTTACACAAACACACACACACACACACGCACACATTCATACATAGGAAAACATGGCATAATCATCATGTGTACCACGTTTCAGTGATACTACCAACCAACCTTCAATGAGATGAGATTGTCTTCTTATTTGCCCTTATAGCACTTCTTTCACTACAGTCATCATGATTGTAATAATTTATCCATTTGATCATTATTTGCTACAGTCTGGGTCCCTCCCTAAACTGTATGCAGACAGGTGCTTGTATTTATCATGTATTCCCAGTGCCTTGATGAATATTTCATACACACTGTCATTTAATTTCCACAATAATGTTAAGATGTAAGCAATATTTTTCTCCCATTTTATTGCTAATGAAACAGAGGCTCAAAGAAACCAAATAACTCATAGAAGAACCCACAGCTAACAATAGGAGAACCCAGCTCAATCTATTCCAAAGCCCATGCCCCTCTATTGGGCCATACTCTCCCCCAAAGGAAGGAAGAAGTCAGTGTTCAAGGGTAGAGGAACAAACGTCTACATATTAAGTGCCACCATGGTAGTCATCATACTGAAATTCATTATTGACGCTATCTCTTTTACTCCTCAAGACAAAAAAACAAGATTTTTTTCTAAGACAAGTTTTTTTGCAGACCCAGGTGCAATCCCTGCTGGGCTGAGCTGGTGTAAGGGGAAGAGGAGGCTAGCACTGAGCATGAAGTGACTGGGGAAAACTGACAAGGCTACAAGGCCCTTCAGTGTAGCTTTGCTCCAATACTTCGCGTTCAAAGAATAAGGCCAGCTAAGTTGGGGCTCAGGCAAGGGCCAAGTTCAGGAGCTCAGTCCTGGCAAGGTGGGGTGAGAGAGGGATCAGGAGAGAAGTCAGATGCTTTGACCCCATCATTTTGACTCTGACTCATACAGCACTACCTGTTTGCTATATTAATGCTCTTTCTCCTATGCTTTTAAAAAAGAAAATACAGGTACCATTGATCTTCTCCATCTTTTATGTTCAACTGCTGGTTGATTCTTAATGAACACTACTGGTAGAAGTACTTGGCACAAAACAAAGTTGATAATGATAAAACCACACATAGTATAATGTGTTATTAACTACCAGTTAACAGAAATATCAACTCTTCTTAAATAAGAATAGATTTTCAAACTGAATTTTATAGAATTAATGTTCACAAAAGTAAATTGGCAGTGGCAGAAGCTATAATAAGTTCAACTGAACATGGAAAAAATGATTGATTAATATAATATTCATTTTACAATTCACAAAGAAATATTTGATTCTAATAAAATTTCAGTGGGGTTTTCCCTGGTGACACAGTGGTTAAGAATCCACCTGCCAATGCAGGGGACACGGGTTCGAGCCCTGGTCCGTGAAGATCCCACATGCTGTGGAGCAACTAAACCCTTGCACCACAACTACTGAGACTGTGCTCTAGAGCCTGCGAGCCACAACTACTGAGCCCGCATGCCACAACTACTGAGGCCCGCGCGCCTAGAGCCCATGCTCCACAACAAGAGAAGCCACTGCAGTGGGAAGCCCGCGCACCATAACAAAGAGTAGCCCCTACTCACCACAACTAGAGAAAGCCCATGCACAGTAACGAAGATCCGACACAGCCAAAAAATAAATAAATAAAATAAAAAAATTTCAGTGGGACAGTCAGAAATAGTGAATTGTGCTGTACAGAAATTCAATCAAAATTATAAACTGGCTCAATAGAATTTGCTCCAGAAAACAAATTTTTGGATCAACATGAGTACAATTTTGATGAAAATAGTTGTTTCATATAGTAACAGCTTGAACAACTTTTGGGTCAAATGCAAAGTCTCTGAATATCTTATTCATCTTACCCAGGGTCTGGTGCTGCACTGGGGGCCTTACTTAATGTTATCTCTAATCCTTACGGCAACCCTTTGTTATAGGACAGCAATCCCCCGGTTTTCAGATAAGGAAACAAACCAGAAAAGGTAAGCAATTTGCCCAGGGTAACCCATGATTTAGTACCAGGGCCAGGATTATTTGTTGATTAAAACAGAATAGTCTCATGGAATAATGGTCACCTGGACCTCCCTTCCTAGATTTCAGGACACTTTGAAAGGAGCAGAGGTACCTCTTTATTTCTTGGCATCTCCAGAAAGGCAGGTGTGGCTGTGCCACTTTTCAGGTGGAAATGTTGAGACCTCAGGAGAGAAATGCACTAGCCTAAAGTTTCACATTGTATGAAGGGTTTGAGCTTTCCCTGATCCCCAATCCACCATTCTCTTTACTCAATGAAATGACCTGCATTATAATGCTATCTCTAGAGGGGTGGGATAGGGAGGGTGGGAGGGAGGGAGACACAAGAGGGAGGAGACACGGGGATATATGTATATGTATATGTATAGTTGATTCACTTTGTTATACAGCAGAAACTCACACACCATTGTATAGCAATTATACTCCAATAAAGATGTTAAAAAATAATAATAAAATAAAATAAATAACTAATAAGGAAAAAAAAAAAGTAACTAGAAGCAGGGAGCTCTCTACTCCAAGAAGGGTAGAGTTGTATGAAATGTAAAGTGATTCATTCAGGGCTGATAGCATTCAGGGAATTTTGTCTCCCCACCATCCCCCATCCCCCAAAGTAAAACTATCCATCAAAGATGCCCGAATTAATACATCTTTCAAAGAACAGACCATGGTCCCTGCGCTCCTTATTCAACACTCAGACAGTGAAGGGAAGGAGCCTAAGCTGGTCACTTGCAACATATTAATATCAATGTCTTCTCTTATCACTGGTTTCTCCACGAAGCAGATTTCTCCTGTCTGTTCAACAGCTATCTAAATTGGGGGTTCATGAGGAAAAGAACTAAACACATTTCAGGTCTCTGGGGAAAGAAATTAAATGTTTCTATTATGATTTCCATTTTTTAAAATCCAAATCAATAAAATCATACTGAACTTTATTTCACGTTCCTGGCATGACACCTTAGTGTCCTGTGATGAAGAAGCAATTTTACAGGACAACTTAGGGGATCACCTGCCCTGGTTCAGGGGATCACCAGACCTTTCAGTTTTAAAACGGAACACAGTGTGAGGCAAATCTGTATGGTTGACCACCCTACTTGTTCACTACTGTATTATCAATACTAGCAACCATGATAGTACCTGGTGTGTAATGACCCTCTGCTACTCCCACGAGAGTTCTCAGTGCCTTGATTTCTTTCCCTGTAGAATGGGAACAAAGGGGGCTAATACTTGTCCTGTCTCATTCACAGTGTTATTGTTCTATATAGTAACACTGAGGAAGGATTGTTACTGTTATTTTTTTAACTTATTATATCTAGTAAATTAAAAGAGAATTTAAATAATCTCTGGAAAATGCTATCCAGAGTGTCAGCTTTTTGAGATTGGAACAATGTTTTATTGTATTATGGCGTGCAGCACAGTGCCTAGCAGAAAAGATGGTCAAAAACCTAGTTGGGCGAATAAAAGAATGAATAAGTGGATAGTTAGATGAATAACTACATGAATGAACATAAAGGGATTAAATTAACTCATTTCATAGGATTATTTTCAGAGAGAAAAGTTTAATCCAACCCCTGCATTTTTCAGAGCCCACATACAAACAACAAATTCTTGATAGGGTTAAGATTAAAACTGGGTCATTTCAATATACTAAAATATGGTAAAAAACAAAATCTCAATTAACTGTACTCATTTACCTCAGTGATATTTTTTTTCCCCAGCAGCAGAAACTTTAATTCAACCTGTAGTTTACAGCTCTTCTTTCAACAGAAGCCTGAGGGCTTCTCTAACAGCAGAGCACTTGGGTTTGAATCCCACCTCACATCTACTCTCTGCTCTTATACCCAGATATTGATAAGCTTCAGAGATGGCTTCAGAGAAAGACCTGAGAAGCTGGAGGGGGTTATCCAGGAGCCCAGGTCATCGAAAGACATTAGCATCAGGATCAAGAAATTGCAAGTTGTACCAGAAGCCTGACCAAAGCAAGCTAGAAATCTCAACCTGCTTCTATCCTTTCTTCTACATTGCCTTTCCAAATCCAATCTCCTTCTAGGCCCCTGTCAAATTTCTCCTCTTGTCTCTTTGGCTTCTGTCATAGTTAAGACTCCATTAGACTCTGAGTAACTTGAGGACAAGGACCTACTTTATTCATCTCTAGATTCCAGCACTTAGCAAAGTGCCTTGTAGCATAGGAGCTCAAGAGATGTAAGAATGAATAAGTGAATTTAATGCCTAAAAGTTCCAGTAGTGCTCCAAATTACAACATCTGTACCTAGCTTGAAGTGTGGTTTCGAGAAATGTTAAATAAATGTGTGAAATAATGAATAAATGATTGATATGCATGACTACTATTAATGGACTATTGATTATGTGCCAGGCACTGGCTAGGAACATTTTGTATGCTATCTTACTTAATCCTCTCAATCATTTTCTCTGTAGTGCTTAGCACTACCTAACATACCATATATTTTAACTTATTTGCCTTGTCTACTATCAGTCTCCTCTGCAAGAATTTAACCTCCACAAGGCCCTAAATCTTTGTCTATTTTGTTCACTGCTGCTTCCCCTGCTTCGAAGAGTGCTGGTACCAAGTTTATATTCAGTAAATATTCACAGTATGAATATTGGATAAATATTACTATCCTTACCTTGCATAGAAAAAGCTAAATTTAGTGGTGCTAAGAAAAAAATCCCCAATCTTGTGTCAGAAATTCCAAGTCTTGCACGCTTTCACTGAAAACTGGTCACATATTGTGATGTAGGTAATATCATTATTCTAGCAGGGTGAACACTGAGACTCAGGAATATACGATCCCCTTCTCGAATCAGAGAACAGTTCACCTAATAAAGGGCTGGGTCACAATTCAAACCCTAGTTCGTGTGGCCTCAAAACTCTTGCTCTTGCCATGACCTCAATCCACCTTGCAATGAGAAGACAACCCATACCTGAATTAGAATATTCACGGGAAGGTGTTGCACACCTAGAAAAAAATCGAGAGACCCCATTACAACCCAAGTCAATTTAGAAAGACCCCATTGAACAAAGAGCATCCTTTTAACATTAACAATGCAATAAATGCTGAATGCAGGAGATTAGCAAAAAGTTATTAGGAGGAGAAAGACATGCCAATAACTTGAGCTCTTAATGAGATGCCCACCGCATCTAGGACGAAGCAGTTTCCCAGAGGATTATTTGATGTGGAAGGAATAGTAAGCAGCTCTTTAGTGGCACCCAGACACATCCTCTCACATACACACCTGCTCAGGGCTCAGTGAAGACAGTGCGTAAATGTCTGGAATATTACATAAAAGCTGTCTGCCCAACCAGTCAAAGCTATTAAAATCCATCTTGCTGAAACGAACCCTGAGAGCAGGTCAAACAAATCTAATTTTTATTGTTCCTTAAGGAGATGACTATGTCAGAGACAAAGGAGACAGGCAGGAGGCCAGTTAGAAAGGAAAAAAAAAAAAACAACCCTAAGAGGCCTTAAAAAATTAAATGTTCAAAAGAACCATGGCAGGCAAGATAAATGATATATTACAGTGCTGGTTTAAACCTAATTGATGACTAATGTTGTAATGCATCTGAACCTACACTGATCTATTATCTGTCTGGTTCAGGATGAAGGGACACTGGGAGGAGAAAAATTGCTAACTGTTTTAACCTGATGGAACTTTAAAAAAATAACCAGCCCAGTTACTTTAAAAGATAAATGTCTCGGTGGTGACCTCCTAATGTATATCAGGGTCTTGCAATGCAAAATCAAATGTTAATTAAATAGAATCCAGTGCAGGAATGATGCAGAAAGAGCGTGGTTTAGAGCCCAAGAGGCCATAGGGAATTGTGTTGTCGGGTTTCAAAGAAACTACCAGTGGAGAGGCAGTAATGGCAGACCACATAGGAGTAATTGAAAAAAATCTGTTGTACACACAAACACCATCTAGATAACACCTACATAAAAGTTATATAGAGTAGCCTGTGGGCACAGCTAAATCACAGTCATTGGAAGGGCAGGGTTACCAACAGAGTTGCTTAAATTCACTGAGCTGGATCAGAGAGACTTTATTTTCTTGATCTATTACAACAAAACCTCAACATAACCCTCAGAAAACAAAATAATGCAAGATGTAAGAATACATCAAAAGGATTCAAGAGCCAACTTGAAATGGCTCCAGATGGCCAAGTCTAGGATAATGTTAGCCACAAAAGAGTGAATGTAATAAATTGTAACCAAAGACTAAAATAAGAGTCAATGAGCTCATACTGACATTAATAAATGAATATATGAATGAAAGAATGAATGGATGAATGAATGAATGAAGAGAAGGGAAATCTTGTTAGAGTAGATCCAACTAGTAAGTGTGTAAGATATGAGGGAAATAGAAAAGCATCATTTCACAATCAGCAAGATAATAACTGTTTCAGGCAAAAACCTGTAATAGATTCTAAAATTAGTGAGCAAAAAAATGTGAGAAACAGAATATTTATATGTTTCCACAGTATCTCTACTTTGAAGACAGCTGGACCAAGGGACCACAGTTATCACCAGTAATGGTGCAGATGGACATCATGTGCCTCCTGTTAAAATGCACTGAGAACACCACAGTGGTATTCTTGATAGAAATGCATAACCAGAACTTAATCATGAGGAAATATCAGACAAACTGAAGAACATTCTGACCAGAAATTGACTAGTCAGTTCTCCTCAAAGGTATCAAGGTTGTGTATCTAGTATCAAGTCAAAGAATGACTCAGGAAGTATTCCATATTAAAGGAGATCAAGGAGATATGGCAATGAAACACAACCTATGAGGCTGGGTTGGATGCTGGACCAGAAAAACAGACATCTGTGGGACAATTGGAAACATTTGCACGTGGTCTGTGGATTAGATACCAACATTGTACCAATGTTCCTCTCATAAGTTTGATAGTTATACAATGGTTACTTGGAAAAAAAAGTTAACATTTGGGGAATTAGAGTAAAATACAGACTTTCTTTGTTCTAATTTTGAAACTCTTTTGTAAGTCTGAAATGATTTCAAAATGAAAAGTTAAAAAAAATTAAGACATAGAATGCCATCATTGCACTTTCTCTGAGGAACTATACCTAGAACAAGCTGTTCTCCTCAGAGGTGGGGAGAGCTACCACAAAAGCCTGTATGTCCTTGCTCAATTGGGAAAGGAAAGAACAAAGAGCAGAAAGAGGTGATCATTTTGATCAAGTTCATCAGAAAGGGTTAGAAACCTACAAGGCATGAGCAACCACAGAACAGTTTTGCCTGGCTTGCTCATGCCCAGGATGGTATCTGACCCTTTAGGTGCAGGGGTTGCAAATGGGTACACTGAGAACAGCTCTCTACTGACTGTGGCTTAGGAGAGGGAATCATTGTTAACAACTGTAATAATAATTACACCATTTAATTTGCACTTACTGAGTTCGTCTTTGTGCTAAGGTCCTTAATATATTATCTAATCTAAGATGTATAAAAGCCCATGAGAGAGGTACTGTCCACATTTTAAGAAATGGGAGAAGACATATTTGTTTTCTAAAACAGACTTGTTTCACTAAAAGAGAGATTTAGCAGTATTGTTAAAATGACCATACTACCCAAGGCAATCTATAGATTCAATGTAATCCCTATCAAATTACCAATGACATTTTTCACAGAACTAGAACAAATAATTTTAAAATTTGTATGGAAACACAAAAGAGCCCAAATAGCCAAAGCAATCCTGAGAAAGAAGAATGGAGCTGGAGGAATCAGGCTCCCTGACTTTGGACTATACTACAAAGCTACAGTCATCAAAATAGTATGGTACTAAGACAGAAACAGAAACATAGATCAATGGAATAGGGTAGAAAGCCCAGAAATAAACCCACACACTTATGGTCAATTAAACTATGACAAAGAAGGCAAGAATATACAATGGAGAAAAGTCAGTCTCTTCAACAAGTGTTATTGGGAAAACTGGATAGCTACATGTAAAAGAAATGAAATTAGAACATTCTCTAACACCATACACAAAACTAAACTCAAAATGGATTAAAGACCTAACTGTAAGACCAGATACTATAAAACTCCTAGAGGAAAACATAGGCAGAACACTCTTTGACATAAATTGCAGCAATATTTTTTTGGATCCATCTCCTAGGGTAATGGAAATAAAAGCAAAAATAAACAAATGGGACCTAGTTAAACTTAAAAGCTTTTGCACAGCAAAGGAACCATAAAGAAAACAAAAGATAACCTATGGAATGGGAAAAAATATTTGCAAATGATGCAACTGACAAGGGATTAATTTCCAAAATATACAAACAGCTCATACAGCTCACTATCAAAAAAACAAGCAACCAAATTTAAAAACTGGGCAGAAGTTCTAAATAGACATTTCTCCAAAGAAGACATACAGATGGCCAACAGGCACATGAAAATGTGCTCAACATAGCTAATTATTAAAGAAATGCAAATCAAAACTACAGTGAGGTATCACCTCACACCAGTCAGAATGGCTATCATCAAAAATTCTAAAAATAGGTTCAGGAAACTCTACTCAGTGTTCTGTGGTGACCTAAGTGGGAAGAAAATCCAAAAACGAGGGGATATATGTATACGTATAGCTGATTCACTTTGCTGTACAGTAGAAACTAACACAACATTGTAAAGCAACTATACTCCAGTGTAAATTAATTTTAAAAAACATTTAAGGGAAAATAAAAAGTGTACAAATAATAAGTGCTGGAGAGAGTGTGGAAAAAAGGTGTCCTCCTACACTGTTGGTGGGAATGTAAATTGGTGAAGCCACTAGGGAGAACAGTATGGAGGTTCCTTAAAAACTAAAAATAGAGTTACCATATGATCCAGCAATCCCATTTCTGGGCATATATCCAGAGAAAACTATAATTTGAAAAGATACATTCTTATTGAGGTGAGATTGAATTGTTATAAACTTCCCTCTTAGAACTGCTTTTGCTGCGTCCCATAGGTTTTGGGTCATCGTGTTTTTGTTGTCATTTGCTTCTATGTATTTTTTTATTTCTTCTTTGATTTCCTCAGTGATATCTTGGTTATTTAGTAGTGTACTGTTTAGCCTCCATGTATTTGTGTTTTTTACAGTTTTTTTTTTTCCTGTAATTGATTTCCAATCTCATAGCATTATGGTCAAAAAAGATGCTTGACATGATTTCAATTTTCTTAAATTTTCCAAGGCTTGATTTGTGACCCAAGATGTGATCTATCCCGGAGAATGTTCCATGTGCACTTGAGAAGAAAGCGTATTCTGCCACTTTCAGGTGGAATGTTCTATAAATATCAATTAAATCTATCTGGTCTATTGTGTCATCCAAAGCTTGTGTTTCCTTATTTACTTTCTGTTTGGATGATCTGTCCATTGGTGTAAGTGGGGTGTTGAAGTCCCCTACTATTATATACAATGGAATATTACTCAGCCATAAAAAGAAACGAAATTGAGTATTTGTAGTGAGGTGGATGGACCTAGAGTCTGTCATACAGAGTGAAGTAAGTCAGAAAGAGAAAAACAAATACTGTATGCTAATATAGATATATGAAATCTAAAAAAAAAAATGGTACTGATGAAACTAGTGGCAGGGCAGGAATATAGACATAGAGAATGCACTTGACGACATGGGGGGTAGGAGGAAGCTGGGGCAAAGTGAGAGTAGCATCGACATATACACACTACCAAATGTAAAATAGTTAGCTAGTGGGGAGCAGCAGCATAGCACAGGGAGATCAGCTCGGTGCTTTGCGATGACCTAGAGGGGTGGGATAGGGAGGGTGGGAGGGAGGCTCAAGGGGGAAGGTATATGGGGATGTATGTGTGCATGTGGCTGATTCACTTTGTTGTGTGACAGAGGCTAGTGCAGTATTGTGGAGCAGATACACTCCAATAAAGATCTTTTAAAAACCAAAATAAAACAAAAAAACAAAACAAAACAAAAAAGATACATGCACCCCAATGTACATAGCAGCACTATTTAAAATGGCCAAGACATGGAAGCAACCTAAGTGTCCATCAAAAGATGAATGGATAAAGATGTGGCATATATGATTCAAAAATGATACAAATGAACTTATTTACAAAACAGAAATAGGCTTGCAGACATAGAAAACAAACTTATGGTTACCAAAGAGAAAAAGGGGGGAAGGGATAAATTAGGAGTTTCGGATTAAAATATACACAATATGATATATAAAATAGATAACCAACAAGGACCTACTGTATAGCACAGGGAACTACACTCACTATCTTGTAATAACCGATAATGGAAAAGAATTTTAAAAATAAAAAAATATACCTATATATATCTGAATCACTTTGCTGCACACCTGAAACTAACACTACGTTAGAAATCAACTATATTTCAATAAAAATTTTTAAAAAATAAAAGAGATTTATCAATTTGGCAATGGATGGAAGTGATAACTCCATAGTCTATGCTTATTATGCTTAACGCTGGTATACTCCACAGCCTCAGCAAGAGTGCAGAGCCCACTTACCAATGACTTTTTAAGAATTTAACTAGATTTGATCCATAGTTTACAGTGAAAGTTAAAATGTGAAAAGACAAAAAAAACAAAAACCCAAACCAAGGAATTTCTTAGCCAAGTATACAAATATATAGGTAAGAGTGTTGCAGGGTCATTTAATCTACTTAGGACACCTATGATATCCAGCACTTAGGTAGAACTTCACTTGTTTCACAGTAATCATTAATGTGCTAATTGCTACTGATCTTCATCTGTTCTTTTGAGTCAATAAGAATTTAGTGAACATCTTATTGTGCAAAATATACTGCTGGGCCTCGAAGGGATAGAAAAATAAAAGTTACCTAGTTGGACCTACTGAGGGCAAAGCCATGTTCTTATCCATCATAGCAATATTCCTTCCTCTCCTTCTCGCTCCCGCTATACCCCTCCCACCATACCCCTCCCACCCTTCTTCTTCTCCTTCTTCCTTCTTTTTCCTTCTTCTTCTCCTTTTCCTCCTCCTCCTTCTCCTTCTTTTTCCTCTTCTCCTCCCCGCTTCCCCCTTGTCTTTCTCCTCCTCTCCTTCTCCCTCTCCTCCTTTGTCTTTCAAACTATAGAAGCCCAGAAAAGGGAGGAATTCATTTTAACTGGAAGATTTAGGAAGACTTATGGAGTGTAGAGCCCTGAGCAGGGTCTTGAACAGGAGGCAAGACTTTAATATGCAGGCATGAGAGAAAAAGCTTTTCAAGCAAGGGACTCATTGGAGCAAAACAATATTGGTGGGGGAAGTTCAAGGAAATAAGAACTAGCGTGAGTGGTCAGAGCATGTGTACATGAAATGATAAGGGTAAGGAGGAAAGAACACGGGGTGGGAGTGGTGGGACTGCCGAGGGAGGATGTGGCTGATCCTGAAGAAGCCATTAGTTCCCTCAGGAGGGCTCTGCATTTGGCCTTCTGGACCAAAGAATGGTTACTTGTAGGAGGGGTAAGTGATGAATAAGCAGATTCCTTGTCATCATCCAAGACCTGAATCTAATTCATGAAGGTTAGGCTCAGGAATCTGCATTCACACTCTTGAGAGAGTCTCACAGACACTAAAATGACTCTATGAGACCTCCATCTGGGCACAGGTTGTTATTATTACATTCTTTTTAAAGAAAGGATTATATTTGCTGTTGTCCTTCAAGCTTCTCTGTAATCCAACTTTTATAATATAAACTGGCTGTCTCTCTGCTTTATAAGAACCAGTAGAATTTACTCATAAGGGCTCACTTTCCATGATATATTTTGATGGAAGTGGATGATATGAGTGTCCAAAGTTAGGAAAATAAGAACAAACACTCTTGGGAAGAATTACTAGCTTCCCTGTTAGGGCAGGAGCTGACAAACAAGCTCCCCTATACAGAGGCACTGACTACTTTCCAGGCTGGCCATGACCACTCAAGCTCCCAGACCACCGGCTAGAAAGGTCAAAGTCGTATTTTATGAAGCTCAGCTAGTTCAAAGAAACATCGTGTTGAAAAACCTCAAGTTCTCTGTAAATAGATTTCTAGGGTTTTCTTGAAACGTTTATGAGAACACCATGGCTTAGCACAAAGTTATGTGAGTGAAAGGACCGGAATGCACCTTTGAAGGGATGCGTGTCGCTTTGTAAATCTGTGCCTAGCCACCCAGATAAGAACACAAGTTTGGGGGTCAGGAAGACCTGGGTCCAAATCACAGGTCTTTCATTTACTCGCTGTGTGCAGAGGCAAGTTACTTAATTCCTCTGAACCTCGGTTTTCTTGGGGCTATACTGCCTAGTTCTCAAGGTTATTTTGAGGGCTCTTCTCTTCTCCCAGATATCTATATGACTCATAACAACATCTCTTTGGGTCTTCACTAAATTGTCCTTCTCAGTGGAGATTTCCCCAAGCTCTATATTTTACGCTGAAAGCACCTCCCTACCTGACCCCAACACTTCTTATCCTCTTCCCATGCTTTAATTTTCTCCTCAGTACTTAATATAATACACTATATATTTTACTATTTTTATCTTCTTTATTTTCTATCTCCAACAGTAACATTTTAACAACAGAAGAGTGGGGATTTTTGCCTGTTTTGATCACTGCTATAACCTCTGTGCCTAGAATATTACTTGAAACAAAATAAGTGCTTAATAAATACTTACTGAATGAATGGATGGATGATTAAATGGTTAGTCATTGGGAAGATTCCAGGGCCAGAACTTTTGGTCAGTATGGCTGGATAAATTCATGCTTCCACTGTCCTTGAGTGCCAAATACTCAGAAATAAGATATCAACGACCGAAAGAAAAAAAACATTAAAAATCTAACTGTGCTATATGAGAGGTTAAAATTAGGAGAAGCTGGTGGAAGGTATTTGGGAACTTTCTGTACTATCTCTGAAACTCTTCTGAGAGTCCAAAAATTATTTTAAAATAAAAGCTAAAAAAAAAATAACTGTGGTTGAAAAAAAGAAAGATTAGCATCTCTGTGGCTTAGCAATAGAACCAAAACACAGTAACAATCAGGGGCTAAAGGTGTGGCCCACTAGGCTCTTCACCTAGCCCGCCAGAGACTATGGGTAGTTGAATTTCTGCGGCAAGGACCCAGAGTGAATCTCACAGGCTAAAATTGAGAATCTGGGCAGAAATCTCCAATCCACAAGGGGAGGCTTAAAGTCATACTACCTGTTGTCCAGGGTTATGACTTGTGTAGTGCTATGGGAAGGGGACAAACAGCTGTGCAACTAGGACTTGGGCCAAGCTATTTGTTATTGGCCCACTTCTAGACAAGGATGGAAAAGCAGTATTTGAAAAGATAGTGGATGAGAGTTTTTCAGCATGAAACATAGACCATTGGACTCAGACTGAAACACAAGGAAGGCTAAAGATAAATAAAAATTGAATTGTACTTACATAAAAGGGGCAGAACATCATAGATACCAAGAAAATCTCCACAGCTACTAGAGGAAAAAGGACAGATTGTCTACCACAGAATAACAGTGAGGTGGATGGCAGGTAGCTCATCAGCAGAAATCTCTGCCAGAACTCAATAGATACCTACAAAGTGCTGATGGGGAAAAAGATCTCACCTGGACTTCTATATTCTGTCTTACTATCAATCAAAAGTATTAATATATTAGTTTGCTAGGGTTGCCATAACAAAATACCACACGCTGTGCGACTTAAATGACAGAAATTTATTTTTTCACAGTTCTGGAGGTTGGAAGTCCAAGATCCAGGTATTGGCAGGTTTGATTTCTCCTGAGGCTTCTCATCGGCTTGCAGATGGCTGCCTTCATGCCCTGTCCTCACAAGGTCTTTCCTCTGTGTATGTAAATTCCTGGTGTCTCTTTTGTGTGTCCAAATTTCCTCCTTGTATAAGGACACCAGTCAGATTGGATAAGATCTCACACTAATGGCCTCATTTTAACTTAATCACCATTTAAAGGCCCTATTGTCAAATACAGTCACATTCTGACTTAGCGGGGCTTAGGGCTTTATCATATGAATGGTGGGGGGGGCACAATTCAATCCATAGCAAAGAGTAAGAGAACTAAAGACTTATTCAGATCCACAAAAAATTAGAGCATTTATTACCTATAGACACTTGCTTCAAGAACCATTAAATGCTGTTTATCATTAAGGAGAGAAGAAAATACAAAAAATACTAGATATACATCCAAAAAGTGGTAATTAAGTTGATTATAAATGAATTAAATTCATCTGTTGAAAGCTAGAGATTATCACATTGTTTTTTTAAGACATCCTGTTACATGAGTCATAAAAGAGACATATCCAAAACACAACGACCCAAAGATTGAAACTAAGTGGATGAAACAAGATAGAACAGCCACGTATGAATCAAATAAAGCTGGTACAGCAATATTAGAATTAAGCCAAAACAACTTAAGGAAAAAGAAACATTAGTGAAATAAAGAATACTAGATTATAATGAAAAGAAATTCTGCCAAGATGTAAAAACCATAACTTGTATTTATCTAAAATCTAATAAAAATATGTAGAACAAGCACTGACACAGCAGATGTGTAATCATGACTGGAAATTTCAGATCATCTCTCTCAGAGATGATTTAACAATCTTGAGTATATATACATTTATACTCTCACACACACACAGATACATGTAAGTTTATAACATAGAGAATATATACATTCCCCTTGAAAGTTCTCTCTGCCTTGTTAATCTGGCATAAACTTTTCAAACTTCAAGACTGAATCTTACTTGGGTCTCTTGGGAAGAATTAGTTATTACAACTCTGGGTTCCCTTAATATCGTCCACATATCTTCTATAGCACTTATCTTAGTATTTGTAGAAAGGTGCCTATTTGTTTCCACTAGACTCTGAGTCCCTTGTTGGCACTGGTGTGTTGTCCATCTCTGCAACTCCAATTCCTGGCACATAATACATGGTTGGTAATTGCTTGTTGAATGAATGAATCCATAGTTTCTGCCCTTGAGAGCTCACAAGGTAGAATAATAAGCAGCTAACATGCATTGGGAAAGTCTAGGTGCTGAGCACTCTTCTAAGTAAGTGCCTTATAGGTAGTATCCCATTAGGCATCACAGCATCCCTACAAGGTTAAGTGTTCAGATTATCTCCCATTACAGATGAGAAAATTGAGACTAGTGAGCTTTTGTGTTGATAACTTGTCCAAAGTCACACAGCTAATAAATGGCAGAACCAGAATTTGGTTCCAAATTCTCTGATTTCGGGGTCTGAGCCCTTCACCATCATATTATGCTACTCATATTTTATATATGAAAATACAATCACTAATAGAAATGGGTACTGGCCAAGCAAGCATTGAACTAAATAGTTAATAAATTCAATGCTATTTTGCTGAAAAGATTAGTTGCACAAATTCATATCTTGATAAACTGCAAAGTGACTCCCACATCTTTCCCTTTCCCTCTTCTCTGGAAAGCACTTCTCTCTCCCACTTCTCTGGAAGGATGTCTTGCATGAAAGATAGGGGAAGAAGTCATATGGTCACTTTCCTTGGAGCCCAGCTCCTCTCTGAGGTCATTCCAGAACCCTCCTGACTACCCTACAATTCTACAGTCTTGGCAGGAATTGCAGAGTGGTGCCCTGTGACTCTCAAATCCATCTGGCTTGATGTTTCTCCGTGTCCTTAATAGGGACAGGAGAGACGAGTGGTACTAAGGGCCCATGTAGACAATTGGGCAGCTGCTTTTTTCTCTATAATATTGAGAAAGTTCAGCTATAGGTCACTCAATGGATTCTGAGAAAAACCTGGGGTGGAGGGGAGCAAGACCACCATTTTCTTCTCAACCCTCATTATCATGAAAACATTAGGAACCATTTTATATTTTTGGTGCCTGGATCATATGGGTCATGAAATAACATACATACACATACAAATGATATACACCGTCGACAGCTTTATTCTCACCGAAGTAACAGTCAAGAAGAAAATACTGCTTTATTTGAGGAGATACGTATCAACTTCTCATGAGTTCTGGAAGCCCTCATGCTCCATCCAGTGTCACTGAGAAATTATTATACAGCTTACATTGCCCATTGTATCTGTTATACGGTACATTTGACCACAGTTTATGAGACAATTTACCACCGAATAATTTCCCGCCAAATGTGGAAGCTAGAGACAGTTTAATTCATGTCTAACTTCAAAGCTGAAGCAATTGAGGGCTGCAGCTGAGCAGTGAAACAGTTGGCAGGGTGAACATTGTAAAGGCTTTGTCTACAAGATTGAGAGTGCAAATTTCTGGCCAGTAATTTAACATCAATGATCCCTTTTAAGAAATCATCTTGAAAAGCTCCTCTGGTTTTCAAGGTAGATCTCTTAAAGCCCCAAACTGGTGAGAGAGATAATAATCAAAATAACAATACTCTGCTTTTTGGTAGAGAGGGTTCGAGTTTTAAAACGTATTAACAATTTAGTCCTAATACGGATTTTGCTAAGGTTTTATTCTCCCCCCAAATTAAAAATGAAAAAAAATAAAGTTCCCAGAGAAGAAATGACTTATCTGTGCAAAATCACACAGTTGTTAGGAAGTATTATAGATAAGACTTAAACCTAGATTTTCTTGTCTAATACAACACCCTTCCGCCGATACCAAAGTTTGTCGGTTGTACTTTACTTTGTGGTTATTTTTAACTGCCTTCAGATGTGGGTCCCTTAGCCAGAGAGCCAGAATCTCTGCTGTGTTGCACAAGGGAAGGACAGTAAGAAAATAGCTGAGCTGAGACGGACCTTAGAGACCACCTAGTTCCATATTTTTGCTTTAAGATGAGAAAAGCAAGACCCAGAGAGATGGGGTTACTTATTGAGACAAGACCAGGGTCAGAATCCATCTTTCCTCATCTTCAGCCTTTCTGCTACTCCCTGACACTTCCTCAGAAATGTTTCACCTCCAAACTCTTGAAATTGTATTTATTTATTCAATCTACATATACTCATCACTTGCTATGGGACAATTAAATGGTTTAGTTACTGAGAACACAAAGATTTATACTACAGAAACTCTTAGTCCTTTAGGGAAGATAGATACATAAACAGTTACAGTTACTATTGGAGGTTTACACAGATGAAATGGATTAACAAGGAAGGAGTAATTAATTAGGCCTATGCAACAGGGGAAGACTTAACCAAGAAGTAACAGTTGAGTTTTCAAGTAAGAGGAGAAGTTTACTATCCAGATCACAGAGAAAGGGTTTTGCATGAAGAGAGAATTATTTGTGTAAAGGAATTAAGGCTGTGAGAAATCACCAAGAAAAACATGCCAGTCCTTAGGTATGGGTAAGTCACAGGAGACTCAGTGACAGGAAAAGAGAGTGGAAAGAACAGAGTCAGATGAAGGCTTCATATGTCATAGCAAGGAATGAGGACTCTCTCCACAAGGAGTTGAGGAACTTTAAAGCATGGAAGGCAGCAGATTTGATTCACAGACTGACTTTGTTAGGTGAGTATTATTATTCCCAATTTTAGAGATGGAGAAACTATTGGGTTCACAGAATAAATAACACGCTCTCACCATCCAGTGTGTGTGTGTGTGTGTGTGTGTGTGTGTGTGTGTGTGTGTGTGTGTGTGTGTGTGTGTGTGTGTTAAAGAGCCTCAACCAAGACTCGGGTACTCTGAATCCAAATCCCAAGTTCTTTAGACATCACTATCCTGCCTCTGAGAGTAAGTGCTTTTTAAAGGGAGAGACTGAGTCCCGAGGTCCTTCCAAAGATGTACAGCATGGAGAGTACAGAGGCCCCATATGACTCCTTCCCTGATGAAACACCCACCTGACCACTGCATACTTCCCAGAGCCTGCTTTACTACTGGTCTGTAGAGTTTAGTTTATCTTTCCCCAGCTTCTGAAAAACAAGTGAATGAAACAACCACAGTTTTCTCTGCCTAAGACCCTTAAGGGTTTATGTTGACAGTACAGGCAGTAAGATGTAAGAGGAAGAAGGCACTGCTCTCTCCAGCTCTGCCCTCAAAAGAAGAGCTCGGCCAATGCACAAAAACACTCCACTTTCATATTCTCCCTCTCCCTCCCTCCCTGTCTCTCTTTGTCTCTCAGATTATTTTGTCTCCAGACTCCTTCCCAAGAATCAGCATGTCAAGCCTGCCCTTTCTACATGATTCTAGGATCCAAACAAATTTTATTTATCCTTTCTGCTCAAAAAATGCATTGATTCTATGTTTCATTTCCTCTGTGATATACTTTCTGCTCTTTGTGGTTATAGAAATGAGAAACAAAGAATCCCAGATCAGAAGAGTTTTAGTAGCAACTTGGTCCAACTGAAGCATCTTTTGTAGCTTTTGTATCTATAGCGTCTAGTACAATCATTTGTGGCCAATTCATTGAGAGTTTGTACCTGGCCTACAGTAGACCCTTAATAATTTTTAGTTAAGTTGCCCAAATGCTTGATTTCCTCTCTAGCATCTTGGGTAAAAACTGAAAGAAAAAAAATTATAACAGCCATCTATGTACAGCTGAGCAAATTTCTAAAACTGTAAAAGAATACAATCAAGAAAATAATAATTACCAGGTCAGTCAAGGTCCAGTTAGGAAAAACAGAAGCTAGACCTAGTAATTCAATAGAGAGAATTTAATAGGAAAAACTCATTTCATGTGTCTTGGGAGAACTAAAGGTGCAAATGGGATAGAGGAGTAACCCAGCAATCACCCTCAAGGATGGCAGGACAAAGAAAAGAAATGGTATCTGAACTGAGAAGCAAAGCCACATAGAGGGAGGGATTGCCAGGGGGAGATGAAACCATTGCAGAATCACAGCCACCCTGGAAACGCTGCCTGAGTGAGCAGAGTACTGCACTAAGGCAGCTATTCAAATAGCCAGGCACAAGAAAAAGTATTTGATTTCATTAGTCATAAGGGAAATTCAAGATAAAACCACAATGAGATGCCATCATAAAACCCATCAGAATGGCTAAAATTAATGACTAGCTATATCAAGTGTTATCAAAGATGTGGAGCAACTGGAACTCTCATACATTAATGGTACCATTGTAAACTACTTCAAGCACTTTGGAAAACTGTTTTTCACTATCAATTAAAACCAAGATGCAGCAATTCCAATACTGGTATTTACTTAAGAGAAATGAAAATACATGTCCACTAAAGACATGTGCAAAAAATTTTATAGCAACTTTATTCATAATAGACCCAAACTGGAAACAACACAATTGTCCATCAGCAGGAGGAATGGGTTAGCAAATTGTGAAAAATGTGTACAATGGAATAGGACACAGTAATAAGAAAGAACAAACTATTCATATTCACAAAAATGGATGAACATTATAAACATGAAGCATAATGAAAGAATCAATCACAAAAGACACTATATGGCTCTATCTACATGAAGTTCTTGAACAGACAAAATTAATCTGTGTACATGGAAGTTGGATAGGGATTACTTCTGGGTATGGGTTATTGACAAGGAAGAGGAAAGCAGGAGACCACTGAGATAAAGGAAATGTTCTATAGCTTGATCTGAGTGGCAGTTACATGGGTCTATACATATACGAAAAAATTCATTGAACTAAACACTTAAGATTTGTGCACATTACTGTAAGTAAATTACACATTTTAAAAGTACCAAAATATTCCCTAGGATAAATAATATGGTAATGCATGTCTTTGTGTATAGAGCATAACTCACATATCTGTCTACATAAATAGAAGAGGCCACAAAGTATGGTGTTAAGCATGCCAACTCTGAAGTCAGACTGCCTCGGTTTACATTCTAGCTCTGCAAACTACCACATGTGCAAGTGTGGGTGTGGCGTGTCAACTCTGCTTTTCTTACTTTTTTCCTCATCAATAAAATGCCAATAATAATAGTACCTACCTCATAGGGTTTAATGAGATTTAATTGTCCTAATACACGTAACTCACTTAAAATATTGCCTGTACATACTAAGTACTTGGCTATTGTATTCAGATTCTCCAGAGAAACAGAACGAATAGAAGATTGATTGATTGATTGACTTTTAAATTTTTTCTTTTCTTTTTTTTTAAGGAATTGGCTCATGCAGTACGGTAGCTGCCAAGTCCAAGATCTGCAGTCAGAAAGCTGAAGCCCTAAGAGAGCCAGTGGTGTAGTTCCAGCCTGAACAACAATAGGCTTGAGACCCAGGAAGAGCAGATGTTTTAGTTTGAGTCCAAAGGCAGGAGAAAAACAATGCCCCAGCTCAACAGTAGTCAGGCAGGAGGAGCTCCCTGTTATTCAGGGGAGGGTCAGCCTTTTCTTTTCTATTCAGTCCTTCAACTGTTTGAACGAGGCCCACCACACTAGCAAGGGAAATCTGCTTTACTCAGTCTGTCAATTTAAATGTTAATCTCCCCAAAACACCCTCACTGAAACAGCCAGAATAATGTTTGTCCAAATATCTGGGCACCCTGTGGCCCAGTCAAGTTGACACATAAAATTAACTACTAATAATTAGCTATTATTATTAGTGAAATTCCTGGATTAAGGAATATTGACATATTAAAGATTCTCCATACACACGTCACACAATATCTTTGAAATAGTTTGTACCAGTTTACATTTCAATCACCAGACTACAAGAGGGCCTGGCACACCATTTAATGAAGAAAACTATGTACAGATGTTACAGAATATTAAAAGGAAAGAACAAAGCACTATGGTTAGGCAATAAGCACCTAGACTTGCAGCTTTCAGGGGAGCGCAAAGCCCTGAAGAAGGCTGGATACGGTGATTTAAAACTAACTTGCTCTTAAAAGCTCCTTGTTTCACAGATTCCATCTTGAAATTACTGTCACCACTTTTGGTACTTGTTCTGCATTTTGAGCCCCACTCCTGTTGACTTGCCTCCCCAATCCCTCTACAACTTGGCTACTGCCTACTTGCCATCTTCTTGTCTTGCCCTGGCACTCTTCATACACAGTTTCAGCAACTGCTATCAAGCAGCTTTCTTAAACAGATGGTGGAAAAGTGATTCTAGATAAAGGAATTAAGCACAAAGCAAAGACAGAGAGGAGAACTTTTATTAAAGGTGAAACATATGTCTACCCCTGAGCTCAGCAATTTCAGTACTAGGTATTTACCATATA
Source organism: Kogia breviceps (assembly GCF_026419965.1). NCBI lineage: Eukaryota > Metazoa > Chordata > Mammalia > Artiodactyla > Physeteridae > Kogia > Kogia breviceps. The sequence continues at coordinate 151,991,141 of NC_081310.1, read as the reverse complement.
AGAAATGAAAGCATATGCTCTAGTGGTGGTAAGAGAGTTTATGGCCTTGAAATTCATGGTGCATGGGAGGAAGGGTGTAATAACTCAGAGTCATCTCTCACCTGTCCCGCCACTTCATCATCTTCTCCACTCACTCTCCAGTCCCATTCAGTAAAAATTTCTTCATGTTCCTGAATCCTGCTCTGCTTTCTTTTGTCTCTGAACCTTTGCATGTGCTCTTCCCTCAGCTTGGAACACCATTCTTTTTTTTGGCCATGTGGCACAGCATGTGGGATCTTAGTTCCCCAGCCAGGGATCAAACCTGAGCCCCCTGCATTGCAAGTGCAGAGTCTTAACCACTGGACCTGCCAGGGAAGTCCCTGAAACACCATTCTTTTTTTTTTTTTTAATAAATTTATTTATTTATTTATTTATTTATTTTTGGTTGCATTGGGTCTTTGTTGCTGTGCGCGGGCTTTCTCTAGTTGTGGTGAGCGGAGGCTACTCTTCGTTGCAGTGTACAGGCTTCTCATTGTAGTGGCTTGTTGCGGAGCACGGGCTCTAGGTGCGTGGGCATCAGTAGTTGTGGCACGTGGGCTCAGTAGTTGTGGCTCACGGGCTCTAGAGTGCAGGCTCAGTAGTTGTGGAGCATGGGCTTAGTTGTTCTGCAGCATGTGGGATCTTCCCGGACCAGGGCTTGAACCCGTGTCCCCGGCATTGGCAGGCAGATTCTTAACCACTGAGCCACCAGGGAAACCCTGGAACACCATTCTTAATTGTTATCTGTTGACTGGCTCCTACTGTCCTTAGGGCTCATCTCTTGAGCATAACCATGCCTATATACCCGTAAGTCAGGATGGCTGAGAGAAATGTACATCCCGAGTAACCCTTCAAACTTGAGAAAAACCTAATTAAAGCTTTCAGGTGATTCCTCATTGCCTTCAGGATCAAAATCTGGAAACATGTGGCCCAGAACAATCTGGTTCTGATTGCCACTTCAGTTTTGTCTCTCAGCACTTCCCCTTCATGCTTCAAGGTCCAAGTATACTGGAAGTCTTTCAGACCCTTGAACTTGACACCCACTGTTGCCTCTGGGCCTTTGCACGTGTGCTCTCACCACCAGGAACACTCCTCTCTCTGCAACACGCTCCTCTAGGTGGCTGACTACTATTCACCCCCAAGTCTCAACTTAACGGTCACTTTCTCAGGGGAATATTCTATGGGCCCTAGATTTGATTAGCTACTTCCCCACCCAATCCAAAGCTTCCTCTCTCCTTAAGATAATACTCATTATGCTTTACAGATTATTTACTTTGTCTTTTTCTCACTAGACTAGAAAGCCCATACGGTGAAAATGGTATTTATTTATTTTACCCTTTCACCTCCAAAGCCAAGAACACTGTCTCCAGCAGCTCTTATCTCTATTATTTACATAGTAGGTACTTCAGTTTATTGGCTAAATAAATGATTGGTGTGGAGGTGTGCGCATGTGTATGCACGTGTACACACACACGTAAGAAACTTTGAACAGTTATAAATGCCAGATTTGTTGGTTAATCTCCATTTACCCTCTCTCCAGATCCATTTGTTGCCCTACTTTGCCCTGCTCTATGCTTTGGGAGGCTGATTCTGTTAAGTTATATCACATTTGCAATCTGGCTTCCAGTTGGATTCAGTCAATGGGAAGCATCAATGGAAAAGTAGGAAGCTGAGCAAAGAGAGGCTGGGATATTTCTTCCCAGCTTCCTTCTTGCTTTGGTGCCTTTTCTCTGGCAGCAGCTGTGACCCTCTATGGCTGTAGCCCCTGCTGAGAGGTTGCTTTCCAAGGCTGCATTTCTTACCAGACTCTAATACACTATTTCTTCCTCTTGCCCCTTGGGGTCTAGAAGAGATACTGGCTTCTCACTGTTAGTATTCTCAAGGTGCTCCCAAATCCCTTGTTTGCTCCCATTACTCTCTAAGTAGTCCCTTCATTACTTTCTCTTCACTTAAACTATCTGAATGAATCCTGGTTCCTTATTTTCCTCTCCTCTCCCAACTGCCAGCCCTCATCTGGAGGACTCGCTCAGTTGCCTGGCACTTACTATTCTACTTACTGATCTCCTGTCTCCATTGGATGATGAGTGCCTTGAGGGCAGAGAAAACATCTTATTTATCTCTGCATCCCCAGGGTTTAACACAGCACCTGGCCTATACTAAATACTTAATAATAATTGACTGTTGGTCCCCATCTCATCTGTAAAATTTGACTGAACTATGTCTAAAACCATTTTTAAGTCTTCCCAATCAAAAGAGACAAAGAAAAAGTTCTTTTTAGATCTCCCCTCCTGGAAGTGCTGCCCAGGAAGATGAAAACACATTTGTCTTTTGGGGGATGATGTTGAAGCTGTCTCCAGTGGGGTAGATGCCTAAAGAAGCCCATCTTAAGCAATTTATGTTGGAGAAGAGATTTACCGCAAAATATCACAGTTCAGATCATATTTAATAGACCAATAAATGGCTGCTTAACAAGGACATTTGGTTACTGTTACATTAAGTTTCCTAAGGGACTTTGTTCTGTTCTACTAAAAGGCTGCAAAGGGCTATAAAAGTACAGGCCTTCCAAATTTAATTTTTTAAAAAAATTCAGTCCTTTTTGGAAATTGTTTTTCTTAAGTGACAGTATGAAAACAAGCCTCAAACGTTTTCTTTTCTAGGCACTTCCTTCATGTATTTTGGAGAAAGTTTGGCCTGACTTACAAGGAAACCCCTTAATTGTCCCTTAAAAGTAGAATTGCGTCATTGTGGATAAGATATGGTGTCCAAATAGCTCCCTGGGGGCTGGACGCTTGGAAACTCAGCATGATTTTAATTGTAAGCAGACAATTTGTTTTGGATTGTATGCAGAGCATGAAAATATAACTGCTATAGGATCTAACAACATATAAGAGGATTAAAGTCTAGTATTTCTCCACTGCTTTACTTCTTGGTCCTAGGCATTTTTGCAAGCCAGGAATTCACCGTCTAAAGTTATTCTGTGTCCTTTTGAAAATCTGAAATGTATTAATTATTAGATCCTATCTCCTTGAGGGGCAATGTCAGTCTTGTTCACTCCCATGTCACCGGTGCCTAACATTATTGCCTATGTCATCTGTGCCCAATAAATATACTGCATTTCATAGATTCTAAGATATACTTCTTTTCATAGTTTAACAGCTCTGAAATCAGAATGCCTTATATCATCAACGGCATGTCACAGATTAATTTGGCTTCTCCTTTTTCAGTGATACCTAAAATCATGATACCTGTTACAACTGATGGTATCTTAGACTCAGTGAAATGTGGAATGCTGAGTGCCTATGCTAAGCCAGATTCTATGTCAAGTCCTTTAATGCATTTTTCATTATACCTTGTGATAATAACTCTTTAATGTAGGTACTAATATTTCCATTTGACAGACAAGGCTCAGAGTAGTGCAGTCAATTGTCTAGAGTCACAATTTCTGATAGAGTTGGCCTCAAACCCGAGCCGGATTTCCAAAGCCCATAATCTTCCCATTATATTGTGCTGTCTCCCAGTGGAGACTTCAGATAAACTTATTTTAGAAACTATATATGTTAAAATCTGGGATGCTTCATTGCAGCTTTAACTTTCTCTACCCTGGTTATCCTTAATTCAAGCAATGAATGCCATCTCAAAGAGCTCTCAAAAGAGATCAAGATGTATCAATTAGTTTGTATTCTTGGTGACAGAGTGAAAGAAATATTGGAAGTATCCATGGATATCTCATAGCTCCAAGGCTAGGTGAAGGTTGGATATAGTTGGGACTCAGGAACTACTGGAACCAGAGACTCCAGGGCTGACAGGACAGTATCTTGTCTCTGCTTCTCTCTGTGTACAGCTTCATTCTTCTCTTTTACTGGAAGTCCATGATTTACACAAAGCAGAACAACGGCCCTTGACAGCTCCAGAGTCATACATCTTAGAGCTTCAGCTAATGAGACAGGTTGAAAGAACTCTTTCTAACCCAAACCTAAAAATATCAAAGCATGGGCTCATTGGCCCAGAGTTCAAGTATCTGCCCTGCTCACCCATGCAACTGGAGTCTTGGGTGTTGTCAACCTGGACTCACGTGGCAGGTCCCAGGGTAACTATGTGGCTGAAGTTGGGGGACAAGCAGGGCAAGTCCCAGAAAACAACAGTGGTAGAGGCAAGAAAATCCTCTGATATCTGTTCTACAAAGCCACCAGAGATGTCTGGAAACAATATTTGCAGATGATCAGAGAAGAAGGGCAAAAATATTTCCAGTCTAGGAGATTGGTAGAAAATAGAACTCCAGATGGACCTGGAAGGATGGTTATGATTTGAGTGTGTGGAGATGTAAGGAGAGGGCTTTTCAGGTAGGGAAGCAATGTGACAAATGTGTAGTCTAGTTAGGAGCAGGTCATATAGTAACAAAAAGACATAGCTGTAAATTAAATTTAGTGGCATTGAGGAAAATATATAAGAAGATGTGATAAAAGAGACCTGACTTTGTTTGAGGAATGAGAGACAGCTTCCTTGGAAAAGTGACATGTGAGCTGTGATCAGAGGATGAGTAGACAGAAACAAAGTGGAGACCAGGGATGCTGGAGGGAATGCCTCTAGGCAGAAGGAAACATATGTAAAAGATCCTGTGGTGGGGAAACCAAGGCAAGTCTGTGGAACTAGAAGGACCAGCTGCTGCGGATCTTTTTCTGGGTCTCCGTTAAAGCCCACTGAGGAGTTCCCTTATGCAAACCTAACCAGGTCATTTACCTGCCTAAAGCTCTTCTACTACTTTCCATTACTTTCCAAATGGCTTACAGTGTGCTTGAGATACTGACCCCTCCATCCCTGGACCAAGCATCCTCCTCCATTACTCCACTGTGCCGTAGGGAATAAAATATACTCTAATTTTCTATGTACCACGATAAGACAAAAGCTGAAAAGCACCAAAGAGAATAAAGTTCAAGTATCTAGCTTACAACACAGTCCTCCTCTCTAATGTCACTGCCAGGCACATCCATCACAATCTTCCAATTTTCACCTCTAAGATATAAAAGACACATATGAGGCTTAATGGGCAACTGGGACAATGTAATTTCCTTCCACTTTCCCTCCCTACTTGCTTTCAGAGTAGCATTTATAGGTGCCTTCATGAAACTGATTCCTGAGGATTAGGCCTTTCTCTGCACTCTCCCCTTTTCTATGCATATGAGGCATACAAATTTCTTTAATGTTTTCCCCCAGCCCTCCTCCTACCACAGCCCCGTCAAACAAAATTGTTTCATACCTCCGTGCCTTTGCACTTCTTCCGTCTTCCTGGGATGCCTTGATCCAAATACTTTGGAGCCCTAGTGCTGAGGGATATTAATAAATATTGCAAAAAAAAAAAAAAAAAAAAAAAAACCCAAACCCCACATGACTGCATTTGGGAGCAAAGAAGTTGAGGAAGCCATGGCTGACCAGAGTTAAAGGGTGACTTCACCACAGGATTTCTCAGAGCTCTCCACATGGTGAGTTGCACTGTGAATTTCTGCGAAGCGTAGTTATTTGGGATCCTGGGTTTCCCAAAACTCCTTAACCAAACAGCCTTTGTAGGTGGGACATCTGTGGGATGAGGAAATGTTCCCAAGGTCACAGAGATGGGAATAGAAGAAATATGGGGTTTGGGTTTAGGATGGAGAGAAGTAAAAGAGGAGGAAGAGGGTGAGACAGAGAAGGCAGAGGAGAAAAAGGAGGAAGGGGAGGAGACATCTCTACCAGAATGAAGGCTCCCCTTCAAAGCCCAGAGATGTGCCAGATCGTCCCTGCCTACGAGTGATTATTTTCCCCTTGGCTGAGTCCTCCAGGGTTGGGCTGTGTGGGGCATAAAAAATAAGCAAGCAAAGCCACCTCCTGCTGCTCAGGGACCTGGTAAATAACCATCCCTAGACGGGGAGGAGTGTGCCTCTCCTTTTTTTGTCAAGGTCCTAGCTGCAAGAAGGATGGTCATTGCTTGCTGTTGGGCTGTGACGATGCCTTTTGCTGCAGCCTTTCCTTCCATATCTCAAACAATAGCTCTTCAGGCTCTGGTCAGAGTTCACTTAAGGAATGAGAGTCAAAAGGCAGATGGCTGTGGCATCACTACTTCGTTATTCTACCAGGACTGTACTTTAATCATTTGAACCAACAATATACTAATATTAATAATGATGTTATTGATCAGCGTTACCATACACTCAGCATCTTTTATGTATCAGGAACAGTACAAAACAATCTGCATAATGAGCATTCCAAGAATGGTAGCAGGATTATTACAAATATGCCTTTTTTTGTCCTTGTAACTGCACGAGCTGCTTCACCAACTTGGGTTGCAATTAAGGTCACATTTTCAGGATTAAAAATTAAGATGAGCATGGCTCTGGCTCCCCTCTCTCTTTTTGCTTCCTCTCTTTGAATTGCTTTCCTCATCCAAAAACTCAGTCATATTTCTAATAACTCTCAAAGGGAGAAAAGGAGGCTTTGGTCCATGTATGAGTGGCTCTACTTTCTAGCTTCTGACACTACTGCATGGGGTCATCACCATAGTCTGGTCCTGCCTAGTTTCCTTCACACTCACCTCCTGCCTTAGTGCCATTCTTACTATTTTAGACCCTTTCAAAGCTGGGAAGGACAATACTATCTTCCCAGTGTTATTCTTGGCCAACGTTGCTCCACATCTATCCTCGAAGCATTCCCACCAGCAGAATCACAGGCCACACACTTGACTGAAAATGACCCTTCCTTTGCACATTCTGAGGGCTAATACTGAACCTGGATAAACAGTTCAAAACTTTTTTCATGGGGTGTTTTTTTCTAAGCATCCCTCAGTGTCCTTTTTGCCAGTAGAGTTTAGTTGGGTCATCTCTAGTCATTGGAAAGAGCATAACACAGTTGAATATCCAAAGGAGAGTTCAGATCTCAATGTCTTGAGTCTCTATGCAAATATTCCTACATCCACCCAAGAGATCCACTTCAAATATGAAGGGAGGGAAGCCTCCCAAAGCCACAAATAAAAGGCTTTGTTACAGAATTCCCTCTGGCACTTTGTGCCCGCTTGCCTTACGTTTGTGCAACTAAAAAGGGCCACCGTGTGAGAGAGTCCTTCCAGATCAAAGTAAGATGACTCCACTGGCGCCCAGGCTTTCTCCTAGACAGAGAGGCAATTTTTAAATGGCAGCTTACTTTAAAAAGAATGTTTTGGACCCCACTCAGGTACCCCACTACATTTAGGCCACTGTCCTTTCTCTGTCTGGTTTGCTAGCTCTTTCTGTTCCTCCTATGCTCTAAATGTGAGTTCATAACCCTCTGCTTTTCTCTTTCTCTTGACATCTAAGTTCCAGCTTCAGCATCCACCATGTTGGTGACTCTAAGACTCTCATTTCCTTACCAGAGCTCTGTTGGGTACCTACCTTGAGCCTGACACTTACATGGTGCCCAGTAAATTCCTTATCTCTCAATGCCAAAGGACATCTTCATTTATATAGCCCCTTTCATCAGAAGCTAAACCTGTCTACTATTGAGTTCTTCTTCCCATAGAAATTGACCTTCTCCAAGTCCCCTTCTCTTAGTGGTGCCACCGGCTTCTCAACCAAATTTCAAGTTGGTGGGATTATCTTGGTCAATTTCTCTCCTCCACTTGTTGCTCTATTTTGGCCCATTTCCACACTTGTAAAATGGGATAATAATAGTGCCTCCCTCATAGCACCCAGCATAAGAAAGCAATAAATGCTAGCCATTATTATTGTTTATATTCAGGAACCAGAATCACTACATTTGGTGTGACCAGGAACTTGTCATGATCCTCTGAGGATAGATTCCCCACTTAAATTGTGGTTCTTTGTGTGATGACACTGTACACACACTAAGAGGGTTATTATAAAACGTGTATTACTCACATAATGAGGCTTTCGGGGAAGATCAGAGGGGCTGGCAAGTACATCCAAAAATGGCTTGAGAGAGGGCAGGGGCAGGAAACTTGATTGGGTTCTTATGGTGGTTGTGGGGGGGGGCGGTGAGGGTTCCCATGCATGATGTAAACTTCCCACTGGTGCCAAAGGAGGGAGTACTGGGCTTTCTTACCAGCTTGCCCAGATGTGGGGAAGAAGATGAAGGAGAGGGAGGATGAGACTTAAAAGCATCCAAAAAAATGGAGTCAGACTTTATCATAAAGCTGGGGGCTTCCCTGGTGGCGCAGTGGTTGAGAATCACCTGCTGGTGCAGGGCACACAGGTTCGAGCCCTAGTCCGGGAAGATCCCACATGCCATGGAGCACAACTAAGCCCGTGTACCACAACTACTGAGCCTGTGCTCTGGAGCCCACGAGCCACAACTACTGAAGCCCGTGCCCCTAGAGCCCGTGCTCTGCAACAAGAGAAGCCACCGCAACGAGAAGCCCATGCACCGCAACGAAGAGTAGCCCCCGCTCCCTGCAACTAGAGAAAGCCCACACTCAGCAATGAAGACCCAACGCAGCCAAAAATAAATGTATTAATTAATTTTAAAAAAAGCTAATAGGGCAGACCTCAGCCAGTCAGCTACCCAATCGTCTCAACTTTTAATTTTTTTTTTTTTTTTTTTTTTTTGCGGTATGCGGGCCTCTCACTGCCGTGGCCTCTCCCGCCACGGAGCACAGGCTCCGGACGCGCAGGCCCAGCGGCCATGGCTCACGGGCCCAGCCGCTCCGCGGCATGTGGGATCTTCCCGGACCAGGGCACGAACCCGCGTCCCCTGCACCGGCAGGCGGACTCCCAACCACTGAGCCACCAGGGAAGCCCTCAACTTTTAATTTGAATTCTCTCTAATATGTGCCTCTTCTCTCTCCTCTTATGATCCTGAATGAATGAAGTCTCCAATAACTTTTTCAATTCAAGTAGCACAAAACCTCCTTTCTGGCTTCCCTACCTCTGTTTCTTTGACGTCCTCTTGCCGTCTTTGTCCCAGCCACCTTTTTGCTAATGTAATATCTCAAATGTGAGTTTCCTTAAGTGGTTCCCCATGTAAGTTTTTGAGACATAGTCAGAAAATTCCTTGACACTTTGCCTAAAAAGAGGTGGGGTCTATGTCCCCTTCCCTTGACTAATGAGGTACAGCAGAAGCGATGCTATCAACTTCCAAGACCAGGTCAGTAAAGGCCATGCAGCTCTACCTGGTTTTCTAGGAATGCTTGCCCTGGGAAAGCCAGCCATCATCTATGAAGTCTGGTTCCCTGAGACCACCATGCTATACTGGCTAAATACAGGGGCTTTGATGTATTTGTTTGGGAGGCTATATACAGGGGCTCCTGTTGATAGCTCCAGCTGAGCTCCCAGCCAGCATCCAGCTCAACTGCAGCCCAAGAATGAGCCATCTTGGACACTCAGACCAACCAAGACTATCGCCTACAGCCTCAGAAGACATCCGACTCAAATGGTATGACAGACCCCAAACAAAAACTCAGTAAGCCCTTCCCAAAGTTCCGACCCACGACACTTTGAGTATATTAAATGGTTGCTGTTTTTCGTCACTAACTTTAGGGTAGTTTGTTATGCAGTAATAATGACTAGAAAACTCTCATTTTTGGCATTAAAAATTTGGACTGTCAAAGTATAAATTTTTAAGAATATCAACAATTATATACGTGGAATCTAAAAAAAGGGTACAAATGAACTTATCCACAAAACAGAAATAGAGTTCCAGATGTAGAAAACAAACTTATGGTTATCAGGGGGTAAGGGGGAGGGAGGGATAAACTGGGAGATTGGAATTTATATAACACACTACTATATATAAAATAGATAACCAATAAAGACCTACTGTACAGCACAAGAAACTCTACTCAATACTCTGTAATGACCTATATGGGAAAAGAATCTAAAAAAGAGTGGATATATGTATATATATATATAACTGATTCACTTTACTGTACACCTGAAACTAACACAACATTGTAAATCAACTATATCCCAATAAAATTCTTTTTTAAAAAAGAGGGTCAACAATTATGAAGTGAGTACAAGCACAAGAGTAATCTCAGTTATTAATGAGGAACCAGCAGATTACTAAAAATCATTCACATGTGAGACATGTTTTATGTGCTGAAGGAAGTACGTTGGAATAAGACTGCTTGGTTAAACACAAAACTGGTTAATGTTCTACAAGGCAATAAAACCATAATCTTTGGGGTTATTTTCCTTCCAAACAAAAATCATTTACATCTGTACGGGAAAACAAATCTATAAGTTATTATCTTGCTTCACAGACTCTGGGCCTTAAACAATAGTAAATCATGTGCAAAACACTAGAAAATTAATAATCCTACAGTAGGCCTATTAGATAGTGCTCCAACATGATAATGAAAGAACACACAGCTAAAGTGTTGTCTAAGTTTTCGATAATTTTCCTTACTAGGACCTACACTATATCTCACCTTTTCCTAAAAGCTTTTTGAAGGCTGAAAACAACCAAGGCACAAATGGAGGAGTAGTGGAGCTTCCGTCTCTGTGGCAGACAGTGGGAGACATTAATGGGTGATGATGTTCTAGCACCTTCAAACCACATCGTAAAATCACCTGCCTCTTTCTTGTATTGTGGCTGTCATTTAGCTAAATCTGTGGTTTGCAGATATTATATGGGTTAAAAAGCTGACTGAGTATTTTTACTTTGGAAATAATGGAATTCTTAGTAGCAAGGATGATGTTGGGGGAATGGCCTGAATATTGGGTTTTCAGACTCTAATCCTAAAGTCTTTAGCATAGAGTGATATATTTAATCAAAGTAGGAGATATTTGTACAGAAAAACAGAACAGGCCCTGGACTAGGAGTCCTTTTTACAAGCCACCATTTACTAGCTGAATCACAAAACCTGGTTTCCTGGTCTGCAAAACTGGGCTAACACTACTTATTTTCCTAACTCAGAGAGAGTTTTGGAAATGGTACAGCTCTTTTTACAAGAAAAGGATTATTATTATTACTACTACTACTACTATTATTGTTATTACCCAGTTGAGGACACAAATTGGGGGAAGGAGGAAATCCATTCTAGTAGGTTGCTGGGCCTCTCCAAGTAGCTGGCAGAAGTTCTTAGTGCAGCTGACTACTACCCATGGAATTGTCTGAGTGAACAGGATGTTTTGATATATATTGACAGGGGCAGCTCAGGAAATCCCCTCTTCACACCAGCAGTGACTCACTGGGACTCAGAAAAACCAAAAGTGAGCTGGGGGAGTCTCCTGAGCCTTTAACACACTGGATGGAGAGAAGAACTGGTCCTCCAAGGAAGGGAGGATGTGTTACTGCAGGGTTTTGATTCGCAGAGAATTGGATTAAACCCTGGCCCTGCCACTGTGTGGCCGCGTGACAGCAGGAAAGTTTCTTTTCCTCTTTGAGTTTTAGTGTCCTCAACTCTTCTCAACTCTTCTCAATTCTTCTCAACTCAAAGAGTTGGTGGGAAATTTGAAATTGGAGAGAGAAAAAAAAATCAGAAGTTCTTCATAGAGTAGGTAATCAAAGAAAACCCCCAATCCCCATTGACAGCAGAAAGGCTGAATACGTGGTGATATAGGTACACAATAGAAGATACTCAGCAGTGAAAGGAATAAACTACAGCCATATGCACCAGAGGGGGTGAATCTCTGTAATATAATAAATGCTAATGTGTGTATGTCTATGTGTGTGTGCATACTGTATATTAAAAGTAGGGAATAAACACTGCAAGAGTCAAGAGAGTTTGGAAAGTTGTTAATTTGGCTGGGGGTAGAGGGAGAAGGAAAGAAGAGGAACACGTGGGTAAACACCAACGTTCTGGTTCTAATGTTTGGTGGCAGGTTCGATAATATTTTAATTTCCTATTAACAATGATGATGGGAGTTTACTCACTGCTAACATGATAAGAGTATATCATGAACTAAGGATTACAATTAATTCAGTTTTTGCAACAACAACACAGAACGAGCACTCAATACATACACCTTCCTGTCTCCTTCCTAACCTCCTTCTTATTGAAATTTTTATTTTGAGAGCAAAGCATTTTGTTTGATGTATTTGTTTTCTTCACACTGCATACACAGTCCTTTGTCCCACACTTCTTTAATTAAAGCTAGAAATTATTGGTATAGCTATGCTTAATTGCTTCCATCTTTGGTAACTGTTTTAATTATACAGTTGTCTGCTTCTCTTCTCTATAATGTCTTTTCTAACTTCTATTTCTCACTCATGTTTGTAATATAATAAGGGGGGCATGAAATAAGATATTCAAATAATTGAAAAGAAAATGCTATAGTGTCTCGACAAGCTAAAGCCAAGACCTCAGAGCTGACACATAAGGCCTTTCACAGTCTCGCACCAAACTCAGACTTAACCCTCAATACGCATCCCTTCCAGTCAAACCGAAAGACTTGTTGTTCCCCAACACATTGTGACTGTTTACACCTCTATGCTGTACCCTTCTCAAGTGCCTTTAGCACCATTTCTTTTTCCCCTTGGAAAATTCCTGCTCTTCTTTCAGAACCACACTTAAATGTCACTTTCCCCATGAAGGCTTCCTGAGCACCCCCAGGGAGGTTGTTGCTATCTCTTCTACACTCCTACATTACTTGAAAAATACCGCTACGCTAAGTTAGCCCTTAACACAGTGATTATAATTATTTCTTCACACGTAGTTCCCCTACCACTCAAGAGGAGGGACTACACCTCGCTCACCTCAGACGCGTCTGGCATCTGACAAGAAAAGAAAAATGTGTAGGAGTGAGGGAGAGATTGTTATATCAAATATTTCATACCTCCTCTACTCACAGGCAACTCTTCAACTGACTTGGGAGTGCTAACAAGATCAAATGTCCAGCCAGGGAGGCTTCTTGGAGAAGGGATTTATCTGGAGCCTTGAAGGATCAGGAAGGATCAGAAATATGGAAAAGGGAGTATCTTCTCTGAGGACTCCATCAGTCCCGAGTTGCTGTCTTTCTTGGTCTGCACCCAGAAGACCCATCCCCTTCCTGAGAACAGAGCTTTCATGAGTCCCAATAAGGGGGATTACCCTCATGAGAGAGTTTCACAGGAAACACACAAACACTTGTGGATACAACTTTGGGTGGCCTGGAAACAATTTTCGGAGGGGGAAAGTTGTAAGATATTTTTTTATTACTCCTATTTGGTGAAATATGTTCCATCTTCTGAAAGTGTCCATGGATGGAAGGGAAGTTGGTGTAACCGAACTCAGACTACAGAGGAGGTCAGTCAGACAGTGAACACTATAGCAGTCCCTGGTAAGTGATATGTGTGCACATCAGCAAGTACTACAGGCTACCAAGAAAAAATAGTACGGTTTGGTGATTAAAGAAGAGGATTTGGAACTAGAATTGGGCTCAAGTTCAAGTTTCATCTACCCAGTCAAATATTCTTGGACAAGATACTCAACTTTTTCGATGATTTAGTTTGTCACTGATGACACAGTAAGAAAATAACATTTACCTCACAAGATTGTTGTAAGATCAAGTGAGTGTAAAAACAAGAAGCATATCAGAAATGTTCAATAAATGGTAGCAATTACTATTATTTAAACTCTCTGAGTCTGTTTGCTGTGAGAAAGAAAAAAGGTGAGGGGCAGGCAATGTTACCTACCTCCTGGGAGGTAGCATTCAGGACGAAGCATTCAGTACAGATATTTAGAATAGTGATTAGCACATGGCCCAGCATTCAGTGAATATCTGAATCAAGAAGAGAAGAAAGCTTAAAATGAGGAAGTTGATCTAAGATTTTTTAGTATTTTTTTTCCGAGGCGTAATCAGAGACCCTATTTAACAATCTTAAATAGCTATGAGCCATTTCACCAGGAAAAATAAAAATCTAATGTATGTATATACTTTAAAATTCTAATAAAATTGTAGTGACCCTCTGAATTCTACTTAAAAAATAGAGTGCTTGGATCCCCAGGTTTAAAATCCTTGGTCTAAATAAAGTTATAAAATATAGGTCCAGAGGAAATGGGAACTACACTGTAGATTTTCTTTTCCTTGGTTTTAAACGAGTGGGTCTATTATTCATTTTTAAAACTCTTATTAACTGAGGCAGGCAGACTGTTAAGTATAAATTAATAAACTCTCTTGGTGAAAGAAAGAGGAACAAGTGGCAAATATTTAATCTTTTCTCTTCGAAGTTGGAGTGGTTTAATCTCTGCCCTTTCTGAGCATGCTATAGATTTTAATCCCCTTTTGGCCTCTTCTTTTGATTAGCGCTAATGGAATTGTTCCCCCCTTATGTCCTCATTTTCCATTCCTCAACCTGTCTGGACTTTTGCCTCTGAAGGTTAACATCACTATGAAGTAATGTAATCCATCTTTACTAGTTAGACAGATTTATTCAGAGCTCTCTCCCCACAGCTGTCTGTAAGCATGGTGAATCCGACATCCAGGATCGCCCACTGGGGTTGGATACTATATTTATAGTATCTAAGCCCAAAGCCAAGAAGCAAAGAACCCTCAAAATCCCCACAACTTTAGTGAACTTAGTTTCAATTAATTTGCCTCACTTTAGAGCACTGGAGTTAGCCTTACCAACATTTCTGGGTTGGAGAAAATGTGCAGATTCATAGATTCACAAACATTAAAGTTTAGAAGGCTGTCTAAGGGACAGCACCATTTCTTATGGAGCTTCCCTGTGAGAAGCCTCTCAACAGAGGCCTGGGTAGCTACTATCAATTAGTTGGAAGTACCTTAGGACCAGAGACCTCTTTGCCATTTCTGGTATTCTAGGGAATGCCTTTGGGGAATATTCTTGTCATCACCTCCACACTTGAGTCCCTCTTTGGAAGGGGACCTCCTAATAGCCTTTTCCATGGTGGGGCCATAGAACTTTCTTATACCCAAGAGTCAAAACTGGTCTAACCCATTGGAACTGACTTCCTTCTTGGGGAATAAAAACACATCTAATCCCTCTTCTACTTGACAAACGTTCAGTGAACTGTTTAATTGATTGCTCCACTTACTATTTATTGAGCAGTAACTATATCCTAGGCACTGTGCCAGACACTTGGGGTACTATGGTGAGCAGGATAGACCCTGGCGCTTATAGAGCTTATATCTCAGCAGGAAAGAGACTTGATGACAACTGTGATTCTTCTGATCTTCAGGCTAAACACTCATAATTTCATAAACACTTGTATGCAGTTCCTTCACTATCCTGCTCAGCCTCCTCTAAGTTCGGCCTAATTGGCCTAGGACCCTCTCAAAGGTGGGGCTAAACAGAACACCAGGAGGAAGGCAGGACTTCCTCCTGGTGTTCTGTTTAGCTTGGCCTATCATGACTGTCCTGGATTAATTGCTTTTCCCTGTGAGTCTCTGAAGTTCTCATGATTATCAACTTTCTGTCTGAGTCCCCACAGCTGCCCTACGGGCTAAGGGATGAGGGCAATGCTTAGACAATCTGAATGATCTGGAATAGCTGTCAGTTTCATTGTGATCTTGGGGCACTCCCACTGTAGGGGTTACTTTGAATTGAGACCATGGACTTCTGGATCAAAGAGATCTGGGTGTAAGTCTCAATTCTGTCACTTACTAACTTAAGCAAGCTGGGCCGCTTTATGGGCATGTGACCCATGCAGTCGTGAGGGTAAGGGAAGGGGGAAACCATGCTCAGAAAGAGTCTGAACTTGGTTTAGTGCTCTGCTGTCACCATCTTGAAATTCTTAATAATTTCTCAACATGGGGCCCTGCATTTTTACTTTGCACTAGGCCCCACTAATTATGTAGCTGTAAGCAAGTTATTTAACCTCTCTGAGCTTTCATGTCCTCATCTAAGACACAGGGATGATGATGATATCTTCTCCACAGGTATCTGCGATCTTTACATGAGACAGTGTGTGTACCATGCATATTTCATAGTAAGGGCTACCCCCAACCAGTGTAAGTCAATGGCATTGTTATTTAGAATATCTCTTCTGAATTTATTATCTATGCTGCTAAAGTGAGCACTTCTAACTTCTATGTGCCCTTAATTACCCTATTTGTACCTCTTCTATCTTAATAATCCGTGCTTGGGAAAAGGGAGTTAATGTGGTTTTTTTGTTTGTTTGTTTGTTTACTGGGCATCTGATTTTTGTGTTTGCAAATACCACTTCTGCATAGCTTATGCAAAAGGGAATTTTTAGAATGATAACATGACCTCAAAACAAACAAAAATGATAGTAAGACTGGAGAATCACGCTTGGAAATGAGTAGGAACTAAGGCAGCTTCACTCCCAGGCAGAACAGTTCTGAAAAGGGTGGACTGCATGAGCTCCTACCATTTTCAGTCTGTGTCACTCTGCTGAAGTTTCAAATTCCAGGGAGAGCATGGCTATGACCTACCTTGGTTCACAAGCTCACCCCCAGGCTAGGGAATGGCAGGGCATCTAATTACAGTATGTATCATAGATTGGAGGTGGAGGGGACTCTGCAAAATAAAAATGAGGTGCTAGTAGAAGGGGCGACATTGGTTTGGAAAAATAAAAACAGAACAACAAAATTTCCCCAGAGTGTCTGCTATGTACCTGTCACGTTGCTAGGGTCTTTTGCATAGTATTCATTTGACATTACATTTACTAGCATGAGGTAGGCACTCTGTAGATATTTGTTGAGTAAGTGAATAATTGGGTGAACTTATTTACCTCTCATACAACTCTTGGAGGTAGGTAACAATAGTTCCATTTTACAGAAGAAGAAACTGAGGCTCCGAGAACAGAGTTTGCTCAAAATCACACAATCTGTAGGTGGCAGAGTTGAGATTAAAACCTGATTCTGTTTGATTCCAAAGCTTATTTTTGTGCCACTGCATGTTGCCTGCCTTTCTTGGGGTGTATGTGAGCAACTGTTCTAAACCTCAGGACCTCCTGCAGTGCTGCCCCCAAACACAGGAGCTTGATGCATTATCGTCATTGATGGGTTCTAAAAAGTTTATCTGGGTTGGGAAAAGTTCATTTTGTGATTCTCCACTAATTTCAGAAAGGAAGTGGTGCAAACTCTTTAACCTGGGGCAGGATCTTTCAGTCTCTTCAACATTAAAAGGGTATGATAATGGTGTCTCCTACAAGGTTATTGTGTGATAACTGAGAGGATGTTTGTAAAGCCTTTAGCACAATTCCTACAACAGAAAGCCCTCAGAAATGACATCTTATCTATAGGCTCCAAAAAGTATAGAGAAACAGGAAGAAAGTTCTGGGGAAGGCATCAGGTTTCAGTATCATATTTCATCAAAGTTAAGTCTTAATTTAGATATCTCTTAGAAAGAAAAAGCATTGCCAATTAAGTTGTGACGATGCCTTCTTATGATTTCAAGTTTTTTAAACTTTTATTAATACTGAGAAAATCTCTTGTAGACATAATTAAACATGATTTAGATAATTTTTAATGAAAATCTTTTAGACTTCTTTGACATATTTTTTAATCACATATTGCTCTTTTTAAAAAAATTATTGAAGTATAGTTGATTTACAATGTGTTAATTTCTGCTGTACAGCATAGTGATTCAGTTATACATACATATATACATACACACACGTGTGTATATATATTTATATACATTCTTTTTCATATTCTTTTCCATTATGGTTTATCACAGGATATTGAAGATAGTTCCCTGTGCTATAAAGTAGGACCTTGCTGTTTATCCATTCTATATGTAATAGTTTGCATCTGCTAATCCCAAACTCCCAATCTGTCCCTTCTCTGCTCCCTCTCAGCAACCACAAGTCTGTTCTCTAGGTCTGTGAGTCTGTTACTGTTTCGTAGATAAATTCACTAGTGTCATGCTTTAGATTCCACTTATAAGTGATATCATATGATATTTGTCTTTCTCTTTCTGATTTATTCCACTTAGATAATCTCTAGGTCCTTCCATGTTGCAGTAAATGGCGTTATGTCATTCATTTTTATGGCTAAGTAGTATTCCATTGTATATATATACCACTTCTTCTTTATCCCCTCATCTGTTGATGGACATTTAGGCTGCTTCAATGTCAATCACATATTGCTCTTGTGTACATGTAAAAAGGAAAATTTAAGCAAAATACAGTGGTTAAGGTATTTGTAAGACTTCACATTCAGAATGGTTCGTCTCTTCTGAAGCACTTTCCTCTCAGCTGTTGATATGTTTTTCATACAATACTGTCAACTAAGCCACCAAGAGAGTTGGGGAATGCAGCATTTCTTAAAAGAGTACTACTCTGCTGTCTTGGAAGTTTCTGTCAAGCCACCAGTACCAATTTGCCAATTTTGATGCTGGTGCTATTTTCTTATTCTACTAGGAGGTACAAATAGAAGGTTTCCAGACAACAACTGGAACTCATATTTGATCCTCCAAAGGACCATAGGTGGTTTGTTGATTAAAATGTCAATGACTGTGGTTGTCCAGTCATTTTGTCCAGGAATAATAACCAAGTACCTCCAGGCAGGCAATGCAACTATGCATTGCTGGAGCCTAAGTTATCTGACATCATCAATTGTAAGGCGTGCCCTGATTTCTGTGATGTCAAATGTTAAATAAGAATGTGCGTCTTAGAATACATGAAATAGAGCAGTAAGAAAGTTCTGGGAATGAGATGTCCTCAGACCTTTCTTTTATTCCTTGATTTGTCACAACTAGCTTGTGACTTCACAACTAGCTTGTGAAGCACAGTTGTGCTTCACAACTGTGAAGCATTTGAAGAGAACTTAGGTATAATTTTGTTGAATCCTCTCACTTCACAGGTAAGAAAACTGAAGTGCAGAGAAGGGTTGTGACTTAGATCATCCAAGGACACTCTGAGTGGGAAATCCTAACTTTGCTTCCTCTGCCCTGAGCACTCTACCCTGCTGACTCCTATGAGAAAAGGGTTATTTCAGAAGAGTACATATCATTGGTGATCCAATGTTGTTCTGTCACTAGAAGTGCCACAAGGTTCTCTAATGGGCATCTATTCTGGGCATTTCCAACTGCTTTAGTCTTCTTGGCCTTTAAGTCCCAAATCAAATGTTCTCTCTTCTGCAACATCTTTTCCAAGAGTCACTCTCAGCCCCCGTCCCCACCTCCAACTCCCTAGGCAGGTAATTGCTCCAGGTTTTCTGGTTTTACAACACTTACTTCCTGTTCCTCTCATGATCATATTGTTAGATATGAATTTATTTGATTAAAAATTTTTTTCACATGGAATATTACAAACAAACACAAAGTAAAGAAAATAGTTTAATGAACCTCAATGTACCCATCATCTGGCTTCCACAATTATCAACATCCTGTCATTCCTGATTTTTCTACACCTCCCTAGCACTCTCTACACTCTAAAATTTTTTTCATTTGATGTAAAATTCACATGTAATGAAATGCACAAATAGAGATGCTCATGTAACCCACACCCCTAGCAAGGTTTTGAGCATTTCCATCACCCCAGAGAGTTTTCTCATATCTTTTCACAGCTAGGCTTCCTCTTAACCTTCAACCTTCCACCCATCAGGCAAACACAGGTAAGTTTTTTCTCCATAATAAATTATGATGAATTTCACATAAATGCAGTCATACAGTGTATGTTCTTGTATGTCTAGCTTCTTTCTCTCAACATAATTTCTATGAGATCCATTCATGTCATTGTATGAATCAGTACTTGATTCTCTTTCTTGGGTTAATACCTAGGAATGAATTGCTGGGTCACAGTGTAGATACATGCTTTTGGAATATGGTTCTACCATGTTACATTCCCACAAGGAAAACAGGGGAGGTCCTGATGCTCCACATTATCTCCAGTATTCATGTCAGTCTCTTTTTAATTCCAGCCATTCTAGATGTTATGAAGTGCTATCTCATTGCAGTTTGAATTTGCATTTACCTGATAGCTAAAGATATTGAGCGCCTTTTCATGGGTTTATTAGCCATTCATGTGTCTTCCCTTATGAAATGTCTGTTTAAGTTTTATGCTCATTTTAAAAATTGGGATTTTTAAAAATTATTGCATGTAGTCATTCTTTATATAATCTGGATTAAAATCTTTTCTCAGATATATATATTTCTTCCCACTCTGTGGCTTGCCTATTGATTGTCTTGTGTCTTTTGATGAAGTTTTATTTTATCACACTTTTTAATTTTGTGGTTATTGCTTTGTGTGTCCTGTACTATTGGCTTACATGCCACTTCCATCACTAGGCTGGGGGTTCCTAAAGGGAAAGAATATAAATATTTTTATCTTTTGCCCCAGTCTCCAGCACAGAGCCTGACCCATGAGTACTGCACTAAGGCTTCTGGAGGTAGGTATTCTCCTTCCTGTCTGATATCTCTTTGGGGAATCATCCCCTACTCTCACTATTCAGTCCTGGTACAGGTTCAGAAGCTCAGCTTTTCCAAATCCATCCCTAGGAATGTGCATTTGACTAAAAATGGGCCAATCAAACTTTGTTCAGCATTCTTGCAAGAAATAGGAGCATGGAGATACCCTCACCCTCATCTTCCAAGATTTAGGAGGACATCGTAAGGCTAAAGCAATTGCTAGCCATCTTTGCTACCACATGCACTGCTCTTAACTTGAATATGAAGTAAACATGGGAATTAAGAAATGAAAAATGGAGAATAAAAGACTCTTAAAGACATCATTTGAATCCCTGGACCCAGGCTTTCCTAAAGTTCATCTCCCTCCTGAACTGCCCAAGTAGATGAGACAATAAATTGCCTTTTGGTTTATTTGTTGTTTATTTAATCAAGCTTGATTTGTATTTTTATTTCTTACAACCAAAAGCCCTGTTTAGTATACTCCTTAGTGTTACACCCTTGCCTTCAAGTCCCTGTATCATTTCCATAGCTCCAGAGTTCCTTTGGGAGGTGAAGGAGATGGAGTGGAGGCTGATATTTTTAAGTATCTGAAAGTGTATAAACAATAAAACAGGAGTTCCGGTTCTATATATTATGTAGCAGTGTTGAAAGTCACAAATTTTTCTTCATGATAAAAACAAAATGAATTATAAGACATATCATGGAAAGACCTGCCACTAATATGTCTGAGTGTACCTCACTTCCTACTATCATTTTACTTCAACATATTGTCATCAAACATTTGATCAATAAATGAATTTTAAAAATCCTCAAAAAGAGCAAATTCTCTTTTAGTAGTGAAACGTTTGTCACATAAAAATTTTGAAAATAGAAATGCACAAGCTGCCGAGACTGAACCAGGAAGAAAGAGAAAATATGAACAGACCAATCACAAGCACTGAAATTGAAACTGTGATTAAAAATCTTCCAACAAACAAAAGCCCAGGACCAGATGGCTTCACAGGTGAATTCTATCAAACATTTAGAGAAGAGCTAACACCTATCCTTCTCAAACTCTTCCAAAAGATAGCAGAGGGAGGAACACTCCCAAACTCATTCTATGAGGCCAAGATCACCCTGATACCAAAACCAGACAAAGACGTCACAAAGAAAGAAAACTACAGGCCAATATCACTGATGAACATAGATGCAAAAACCCTCAACAAAATATTAGCAAACAGAATCCAACAGCACATTAAAAGGATCATACACCATGATCAAATGGGGTTTTATTCCAGGAATGCAAGGATTCTTCAATATACGCAAATCAATCACCATGATACACCATATCAACAAACTGAAGGAGAAAAACCATATGATCATCTCAATAGATTCAGAGAAAGCTTTTGACAAAATTCAACACCCATTTATGATAAAAACCCTGCAGAAAGTAGGCATACAGGGAATTTTCCTCAACATAATAAAGGCCATATATGACAAACCCACAGCCAGCATCATTCTCAATGGTGAAAAACTGAAACCATTTCCACTAAGATCAGGAACAAGACAAGGTTGCCCACTCTCACCACTCTTATTCAACATAGTTTTGGAAGTTCTAGCCACAGCAATCAGAGAAAAAAAAGAAATAAAAGGAATCCAAATAGGAAAAGAAAAAGTAAAGCTGTCACTGTTTGCAGATGACATGATACTATATATAGAGAATCCTAAGGATGCTACCAGAAAACTACTAGAGCTAATCGATGAATTTGGTAAAGTAGCAGGATACAAAATTAATGCACAGAAATCTCTAGCATTCTTATACACTAATGATGAAAAATATGAGAGTGAAATTAAGAAAACACTCCCATTTACCATTGCAACAAAAAGAATAAAATATCTAGGAATAAACCTACCTAAGGAGACAAAAGACTTGTATGCAGAAAACTATAAGATACTGATGAAAGAAATTAAAGATGATACAAATAGGTGTAGAGATATACCATGTTCTTGGATTGGAAGAATCAACATTGTGAAAATGACTCTATTACCCAAAGCAATCTACAGATTCAATGCAATCCCTATCAAACTACCACTGGCATTTTTTACAGAACTAGAACAAAAAATTTCACAATTTGTATGGAAACACAAAAGACCCCGAATAGCCAAAGCAATCTTGAGAACGAAAAATGGAGCTGGAGGAATTAGGCTCCCTGACTTCAGACTCTACTACAAGGCCACAGTAATCAAGACAGTATGGTACTGGCACAAAAACAGAAATATAGATCAATGGAAGAGGATAGAAAGCCCAGAGATAAACCCACACACATATAGTCACCTTATCTTTGATAAAGGAGGGAAGGATATACAGTGGAGAAAAGACAGCCTCTTCAATAAGTGGTGCTGGGAAAACTGGACAGCTACCTGTAAAAGAATGAAATTAAAACACTCCCTAACACCACACACAAAAATAAACTCAAAATGGGTTAAAGACCTAAATGTAAGGCCAGATACTATCAAACTCTTAGAGGAAAACATAGGCAGAACACTCTATGACATAAACCACAGCAAGATCCTTTTTGACCCATCTCCTAGAGAAATGGAAATAAAAACACAAATAAACAAATGGGACCTAATGAAACTTAAAAGCTTTTGCACAGCAAAGGATACCATAAACAAGACCAAAAGACAACCCTCAGAATGGGAGAAAATATTTGCAAATGAAGCAACTGACAGAGGATTAATATCCAAAATTTATAAGCAGCTCATGCAGCTTAATAACAGAAAAACAAACAACCCAATCCAAAAATGGTCAGAAGAACTAAATAGACATTTCTCCAAAGAAGATATACAGATTGCCAACAAAACACATGAAAGAATGCTCAACCTCATTAATCATTAGAGAAATGCAAATCAAAACTACAATGAGATATCATCTCACACCGGCCAGATTGGCCATCATCAAAAACTCTAGAAACAATAAATGCTGGAGAGGGTGTGGAGAAAAGGGAACACTCTTGCACTGCTGGTGGGAATGTAAATTGATACAGCCACTATGGAGAACAGTATGAGGGTTCCTTAAAATACTAAAAATAGAACTACCATACGACCCAGCAATCCCACTACTGGGCATATACCTTGAGAAAAACATAATTCAAAAAGAGTCATGTACCAAAATGTTCATTGCAGCTCTATTTACGATAGCCAGGACATGGCAGCAACCTAAGTGTCTATCAACAGATGAATGGATATAGAAGATGTGGCACATATATACAATGGAATATTACTCAGCCATAAAAAGAAATGAAACTGAGTTATTTGTAATGAGGTAGATAGACCTGGAGTCTGTCATACATAGTGTAGTAAGTCAGAAGGAGAAAAACAAATACTATATGCTAACACATATATATGGAATCTAAGAAAAATAAATGTCATGAAGAGATTAGTGGTAGGATGGGAATAAAACACAGACCTACTAGAGCATGGACTTGAGGATATGGGGAGGGGGAAGGGTAAGATGTGACGAAGTGAGAGAGCGGCATGGACATATATACACTACCAAATGTAAAATAGATAGCTAGTGGGAAGCTGCCGCATAGCACAGGGAGTTCACCTCTGTGCTTTGTGACCACCTAGAGGTGTGGGATAGGGAGGGGGAGAGAGGGTGACGCAAGAGGGAAGAGATATGGGAACATATGTATATGTATAACTGATTCACTTTGTTGTAAAGCAGAAACTAACACACTATTGTAAAACAGTTATACTCCAATAAAGTTGTTTAGAAACTTTTTTTGAAAATAGAATTTATCATGTAAAATTGATAAAGTAGAGTTGTTCTGGTTAAAGATGTATGTATGTGTGCATATCTGTGTGGTTTATGTGCCTGTGTGTTGTGTTTACACGTCTATGTATGGATGTGTTTGTTTATGTGTGTGCAGTGTATAAGTGGCTATGAGACTGTGTGTGTATGTATGTGTATTTGTGTGGCTTGTGTGTCTGTGTATCTATATCTGTTTGACTCTGTGTCTGTATATTTGTGTATTTCTGTGCACTATGTTGTGGTCTAATTTGCATTTGTGTGTGTCTATGTGTGTGTACTGTATGATATATTCATGTGTCTATGTATATGTCTGTGTGCTCTTTGTATAAGGTATATATGTCTGCATGTGTGTTTGTATAAATATGTATATGTGCTTATGTGTAAGTCTGTGGGAATGTCTGTGTGGCTATATGGGTGTATGTGTGTGCATGTGTGTGGCTGGGGGCAGCAAGAGGGCAAAGTTACCACTATCCTATTCTGTACTTTGTGCAAATTAGCAAAATTTGCCCTCTCTGCTGGGGCAGAGCAGCCTCGCAGGCCCAGAGTTTGGTTGGCAGAGTGAGGACGGGGTTTCAGCCCCCACCAGCCCCCTCATCTGGTGTCTTGAAGAAGAGAACAACCTGGAAGGGGAGGGGGGCCTTGTGGAAAGCCTGGGAGTCCATTCAGCCTCTTCTTTGCTGTGCAGGCACCTTCCGATAGGATCCAGTCTGCAAACTACCCAAACCAATGTTCTTTAATGGTCTGCAAATGCCATGATTCTCGAGAAGTGAATGGCAGTGGATACTGCACAGGCTCCAGGGGCCTCCTTTGATTCAGCCCCTGAGGCCTAGAGCACGTATGTCCTAACAGGCTGATCCCACCCCTCCTTTGGCCTTGTCATCATGTCATGGCCCTGGACTCTCTTCTTCCACCTGTTCCCTCGTTGTAGAAAAACACTCATTGGAGTTTACGGTTGCACACTGTTGTCATGGCTCATCACATAGTTTGCACTTTTGTTGAAATGACTCATGGCCAAGAGGCTGTGGGGTTGAAACTAGGCAGCGTTAGGGGAGAAGGACGTATGTGGTGTGGAACTGGTTAGGATGGTGAGGTCTGGGAACTGGGGAGTGGGTGAGCAGCTCACATACGGAAGACAAAGCTGGTGTTGCAGGGTGAAACCAGTGAGATTATTAGGACTTGCATTCACCCGAAGACTTACATGCAACATGAGCATCTCTGCCCACTTTAGCTTCTCAGCAGAAGCTGCCTCTTCGTTTTGGCCTGTGGCGTCTTTCGATAGATGACTTCCGGCAAGTTGCTCTGCCTTTGTGAGCCTTCATTCCTGCAGCAGGAATGCCTACTCCCTCAGGTGCATGGCTGGGAGGAATCACTGTGACACTGCATGTGGAAGTGCAGAGCCAGTGGCCAGTAAATGTTAGCACAGTCTTTCCTTTCTCTTTGTACCCAATACCCCCTCTTCTTCTCACCATGGGTTGCCCCTAGCACTTTCTCTGTGCTTTTAGTATAGCAACCAGCTCTGGCCAAGCACTTAGCAAGTACTCAGTACATGTTTGTTGACTGAAGAGATGAAGGAAGGCAGGCAGGCAGGTAGACAGAGGGCAAGTAATAAAGTAAGTTGGAACATTCCCCCATCTTTGGAAATGAGCGACTGGCATCCTTTAGAGAAGAGAGTTGAATAAACTAATGATTTTGTATACAAAATATGGCTCTAGGTGGTGGTCAGGATGGGGAACTTGGCAGCCTTTCTGGTCAGTGGTTTCCCCTTACTGACCATCTGTTGGGTCTCCAGTGAACTATTTTAGTTATTTCCCTCCTGAGAAGACAGTGTGGATTTGGAAGAGAGAGTGTATGCAGTGACACCTGTTTCTGACAGAGGATCAAGTTTAAGGGAGGCTTAAAGGAGTCTAAGTTGAGAAAGGAAGAAAGGAAGAAAGACAGGAGAAAACAAGTTGGATTAGGAGTGAGGGACCCAGGAGGCAGGTAAAGGCTGTCACCGCCATAATTATGTGCCAATGATATACCCACTATTACAGAGCACTGTGCTAGTTGCCGAGATTATAAAGTAGAAGGCATGGTTCTTACCCTCCAGAGGCTTTCTGATCGAGGAAATGGAATTGGGTAGAAGACTAAGAAGTGTGGAACACTTACTATCTGTTCAGCCCTGGGACACATGTTTTAAGATCTACCTCAAGAAATAAATATTACTTTTCTCCAAGGAAACTACAGAGAGGTTAAGCAATGTTCTCCAGGTCCCTCAGCAAACAAGTAAGAACTAGGAGGAGAACCCAGGTCTGTCTGCTCTAATGACTTTGCGCTCCTCACAGTACTGTGGGCAAGGCCATCAGTGCAGGCAAGTAAAAAGGAAAATGAACTTTACAAGGTGTCCCAGGGCCAGTGCCGCATGAGTAATACATGATGACTGTTGCAGAAGCTTAGAATATGAGATGTGCTGAGGCCTCAGACAGAAGAGGGAACTTTGCCGAGAAAGTAGGCCCTCAACTAGACGCTGAAGGTAGACTATGAATCCAACAAGAGAAGGATGGCGGGGGAGGCTTTCCAGGTGGAAGGAGGCATAGTGTGTGCACAGGTGGGAGCTGGGAAAATTCACACCCTCTGGGTTTGCGTTGTGCATTGTGGAGTACTGGAAAGAGCCCAGCCTGCTCCAAACTTACTAACAGTGCAGCCTTAGGCCAGTCACCTAATCTTCCTAAGCCTCAGTTTCCCTATCTATACAATGGTTGTGATAGTAGTCACTTTACAAGGTTACTGAAGACCTTTAGGTCTTCAATGCATTTAATGCACCTGGTTCCTCAGAATCACCCATCTCAGTTAGACCTCAGTCTAAATCATGTCCCCTCTCTCATAGGATCCTATGTCTCTTCCTACTTGCAACTGAATCCATATAGATATCGATATAGATAGATATATTGATATATGCTTAACCTCTCTGTACTTTACACACACATACACACACACACACACACACATATACCTGCATGCTTATTTACTGAATGTCTGTTTCGTGACTGTCAGTTCCACGATGACACGGACAATATCTGTTTTTCTCAACACCATCTCTTTATAGGACAGTAGGCACTCAATAAATCTTTGTTAAGTGAGTGAATACATAAATGTCTGAATGAATAAATGAATTCATGAGTAAATGAATAACCACACCTATTTCTGTGCCATGACTCTGAGAGTCTCGGGGAAAATAAGTCTTTTCTCTGGTGAGGGGCAAGTTGTTAATGTAGGAAAAGCATTCAGAGAATGCAGTCAAAGTAGCAGAAGGCCTCCACAGGTCACCAGGGAGAAGGCCAGGTCTCCTGTCTGCCTCCTTGTGTTTCATGAAACAGTCTCTGAGCAGGAAGGAAGTGACACAAACTTCCAGTTCAGCTGGTTCCAGGCTTTCACAACCTAGCTCTTTCTGTCTTGCTTAAGCCTGATGTGCTGCTTCACGGGTGTGACTTGTGACCTGTCTACTGGACAATGACTCTGCATGATGCCCACGCTGCCTGGCAGCAACCTTGAGTGGGCATCTAGACTTTCCAATGATTGAGTCTTTTAACCCAATGCAACACAATAACCCTTTATGTCAAGTTAAGGAGGAGGAGCGGGGATAAACAGATTCATTAATAACCACTAGGCATTTGATACATTCTAGGAGTTCCATGATAGGGGTAAGGACGGGGGGTTGAAGGATACAGAGGAGGAGGCTATATCGCCCTGCCTAAGGTGAAGCGGTGTACACACAGTTAAATAACATTTATAGTTTTCAAAATATGGTCTGTATATCATCTCATCTCAGTCTCCCTGTAGCCATGGAAACTACGGAAAGTAGGGATGATATTTGCATTATTTGCTCCTAACATATAGGGAACTGAGGCACCTGGGGTTGCTTCAGGATATAGATCCTGTTTCAAGGCAGATATGAACTGAGTGCCCAGATCTCATGATTATCAGTTTAGGGATCTTTCTTTCTACTGGACCTTACCATCACACACTGGACTTTATATTGGTCAACAGTGTGAGGGTGCCTGCAAAGTCACAATCCCCCTACCCTCAGTAATGTATTTCCAATGCACTTTTGTGATGGGACATCAGAATTTAATAAATCAGAGGTTGGCAAGCTAAGGCCCACTGGGGCACACTGGCCATTGTATGCTTTTGTAAAGTTGTATCGAAACACAGTCATACCCTCTCGTTTACTTTTATCTATGATTGCTTTGCCCTACAAAGGCAGAGGTGAGTAGTTGCAACAGAAACTGTATGACTCACAAAGTCTAAAATATTTACTATTTGGTCCTTTACAGAAAAAGTTTACCACCTCCTAGAATAAATGAATAGAATGGAAGTAAATGGAAAAAAAATAGATTCATTCATTCACAATAGGCATTTTCTTTCCATTTAAAAGAAAATGAGAATGGGCCACAATATTACACCTCTGTCACTTGGCTGGATGACACCGAACAAATCATTTATGCTCTCTGGGTCTGTTTCTGCACCTGTCACCTTAGAGAGTTGCTGTAGGATTTCCGTGAGGTAAGGTATATCAGTTATGATTAGGTTTGGCCCCATGGAGAGAAAACACAGTGTCTTGCACAAGAGAGCAGCTTCTCTCTTACAAGTAGAAGTGGGCAGTGGGTGTTCGTCTGGTGCTGCATGGTGTCAGAAGCTTAAGCCCTTGCACCCTGGGGCTTTGCTGTGTGTAGCTTTCATTCCTGAAATCCTCTCATGGTCCAAGATGGCTGCTGGTGCTCCAGCCACTGTGCTGTTGCTGCTATTACCACTAATGATAGCATGATGATAAGAAGAAACAAACCTCAGATCAAATACAAAATGCCTAGTAACAGAGATATCTATAAAGACCAGGAAGCAAATCCATATTAATTCAAGTTTAGCCAAGATGAGACCTCCTGCCATAGTTCCTAAGGCAACCACTATATTTCATTTATTCTATTCCCGAGGTACAATGAGGAGGGTCTGGAAGCTGTCTTACATGTATTCAGCATCTAACACTTTACAAAGTATTTCCATATTTATTACCTCATTTACTCATCACAATACTCTGGAAAGGTAAGATGAATAGGTCTTAATATTATCATTCCTGTTGTACATGATGATTCACACAGGTGCCAAGTAACCAGATCCTAGTACCTCCTACATTCCCAAAGAGTCCATGGTTAGATCTCCAGATATTTGTTGGAAATGAAGATGAACAGTCATGGTGTAGAAGAAAGAAAATGACCCTGTACGGGAGCAAAACTTGCCACCCCAAAATGTCTCTTTAGCACGTGAATTATTTACAGCTGAAAACAATCAAGGCCCAAAAAGACTCAGGAAGAAACTCGGATGTCCTCCTTAGCTGCCTAAAGAATGTAGACAGAGGACCTCTTCCAGGAAGACAGCTATAATTGTACTATAGTACGAACTAGGTATGGTAGACTGAGAGGAATCTAGGAAGGTTTTTTTGTTTGGTTTTTAAAAATTCTTCTCTGTGTCCCACTGTCTTAGCACACCCAGCAAACATTTGTTTACCAAACATTTGCTTTTCTATCTTCATGTAAACTGCCTTTCCCCCTTTTGAAGACGTAAACCATTACCCCCAACATCCTTTTTTTGTCTTTAGTGGAAGAAGTCTTTACAGTTACTCAGTTTTGCTGGGTCTCTCCCATGTACACGTTATTAAACTTTCATCTGACTTTCTCCCGTTCATAATGTCAATTTAATTCTTAAACCAACCAGAAGAACCTAGAAGGATAGAGAAAAATTTCTTCCTCCGGCATCCCCAAACCAGGGCCCCTAGCAGATGCAGCTAATCACGTGGCCTCAGCCCCACTGAGCCACTATCCTTGCCTGTAAGACCAAGATGAGAGCATGTATTTGGGGTTGTTATGAGGATAGCAGAGTGACTATCACGCACATGGCCCATACTCCAGTTCTGTGAAATCAGTTATTACCAAGGCTTACCTCTCATGACCAGTGTGTCCTTCGAAAATCACTTCCTTTTACTGCACCTCAGTCTCCTTTTCTAGGAAAATAAAGAGTTTAGACTTCTTAAACTCTCTTCCAAATCTCAGTCCCATCAGCTTGGGAGCCTGTCTTTTTAATAGATATGGCTTATGTTTGAGCTCAGGTTGGAAGCTTCCCTCCTGTTACTTACTGTGAGTCTCAAAACAAGCTAAAAAACGTTTCGGACTCTTCACATCTGTAAACTATGGACAAATAGTACCCAACTGGAAAGGTAAGGATCATGAAGATTAAATGACATAGGTGTGTCCAGGACCCACCAGACTGTAACTTCATTAAAGGCTGGGGTTCATTTACAAACTGTGACACCTTTTCAGAGGGTTGTTCACAAAATTAAATGAGAACATTTTCGTAAAGTATGGGGAAGAAGACCTCACGCAAAGTAAGCATTCAATAAATATTATTATTATTAATTTCTTTATTTTAACACCTGTCTGCAAGAGTCTTGGTGTTCAGTGCATGATTGAGAAGCGAAGTTACAGGATACACGTTGGACACGTACCCACCAGCGGCTAAGGGGAGTTTGCGTGGGTGAGTTCTGCAGGAAGAGCCCCCAGAGTAGGAAACTCCCGGCCTGAGAGGACAGAGCCCACTTCAGGTCTTTAAAAACTCGGGGAGGCGTGAAGAAACGGTAAGAGGTTGCAGTCCACTGCACCCGACAGGCGAGCGCCGCAAGAGGCCACGGTAGGGCGCAGGCACGCGCCAATCCCAGGCCCCGTTCAAAGGGCCAATCGGGGCAAGTTTTACAGGGGCCGTGGCCGGCGGGGGCGGGGCCCCGCGGAGGGCGGGTCGGACCGCCCAACCGAGGCTTGGTGCGGTTCCGCGCGGTTATCGGCGGGGCCCCGCTAGCTAAAATGTAATTTCAGATTGGACAAGTAAGTGACCCTTCTCTCAGTCCCACGTGTGTATCAGGGGCTTTAGCAAAAGCGCAGGCTCGCAGCGCGCACGTTCTCCAACTCGAGAGCGCACCCGGGCCCAAGCCTCCCTCCCCTTTCCCGCAGTCGCTGCCTCCTCTTCCTCCTCCGGCCGCCTTAGTCTTGGCCAGCCGTGCGTTGGCCCCCCGAGACCTTGTTGAGGCCCCTGTGTCCACTCCTGGGTGAAGCGTACGGCCACTCAAGAGAAGGGTGGGCCTTTAACTGCATCCCCAACGCTGCCTAGGAGACGTCTGGAACCCGGGGTCCCCTGCCATCACTATCCAGTTAACTATGTTAATTTTCTCTCTCCCCCACTTCCCACCGTATTTTAGGACATTTCCCCAGGCATTTTTGAACCTTTTAATTACAATCTGGCTACCTAAGGCATTTTAAAGCCAGTGCTGCTTGTAACTTTCAGCAGCTTGTGGTAACGTTTGAGGCGCAATTTAGTTTAGATGGTATAATGCTCTTTGGCTACAGTTATCCTGGGTAGGAAAGGCCTAGGGGTATCTTTCTATTTTTATTAATGTCCTTTCTTTTTAAGATGAACAAGATGCAAAATGGTGAATTTCCCTAATCATTGGCTATTTTCCACTAAAGCACTTCTCATGTCTTAACTAATTTCGTCTTTAAATTAAAGAGTCAAGTCATTTCCAAGATAGGGAAGAGCAGTCATTATTAGGTTACTTTTTAAAATAGGATATCAGGAGGGAGAAAGTGATTATGCTTTTGAACTGCAAATCAGTAAGAAAGAAGGCAAGCCTTTTCTTAGTTTGTAGCTGTTATATAGATGGTAGAATTCTGCTTTGTTTTGTTTTGCTTGCTTTTCCCCTCTTTCCTATGATCCACCGACTGTATATCCTGAAGTTGTACTTTTTAAGTTGCCAGCTGGGTCTTCCAGCCTTTTGACTGCCTCCTGGTCTTCTGGGAATCTCCTGTTAATGAGGTCTTGTGGTTGGCTTTTGACTTGGTGGCCACTGCCTGGCTCTTGGAGGGAGCCAGCTGAGGAGGGCCTCCTGGTGGGAGACTCAGAGAACTCTTATTAAGGATGATTGAGGGAACAGAGAGGGTGAGAAGGGCCTGGAGATTGATTTTGAGGGGGAGGGAGGTTGGGAGCCTCCCTGCTGGATTTGGAAGTCAAAACATGTGTATTGGGAGAAAGGAATAACCCAGAGGGTGGAGATCTGTGTCTTTCTGGATGAAATTAAGAAGTTTACTGGGAGGAGACTGAGCCTTCTTCCAGGCTGTGTTAATTTTTACTGTGGGCCTTGTCTTTTCCTGGAATCTGGTTCTCTTTCCCTAACCTTTCACTTGGTTCAAATCACAGTCAATTACCAGCTGGTTCTGAAAACAGTTTGAGGTAGTGAATCTTGCCCTTAAGCTCAAGCCAGAGTGGGACCACCCCCAGCCCCCAAAGTATTTGAAATAATTATTTTACCAGAATGTACTACAGAGATTATTCAACCTCTTACCTGCCCATATTTTTATAAGGTGGAATTTAGAGTCAACCCAGCTGATGTAAGAGGTGGTCATCCAAACCAGCTCTTGTGTTCATTTGTTTGTTCACTAATTTGGGAATGTGTTCTTGGCCTGGCATTGTGGTAGGCTCTGGGAAAGCAAGGATGAACAAGACTTGGTCTTTGCTTTCAAGCTTTCATCCAGTCTGATTCTGTCTAGTCTGGCAAGGGAGATTATATGATAGGGAGCTTAGTGCTGTAGCAAGGTAGAAGAAGATTCTCCTCTCTAATGGCCTGTATGGGAAAAGAATCTAAAAAAAGAGTGGATATATGTATATGTAGAACTGATTCACTTTGCTGTACACTTGAAACTAACATAACGTTGTATATCAACTATGCTCCAATAAAAATTTTTAAAAAAAGATTCTCAGGAGTTGAGAGAAGTCCAAATGGCCCAATATAGGCTTTTATTGAAAACTTCTCAGAGGAGATAATACCCAAGTTGAGTTGCAAAGCATCGGTGTGATTGGGTTGGAGAAAGACAGAGGAAAGGGGATTATCTGACTTGGAACAGCATGGGCAAAGCTATGCACGTCTGGTGCATTGTTGATCAGTATGGCCGACCGGAAAGGGTAAGGGGAAATCACCAGAAAGGAGGTTCGGGAGAGTGAAAAGCCCAGATCAGAGAAGGTCAGGTGAATAAGGTTAAGGGAGTTTGAAATGCATCTCCAGAGAAAGCAGCAGCTATTGAAGTGACACTCTCAGATTTGTGTTTTAGAAAGTTAATTCTGGCTGCAGGGTGGAGAATGAACTGGAGTGGTGAAGACTGGAAAGAGGCTATTATAATGCAGGTGAGAGATGGGTTAGTGTAGTAGCTGTGTGACTAGAGGAGAGAGATTAGAATAGAATGGTTAGGAATTAATTACTGATTGAATGTAGGGGATGAAGAAAGGATGTGGCAGTCAAGGTACCACAGGAAAGAAAAGGCTCCCCACTAGGATATTTTTCAACAGCTTTATTGAGGTATACTTGACATACAGTAAACTGTACATATATATAAAGTGTCTAATTTGAGAAGTTTCAAAGTATGTATTTATCCATGAAACCATCATTACAATCAAGATAAAGAACATTTCTAATACCCCCAAAGATTGCTCATGCCCCTTTCTAATCCCTCCAAGAACCACTGAGTTGTTTCTGTCACTATTTAAACTTTTTTAGGATTTTATCTGTGGGGTCATACAATATGTATCTTTTGTGTGTGGTGGCTTTTCCTTAGCATAATCCTCTTGAGTTTATCCAGGTTATGTGTGCATACATAGTTTTTTTTTTCTGGGTACAACTATACCATATTTAGTTTATCCACTAACCCATTGATGGACATTTGGATTATTTGTTGCTTTTTGGCTACTACAAATAAAGCTGGTATCCATATTTGTATAAATGTCTTTGTACGCCCTTCATTTCTATTAGTTAAATACTTAAAAGTGGAACAGCTAGTTCACATGGTAGGTGTATATTTAACTTGTTAAGAAACAGCCAAACCGTATTTCAAAGTGATTCCAGTTGCTCCAACTGGTGTGATCACTGTTTTAAATTTTAGCTATTCTAATAATGTGAAATCCTCTCATGGGGTTCTATTGTGCACTTCCCTAATGACTAATAATTTCAAACTTCTTATCATGTTGCTTATTTCCCTGTATATATTTCATATATCTTCTTGGCTGAAGTGTTTATTTCTTTTGTCCACTTTTTAAAAATGGGCTGTTTGTTTCCTTATTGACTTTCAAGAGGTTTTTTAATATATTCTCATTAATAAGTTCTTTATCACAGCTGTGATTTGCAAATATTTTATCCCATTTCGTGGCTTATATTTTCATTTTCTTAGCAGTGTCTTTTGAAAAGCAGAGTTCTTAATTTTGCTGAAGTCTAAATTATCAATTTGTAACTTTGGTAATGTCTACTTTATCAGTTTATTCCTTTATGGATCATGGTTTTGATATCTTAGAAATCGTGCCTAGCCTGAGATCTCAAATATTTTCTCCTATTTTTCTTTTAAGAAGCTTTATTGTTTTTTATTTTACTTTAAATCCAGGATCCATTTCATGTTAACCTGTAGGACCAGATGTGGACAAAGTTTATTTTTTTCATATGGTATCAGTTGTTCCAGCACCATTTGCTTAAAAATCTATACTTAAAAATCTATACTTTCTCCATTGAATTGTCTTTGTACCTTTGATCAGAATCAATTTATGATGTGTATATGTGGGCCCATTTTTGGATGTTTTATTTTGTTCCATTGATTTCTTTGTTTTAATGCTAGTACCACTTAGTTTTGATGACTGTAGCTTTGCAATAAGTATTAAAGTCAGGTAGTGTAAGTCCTTCAACTTTGTTCTTTTTAAAAGTTATATTGGTTATTCTGCATCTGTTATATTTCCATATCAATTTTACAATCATTTTGTGAGATTCAAAATAAAGGTCTGTTTAGATATGAATTGGAACTTCATTTAATTTATACATTAATTTGGGGAGAGAATTGACTTCTTAAATATTGAGTTTTCTGACCCATGGACACAGTATATCTGTTCATTTATTTAGGTCTTCCTTAATATCTCTCAGCAGTATTTTTTAGCTTTTAGTAGATGGATCTTTTTCAGGTTATCTGTAGGTATTTCACATTTTTTGATGCTATTGTAAACAGTATTGTCTTCTTAGATTTCAACTTTCAGTTGTTTGTTACTACTTGTATATTGATCATGTATCCTGCCATCTTGCTAACTGACTTATTAGTTCTAATAGCTTTGTTGTGGGTACCATCACATTCTTTATGTGATCATGTTATCTGTGAATAAAGACAGTTTTACTTCTTCCTTTCAATGAGGATGTCTTTTATTTTTCTTGCTA
Organism: Kogia breviceps; assembly: GCF_026419965.1. Classification (NCBI taxonomy): domain Eukaryota; kingdom Metazoa; phylum Chordata; class Mammalia; order Artiodactyla; family Physeteridae; genus Kogia; species Kogia breviceps. Next base: position 151,955,796 of record NC_081310.1, on the reverse strand, counting down.
TAGTGCGCTGGCTAGAATCTCCACTCAGTGTTGTGTAGAAGTGATGAGAGCAAATGTCTTGCCTTGTTCCTGAGCTTAGGGAAAAGCATTCATATCCTCAGCATTATGATTTATGATGTTAGTTGTATATTTTTCGTAGAAGCTCTTTATCAGGTTTAGGAAGTTCCATTCTATTCCATCTTTGCTGAAAGGGTTTTTTCTTTTTTCTTTTTTTTTTTAAATGAAGAATGGGTATTGTATTTTGTCAGTTGCTTTTTTCTGTAACTATTGAGATCATTTTTCATTTTAATATAATTAATTGCATTCTTTTTTTTTTTTGAATGTTAAATTAACTTTGTATTCCTGAGATAAATCCCACGTTGCCAGGACCTATATTATCCTTTTTATATTTTGTTGGATTCTGTTCTATTTGCTAAAATTTTAAGAATATTTGCATTTGTGTTAATGATGGGTATTGATATAGTTTCTTTCCTTGTATTTTAAGTTTTGTTATCAAGATAATTCTGACCTCATAGAATGAACAGGCAAGTATTTCCTTCTTTTCAGTTTTCTGTAAGAATTTGTGTAGAATTGCCATTATTTCTTTTCTTAAATATCTACTAGAGTTCATCAGTGAAGGCATTTGGGCTTGGAGTTTTTTTATGGGGGAGAAGGAGAAGTCAACTGATTTAATAATATAGGACTATTCAGATATCTGTTTCTCCTTGAATGAGGTTTGATAGTTTGTGTATTTCAGGGAATTTGTACATATCGTCTAAGTTGCTCATAATATCCCCTTATTATCATTTTAATACTTATAGAATCTGTTGTAATTTCACCTCCTCATTCCTAAGAATGGTTATTTGTCTCTTTTCTCTTTATTTTCTTGATCATTCTAGCCAGAAATTTATTAATATTATTGATCGTCTCAAAGACCAGCTTTTGGTTTCATTTATTTTCTTTACTGTTTTCCTTTTCTTTTTTAACTTACTGGTTTCTGCTCTAAAATTTATTATTTCCTTTCTTCTGTTAACTTTAGGTTCCTCTTACTTATTTCTTTCTAATTTATTAAGGTGGAAATTAAGGTCATTTACTTGAGACTTTTCTTTTTTTTTTTTTTGTGATATGCGGGCCTCTCACTGTTGTGGCCTCTCCCGTTGCGAAGCACAGGCTCCGGAGGCGCAGGCCCAGTGGCCATGGCTCACGGGCCCAGCTGCTCCGCGGCATGTGGGATCTTCCCGGACCAGGGCACGAACCCGTGTCCCCTGCATCGGCAGGCGGATTCTCAACCACTGCGCCACCAGGGAAGCCCGAGACTTTTCTAAGATAGGCATTTGATGCTTTAAATTTCTAAGTAGTGCTTCAACTGCATCCCATAACTTTTGCTGTTTTTATTTTCATTCAGTGAATATACTTTTTAGTTGTTTTTAATGTCTTTTTGACCTATAGTTATATAAAAGTGTGTTATTCAGTTTCCAAATATTTGAAGATGTTCCACATATCTAACTATTATTGACTTTTAATTCCACTGTAGTCAGAGAGTACTTTGTATGACTTGAATCCTTTTAACTTTTTGAGACTTGTTTCATGGCTCAGAATGTGGTCTGTCTTGGTAAATGTTCCATGTACACTTGAAAAGAATGTGTAGTCTGCTCTTGTTGGGTAGAGTGCTTTTTACATGTCAATTAGGCAGCTTTATTGACTACTCTTATGTTTTATATACTTGATGATTTTCTGTCTATCTGTTCTACCAATTATTGAGTGACATATTTAATTCTCTCATGATAATTGTAGACATATGCATTTCTCCTTGCAGTTCTATCAGATTTTGCTTTATGTATTCTGATGCTCTGTTATTATGTGCATTAATATTTAGGATTTAGGTCATCTTGGTGAATCATCCCCTTTATTATTTCATAATTTCTGATGATATGTTTTGTTCTGATAGCTACTTAATCATTATTCATGATAATATTTTTGCTTTAAAATCTACTTAGTGTTATATTAATATAACATACTTCACCTTTCTTTTGATTGCTCTTTTATGGTATATCTTTTTCTTCCTTTTGCTTTTTAACCTATTTGTCTCCTTATATTTAAAGTGCGCTTCTTATAGGCAGCATATAGTTAGACTGGGTAACAAAGCAAGTCCTGACAATCTCTGCTTTTTAATTAGCATGTTTAGACTATATATAATGTAATTCATATGGTTTGTTTTAAACATATCATCTTGCTTTTTTAAAAATTTGTTCCATCTGTTTCTTGGTCTCTTTTCTCTCTTTTTTTGTCTTCTTTTAGATTAATTTTTTTTAATTCCATTTTTCCCCCTTTATTGGCTAATTTGGCATATCCTTTTTTCAGATATGATTTTTGTGGTTGCTTTAAGGTTTATAGTGTACATCTTTCATTTATCAGAGTCAACTTTCAAGTGGTATTATACCACTTCATATGTAATATAAAACCATATAACAATGTATTTCTAATTCTTGCCTCATAGCCTTTGTGCTACTGCTATTTTATGTTGTATATTTTACTTCCATATATGTTTTAAACCCCACAATACATGGTTATTATTTAAGTTTTAAGCAGTTGTCTTTTTAAGACATTCAGAAAATTTTTAGAAGGGTTTATATGTACCACATAGTTGCCTTTATGCTCTTCCTTCCATTTTATGGATCCAGATTTCCATGTGATATTATTTTTCCCCACTTCTTGTGGTGCAGTTCTGCTGGTGGTGAATTTTGGTATGTCATTTTTGGTATGTCTGTTAAAGTCTTTTATTTCAGCTTTAGTTTTGAAAGATTTTTTACACAGTGTAAAGAATTCTAGATATAAAGTTTTTTTCTTTTAGTCCTTCAAAGATCTTGCTCTACTGTCTCATAGCTTGCATTATTTCTGATAAGAAATCCATTGTCATTCTCGTGGGTATTTTTTCTTTTTTGCATATCTGCCACCCCCCACCCTGACTACTTTTAAGTTTTTCTCTTTATCATTGGTTTTGAACAATTTAATTATGATGTTTCTTGGTTTAGTTTTCTTTATATTTCTTGTGCTTGGGATTCATTGATATTCTTGATTATATGGGTTTATAGTTTTCATCAGATTTGGAAAATTTGTGTCCATTATGTCTCATATATTTCTCCTGGTCCCTTCTTTGTTCTCTCTTTCAGGTATTCCCATTTCACATGTATTAGGCCACTTGAAATTTTTTCACAGCTCACTGATGCTCTGTTTATTTTTTAAAAATCATTTTTTCTCTTTGTTATATTTTAGATAGTTTCTATTACTGTGACTTGAAGGTTACTAATCTTTTCTTCTATGTTATCTAATCTCATATAGTTAACTTTTCATCTCAAACATTTTTGTTTTCATTTCTAGAATTTCAACTTGTGTCTTTGTTGAAATCTTGCATGTGTGAACTTTTAAGTTCACTGTTTCCTTTAGCTTTTTGAACATATGAAATTCAGGTATGAGAGCTGTTTTAATATTTATGTCTACTAGTTCTATCAAATGGGTCAATTCTAGGTCAGTGTCCATTGATTTTTCTCATTTTAGTAGTATTTTCCTGCTTCTTTGCATGCCTGGTAATTTTTGGTTGAATATCAGACATTATGTATTTTACCTTTTTCAGTGCTAGATATTTTTTGTATTTCTATAAATACACTTGAGCTTTGTTTTGGGGCATGTGTAAGTTATTTGGAGACAGTTCTATCCTTTTGAGTCTTGCTTTAAGCTTTGTTGAGTAGGGCTAATTCTTCTTCACTGCTGAGGTAAAACCCTTCTGTGTACTCTACCCCATGCCCTGTTAATTATGAGGTTTTCCACACTGGCTGGTGTGAATAGGCACTATTCATGGCCCTGTGTGAAATCCACTGATTGTTCTCTGTGATCCTTTTGAGTGCTTCTGGCTCAGATAGTTTCCTCACGTACATACAGTGATTGGTACTCTCCTGCATACTTCAGGAGCACATCCTCCTGTGCAGCTCTCTCCTGTCTTGTACTTTGCCCCAAGAATTCTAGCCTCCTTGTTTTACTTAGATCTCTAGCTCTGGCTCCTCAGTTCGGGAATCTGCAGGGCTTGGTATGAATTTCCTCTTCTTTGTCCTCTGTCCCAGGCATTAAGCTTGAGCAGTTTTAAGATTCCTCATTTTTTCCCCATCTCTTAGAGATCACTGTAGTTTTTTGCCTGATGTCCAGTGTCCTGAGAACGTTTGTTTCCTGTATTCATTATTTTAGTTGTTTTAGGTGAGAAGGTAAATATGGTGCCTGTTACTCCATCTTGGCTAGAAGTGGAGGTCCTCAACTGGAATTTTTGAAGAAAATTTTAAAAGGGACTATTTGAGGTTGTGAGGAAGGGCTTTATATAGGACCCTGGAGGTCCTATAACCCCTTCATCAACTTAAATTGTTTAGAAAGTTCTCAACAACATGAATGACAAAATGAAGCAGAGTTCATACAGCAGGTACATATGCAGTGCTGTGTGCGTGGGCCGGGTTTAGGCAGAGTGGAAGAATAAAGTAGAAATCATTCAGGCTAAATGTATGTGTTGCCTGTCCCTTGGGCAATCTGGATTTTGGGCTGAGTTACACTGAAATCTGTTGCAGACCAGACTGAGAGCTGAGTATCTTGAATTCTGCTACACTGGCCATGGGATGAAGAGATTAAGAAAGGACTCTGTTACTGATCAGCTGTGGGGGATGAAAGTTGAGAAGGCAGATTATAAAATCAAGCATGATTTATATACACCAAACTCAATGTAGTTTACCAAATTCTGGGATTGTAGAAATTATGTGGTCAACTTTGATATTAGAGTGTGGCTATTGTTCGGCTGTTTTAAATCATCATGTGACATAGTGGACAGAGCATGGGGTTGAAGACCCTCTCTGTTTTTTACTGACTCTGTGATATTGGGCAAGTGACCTAAATGCACAGAACCTTAGTTACCTCATCTCTGGGTTGTGGACCCTCCAAAGTTGGGAGGATCAGCAAAGCTGTCTACTAAGTCACTAGTAGCAGTCGTGGAAGAGAGTAAATGCTCACGCAAAATCTGTTGATCCAGGACGAGGGTTGGCACAAAATATGAGTTTGAGAAACATTGCGATTCATGTGAAGATACATATTGACAGGACATACTAATAGATAACACTAAGTTCTAGGGACCTATTAAAGGAAGAGTAGGGTAGTTGAAGAGGGCTACCTCAAAGCCCACCTTCAAAGGCACTTTGTGAAGACACCCCAGCTCCCCTTCCCTTTTCTCCTGAACAAGTTGTTCTGATGTTAGCATCCGAGATTGGGTATTGGGCTGGATGGGCTACTGATTTGTCCCAACATGTGTTGCATCTGGGGGGCCTCCAGGAAGGTAGAGAAGACCTGCTGTGCGCTCACGGTGGGCTACTAGCCCAGCTTCCCTCATCTCCACACAGCATCATGTGGGAACATAGGTATCTGAAGATCATTCTTGTTAAATGTACCAAGTGCCCCGTATCCCTTCTTCCTCCCTCTTTATTTTAGGAAAAGCCACGGCATGGAGGGGCAGTTATAGGAACTAAAAGTATATAGCAAAGAGGAAAGAAAACTCAGGAGGTCATGAGAGTCATCTTAAAACGTTTGAAGGGATAGCTCACCCAAAAGAGGTTAGGTGGTTTGGCTGATCGCGTGGGATAAAAATGAGGACTAGAGGGTGGAAGCCACATAAAGCAGAATTCAACGCAGTACAAGGATCTTTCTTATTATTATAGTACTAGCTGCGTATTGTGAAAATTCAAACAGCACAGAGAGAGGAAGTTTAAAATTGCCCTTCAAGCTTCCACCGCGTTTCTTTTCCCTAGATGTCACTGCAGTAAGCAGGCTTTTGCATATTCTTCCTGAAGTTTGGTATGTTAGGTCCTTATACAATACAGCGGTTCTCAAGCCTTAGCATCTGTCAGGGTAGCCTGACAGATGCGAGCCGCACTGTCCAGAGTTTCTGAATGAGTAGGTCTAGGCTGGAGCCTGAGAATTTGCATTTCTAACGTGTTCCCTGGTGATGCTGTTGCTGCCCCTCTGGAGATCACAGTTTGAGAACCACTGTTGCTTTTCCTCTTTACAGAGTTAATACAAATGCGTTCATACTGTGGTGTCTAAGAACTTGCTTTTTTACTTAATAACATATAATTAGCAATTTTCTTTAGCTTTTCATTGTTTTTAACAGCTGCTTCTGTATCAGTTTTAGTAATTCCCCTACAAATAAACATTGAATTTGTTTCCAGGGTTTTTGTGAGTGTGCCCTTGCCTTTAAAAAAAAAAGTTGAAATGGACAATTTTGTATACATCTTTTAAATGAGCCAATCTTAAATTCTTAGAACATAAATTCTTAGAAGTTCATTGGGTAAAAGGGTAGATTTTGAAAACAGAAAGGAGGTTGAACCAATTATTCTCCCACTAAAAGTGTCTGAAACTGCGTTTTTCCCCAAAATCTTGCCAAAGATGGGTACTAGCATTTTCATTTTCTGCCCATTTTTTAAGGTGTACGATTATATCTCAGTATTGTTTTGATTTGCATTTCCCTCCATTATTTGTGAGGCTAAAGTTTCACAAGTATGCATTGTATGTCTTTTTCTATGAACTGCAAGTATTTCCTGCATCACAGGAGGAGAGAACAGTATGAACAGAGGCACCAAACCTTCATTTGAGGGATTGCTAGTAGCTCTGTAGAGTTGGAGCCTCAGGGGTTGCAGTCAGAGAGGAGGCAGGGAGGTAAGGTGAGAGGCTTAGGCAGAGCTGTAGCTTTGAGGGCCTTGTGGGCCAAAGAAAGAACTTGGGTCTTACTTTGGGCAGAGGCAGTACTGATGGTGTTTAAGCTTACGGTGTAGCTCTTGGCAATTTTAACAGGGCGTGTTTCTGGAGGGGCAAGCTGTCCCAATAATATTCCAGTAACTCATTCTTTAGGCCTTTCACCCTGGACCTTGAAGCCATCTGGCCATTCTTGATAAACAGATAAACACAAGACTAGACCAGAGGCCTCAGCTAGCCTCAGGCTGGGTGCTGTCTTCAAGGGCGGAGTTTTGCAAGATGGTGCAGGGACTGGATTTTGTTGCTCTACCTAATACTGTACTGCCCTGAGCCCTTCCTGAATTTACTGACGTCTGACAGCAGTCATTAAGGTTGGTGGGTTCTTCTGTTGTTTTTATTTGAGTGACTTTCTGCGAAAAGCTGTGGATTTGGGCCAATATGCTAATGATAGTGACGTTGCTTTGAAGGTCTGATTAGTTCTGTAGAATATCATTTTATAGTTAATTATGTCAACAAATCAACAGCAGCCTCTTGGAGAAGAAAGTGACAGAGGGAGAGAAACTACATATATATTTAACAAATTGTTCAGAACTCCAAGAGAGGTAGGAATTCATGTATTACAAAGAAGAGTCCACTTAACAATAAAAAATCACTAAGTTTGCCTGTAATTTCCCGTTATGTGCATAGCTTTGTAACTGGCTTATGGGGTTAAACTATAATAACTTTGCATTTAGAATCAGGACACCCTGAGAGCCACGCCCTGGCTCTCTCTGTGTCTGTTCTGCCACTTTTCTGCTTCCAGGATCCTGACATGAGAGTAAGAGGCCATCAGATTCAGGCTTTGGCTTTTAGTGAACTCAGGCTGTGAATTGGGTTTGTGAAAGATAGACCCCATCTTTCTTCTCCCCTCCGTGCATGTGTCTGTGGGAATGGGGCTCTGGGTCAAGGAGGATGATTGACCGGGGAAGGGGTGCAGTGCTTTACACACAAGAGAGGCTTGCTGATGGTGCTTCTAGAACTCTCCAGGGATGGAGAGTTTTTAGAGGCTTTTTATTTCAAAAGGTATTTGACTATTTTATACATTAATAATTTCTCCCTCCCTCACAGCCCAGGAATTCCCCTATTACTGCATGACACACGCTGTGCTTGTCTCCAGGTAGAAGAAAGTAGGGGGCAGAACATTCTCAGTTAATATCTAATGTTTCTCACAGTAGCATTTAGAGTGACATAGGTGGTTGTTATTAATCAGAGCACGGAGGGGGCGTTTCTGATGGTTGAGCGTCTGAGAAGTTTTCACAGGATGAACAGACTTGTAATTGTGTTCTGAGTGTGTGCAGGATGAAAGCAGCTTGGTTAGGGAAGGAAAGCCAAGTCATTTCAGGGATGGATAAGAGTCCTGCTCTGGCTTAGACAAACCTGAATTTGAGTACAGCCTGCTTCCTCTCCAGGCGTCGTGACCATCCGCCGGGTATCGCTCCTCTCAGGATTTGAGTGTCCTCCTCTGTAAATGGGGGAAGGGTGGGTGTCATAAATGCGTGCCCCTCTCTCCCTTTCTCTGTAAAGAGAATAGCTTGGTAGGGCTATTAAAGGGCTTGGAAGGCATTTTAACAAGTCAGGAGCTGCTTTATTGGCTCACAAGTATTGAAGAGAAGAGAGCGTAAGGAAGGTTTTATGGAAGAGGACATGGGAGACTCAAAGTTTAATTTGCTTTGAGGTGATGTTTGTTTTTGGAGTTTGGGGATGTCATTTGATGCGTCAGATTTTCCATCCATGATTTCGTTAGGGCCTATACTGTGCATTTGGCCTCAGCATGGTTGGGGTTTGTGTTTTCTTTGCGTCAGCTGTTGTGCTGTTGCCTGTGTGGCTCTTGGAAGGTGGTGGGTTTTGGCCCCCATCCAGGACTGCCTCAGAGTTGATCGTTGTGGCTGCCACATTGTGAGGCAGGCATGAGGATTTGGTGAGTTTTGCCTTTTCTGCCTGTTGGAATCCATCTTTGAATTTAAAAGGACAGCCAGCCGTTCTTCTGTCTGATTTGATACCATATCCCTCCTCCAGCCACCTCGTATTTGTCTTTAAAAATGGGCTCAGTCCAAAGCATGAAGATCCTCAACATCCTAAAAATACTGGTTTTCTGATCCAATGATTGGAATGGTGATGAAAACAATAAACTGGTACTTCTTTTACCAACTAACGTCTCTATATTCTGCAGAGAAAGGTGGAGTTGGAATAAGATGCTTGGCTTCAAGAGTATAGCTAAGGGCTTCCCTGGTGGCGCAGTGGTTGAGAGTCCGCCTGCCAAGGCAGGGGACACGAGTTCGTGCCCCGGTCCGGGAAGATCCCACATGCCGTGGAGCGGCTGGGCCCATGAGCCATGGCCGCTGAGCCTGCGCGTCCGGAACCTGTGCTCCGCAACAGGAGAGGCCACAGCAGTGAGAGGCCCATGTGCCACAAAAAAAAAAAAAAGTATAGCTAAGATTCTGGTGGCAATCCGGAGCCACCTTACTGCCATGTGTAATATTACCAGGTGCATTAAGTTGAGCTTGAAGTACATCAAAAAGGCATAACTTGAGGCATCACCATTTGACTTTCAAAAACCAGCTTCTTACATTAAATTGTCAGCTCTTTAAAATCAGAAATGATATCTTTTTCAGCTTCCTATTCCTAGTGTCCTGGCACAGAAAAAGCACTTAACATTTGTTTACTGGAATTTGAGCTGTTAGACATGGTGAGAATAGCGGGGTATATATAGATCATGCATATTAGGTGATTGCAGATGTCCAGAGGTGGTTTGATGGTGAAAGGGAAGGTTGGCACATGTTAATAGTCCTAATAGTTGCTGCTGTTTACTGAGCATGTATTATATATCAGGCACTGTGCTGGGCACTTCAGTTATACAATCCTAGTTAATTGTTCAAAGAATACAATGAGATTGGAGCTGCAGGAGACAGCCTTTCACTTTCAGAGAAGTACCTGTCAAGAAGCTGTACTTTTTCTCCCATGTGTATTTTTGGTAAAGCCAGTGGAGAACCAGATATTATTGCCAGATTAGCGCTTTCCTTCCCATCCCGAACTTTCTCTCCATATTAGAGCATGTGTGTGTTGTTTAAAGTGATATTTAGTTCCCTCTGTCAAGGAGACTAAAGTTGACCAGCATACTCATTGCTTATCTTTTTCTTCCCAAACCTCCCAACCCCCGATTGCAATATAACTAACTAAAAAAAAAAATTCTGTGGGTCTTGTGTACTTGAGCTCCCAGCCAAGACCAAAGATCAAAGTCAAGAGAGGATATTGAGCTCCCTCCCAGCTCCCTGGGACGCTGTATTTGCAGACACTGTTTCCAAGTCAGTCCTGGAGGAGTAGCCCTTTAAGAAATAGGACTGCAGGTAAGCTCATCCACTTTGGAGCCTTGTAATCTTAGGAAACATTGTTACTGGTCTTTGGTCACTTAGGGGAAGAGAAGGAGGAAAATACAAGACAACAATCCCCAAAGGTTGGTTTTCAGCACTGGTATTTGAGCATGACCCCTTAGAATCTCTGGGATAGTTGGGCAGACAGCAGCCTCCCGCCGTCTGTGACCCTCTTTCCTTTTCTAACGCTGCCTTTGAGCAGCTTGCATGTTTGTTAACGAATCAGCCATGAAGCCTGTGGTTTTCTGTGGTACATTCTAATAATATTTGTAAAGGCTATTATTTAATGAACCACATAAATATCATAAGAGCAGTCTTTTGATCGTGAACAGGGGCTAAAAGCCAGTCCAGTCTGCACTGGGGACTTGGCTGGGAGGCTGTTTCTGCTCTTCAGAGCCTCCTGTAGACTGAAAAGTTAGGTAAGGCTCGGGATGTGTGTGCAGCCAGCTTGAATTTCTCCCTGTAGCTGTTCTTTCTCTTGGCCTTCACAATCTATGTCCTTATTTCTCTGTCTGACCAACCTCCCTATATTCCCTATTAGTTGTTTTTCTTTTTAGAGAATTTATCTTTGACTGACTGAAATGAATGAATTGGAACTAATGTTCTGACTCTCAGAATTCATCCACTGGGCTCTGGAGCCATACCATCCTGGCCTGGAGTCCCAGCTCCTCTGGTTTTGTGCTCTATGATGTTAAATAGCTTTACTGCTGAGAACCTCAGTCTCCTAAACTGGAAAATGGGCGCATAGTGTCAACCACACGGCGTTGTTACAAAGGTGAAGTGAAATCATAAAATCAGGTGGACGATCTGCAGAGCAGAGCTTAATAAATGCTAGTTGTTGGTGCCTTTGTTGATATTGATATTGAAGAAGTTTTTGAAGGATTTGGTTTTCACTTTTAGGTTGGTGTGTGGAAAGAGCCCTAAACCTGCCTTAAGAGGCCAGGGTTCAAATGCAGTGCTGCTGTTGTTTACTGTTTGTAATACTCAGGGCACATTTCCCCATCCCACCAAGGTATAAAATGGTGATAGGATTACCAGCTTGCCTGGGTTTCAGTCAGAAGATATGAACAAATGTATAAAAGTGCCAGGCATGTGGGAGGATCCTAATCCTTTTTAAAAAAAACAAATTGGAAAAGGGAATAATGTTTTCCATTTTGCAGTTACTTTATTTCTTGAGGCCAAGAGGAACTGGAATACAGGCTGGAGTTTAGGACACAGCAGAGAGTACCTATGACCCAGGAACAAAGGGCACAGAACGGGAGACAAGGAATCTGAGCTGCAGAAACTCCTCTGGCAGAGTTATAACTCACAGGGTTGAGTTTCAGGGAAGCTGCCTAAGGGCTTGAACTTCTTTGTTTCCCTTCTTTCAGGGTCCAGGTGTGGAAACAATCATAAAGAGATCACTTAAAACTATAGTAATGGGAAACATGGTGAACTTGAAATATTTAATTAGGATCTATTTCTTACAAAAACATGAACTGGGAGGTCTGTGCAAACAGTGCAGGGAGGGTATGATGCCCTTGTTCACGTGGGTTTGACTCTCTTCCCAACTGATGTCTCAGTTAAATGGTCTAGAAATGGGTAGTTTGCCAGAGAGAGGCCACCTGGTGCTGAGGAAGGGTCAGTCTCTGAAGGTGGGCAGCCTGAGTTCTGAGTTAGCCAGTTGTAGACAGAGCAGGCAGGAATACCTGGCAGAGTCCTTGGCAAATGGGCATTTACTAAATGGAGGGTATCAGGCAGTATATCATCCTGAGAATGGTTAGGGATTTGGGAGCCAGAGGGAATGAGATTGCCCTTAACTCCATCACTTGCGCGTTACACGACATACTGGAGCAAGTTATTAACTAGGCTAGGACTTGTTTTCCTCATCAGTAAAATGGGGATGATAACAGTAATTATCTTCAGGGATTGATGTCAGGATAAAAAGTGGATTATGAATGTAAGCAAGCTGCTTAGCATCGGATACACAGTAAATTTGTACCATTTATTATTTCCCTAAAGATAGGTTTTAAAGGTGTCCACTGAGTCTCAGAGACTTGGTGAGTTCGTGCTATGTGCCAGGCAGCACACATAGGCAGCACACTGGGCTGGCACTGGGGATACAGCTGTAGTCCAGGCAGCACTGGAGTTAATGTCTAATGGCAAAGCTCCACTCTCCATACAAGTGTGTGTTTGTGTGTGTGTGTGTGTGTGTGTGTGTGTGTGTGTGTGTGTGTGTGTGGTGGCGGCGGTGGTGGGGGTTCTCCCAAAGGATGGGCTCTTTCCTGTTTAGCCAAGAGATGAGTCCAAAACCCAGAGCCGGGGGAAGCCCTGAGTCAGCTGCAGAGTGGAAATCTGCCTCTTTGGATTTTATTGGAAGTAAATCAGGATGTCTGGGTAGTGGGTGGTAAGATGAGGAATTCCTTGTAGAGGAAGACAGTCAAAAGTGAGGGAGCCAGGCCTGAGGAGCTGGGCCAGCCCCCTGGGGGACTTTTTTTTTGTCACTGGCACTGTCAGGAGTACAGAGAAGCCTGGATGATGGCTGGCCAGGTCTGTGTAATCCAGAATGTTTGTATAGATTCTTCATTTCCTGTGTTTTTCCCCTTGTTTCTCCCTCCAGTGTTTAGAATAATCTTGGGAAGTTCGAGCCAAGGACAGAGAGTTGTTGGCTTGTCAGGATCAGTGTTGGGGAGCAGCATCCCTGGGCCCTTCCAAGTGGTGACAGTGGGAAGCTAAGAGAAGGAATCCCGAGTACAGCAAGAGGATGTGTATGTGGTCCGTTCGGGGAGGTGGAACAGCTAGCCCGGTCAGTCTTCCTCCTCTTTGCAGATAAAGAAACCAAGGAAGATCTGAGCCATGGCACTGTCCTATTTTGTCCTTCACTGTATCCTCAGCTCTTAGCAGGGTGCCTGGTGCCTGGCGCAATCTGCATTTCTTTGAATATCAGTCATTGATTGCAAGATGCATCATTATTTCATATACCACTAAGAAGGAAAGAACATGCTACTGGTTAGTTGTAAGATGCCATTGATTGCTGAGTCACTAATTTTGAAGAAGCTAAATGTGAAAAAATAATGAGTGTCTTCGAATTAATAAAATGTAGTTGTAAGCATCCAATAAATATTTGTTAATTGGATGGATGAAGCATACAGAGATTAGAATCAAGGAAAAACACTAGTGCAGATAAGTACAAACCTAGGAATCCAAACTATTAAAGCATTAAAGCACAAACCTGTTCATCCTTGTTTTCTGTGGATTCACTGATTTAGGTGTTCATTCCGTAAACATTTATTGAAAACCAGTTATGTACCAGACACTGTACTGGCTTGGGGATATAGAAACTGTAGGAGCTGGGGATCCAGAAATCAATCAGTTCCTTTCTTCAGGTTCAGTCCAGTAAGGGAGACAGACACAGAAACAAAAAATTCACAGTCAGAGTGGTCTTCAAAAAGTTTGCAAAGAAAGTAGGGGCACAGTACTCTGGTGGCAGCAGGGCATGGAGAGAGGCAAGGCAGTCTTTCTTGAAGATGTGGTGGTTTAGCTGCATCTTGAAATGGAAGTCAGCAGGTACACAAGAGAGGAATGAGGTAGCAAGGGAAGAGAAGCACGAGGGGAGACAGTCCTGTAGCAGTGCGGTACACCTACAGTCCTGCGAGGGGTTCAGGATGTCTGGAGCTTGGTGTGAGAATGGGCAGGACTGAGGTGGATGTGGCTGGACAGCAGGCAGAGGGCAGCTCCAGGAGGGCCTCAGCCAGTGGTTTTCAGCCATCCTCAGTCCTGAGGAAGGACCCAGCAGAGCGATTGCCGGGGGGAGGGTAGAGGGCCAGGCAAGGGTGATCTTTGCTTCAGACAGAGCAGCTCTGCTTTGATCTGTTTTGTTTCAGTTTTTCCGAGTCATGGCTTGAAGGAAAGAGATCCCTTTTGGATGCTTGAAGGAATGCATGCTTTGAAAACTGGTGCCACTGGTCATATGGGCGAGGAGATGAGAAGGCACTTAGGCTGGAGCCTGAGAGTTGTTCTCTGAAGCTCAGACGGAGGTAGCACGTGCTCTTAACTACAGATTCCCCGTTGGCCTCTACACCTGCCCGTGAACCAAAGGGGGCCACACACCTTTGGGAAATCTTCGTGATCAAGTCAGAAGCTATCACTTGTAATGAAGCTGTTTTTGACTGGGATAAATATCCAGGAAGCTGTAATGGAACATCTGCTGGCTGACTTCATTTTAGAATTCCCAGGCGTGACCTTGCCAAGGAAACATTACCTTTTTGAAGTGGAAGGGTGCAGAAGGCTGCTGCGCTTGAAATGAGACTCTGGGCGCTGAGGCCGCCCCGAGCTCACCTGGAGAGTTGTAGCATGTTCACCAGCATGGGTATCTTGGGGGCTTGTTCTTATTCTTTAAAAGGCCAATCTGGAAAATGAAAGCCTCTGTGAGATGTCTGTGTCATGGGGGCTAATCTGACCAGAGGGACTCAGAGCGGCAGTGAAGGCCAAGGAATTCCTGACTGTTCTCTGGTTAGATTTCCTTGTAACTCACAAGGGATCTGTAAAGAAAACAGATTGTCTAACAAGTTCCTGATCCTGTCTCCCTCCAGGCTCCTTCCCAATTCCCAGTCACTTCCTGACACGGCTGCAGTATATTTGCCTCTTCTCCAAACCTGTATTGCAAGCTGCTGAGAAGGAAAGGAAGGGACAGACAGATGTGGGACTTTGGGTCCAGGCTGCTCTTGAGTGGTGCTGGCTAAATCTCTTAACTCCTCAGAGACCTATTTGCCCATCAGTATAAAATGCATCAATGTGCATTTACTGTTCTTAAGTGTGTGGACCTAGCATTAAGAGAAAAGTTACATATCTCTTGGCATCTCATCTTAGTCACCTGTAAAATAGATTATTAATTATACTCACCTTCAGGGGGAGAGGGGAATTGGATGAAGGCAGTCAAAAGGTACAAACTTCTGGTTATAAGATAACTAAATACTAGGAATATAATGTGCAACGTGATAAATAGAATGAACACTGCTGTATTTATATATGAAAGTTAAGAGAGTAAACTCTAAGATACCTCATCACACAAATTTTCTGTTTCTTTACTTTTATATCTCTATGAGGTGATAGATATTCACTAAGCTTATCGTGATAATCACTTCTTAATGTATGAAAGCCAAATTATTGTGCTGTACACCTTAAACTTATACAGTGCTCTATGTCAGTTATATCTCAATAAAACCGGAAGAAAAAAATAGTCTCACCTTGTAGAGTCGTAGTGAGTAGAGGAGCTGTATGTACTTTTTACAGTGCTTGTTGGCACATAATAGGTGCTCAGTAGATAATTTTTTGAATGAATGGCCGACTGGGCACATGAGGTTCCTTTTCAGCGCCATGGGCATTGTCCTTGTTTCGATTCAAATTCAGTGAGAAGAAAATGCATATCTATTGCCTCCAGATTCTCAGCTCTATAACCCTTTATTTATCCTCATAGCACTTTTCACCCAGTGTCACGACTTTGCTTGAATAAATAATGCGGTTCATAAATGCTCACCATCTGACTCCCTTCCAAGAACAGAAACTCCATATCTGAGGCCATGCCTGTCTGTTCACCCACTACCTAGCTCAGTGCCTGTTAGCACACTGGCAGCAATGAACGTTTTGTTGGATGAATAAATAATCAATGGCTACCAGTTCATCAGCTGCATCCCTTCGTTTCCACTTTCAAGTTATCCCGTGCTTGGCTTTGCAGACCCACTTGGTCTTCACGTGGTTTTGCCCTTGATCCCCGCAGGTGGAGGGATGGCAATGCCTGGCGGAGATCAGGAACTCGGGAGCTACTACGTGGGTGTGGACGTGGGGACAGGCAGTGTCCGTGCAGCTCTGGTGGACCAGAGGGGTATCCTCTTGGCTTTCGCAGACCAGCCAATCAACCAGTGGGAGCCTCAGTTCAACCACCACGAGCAGTCCTCCGAGGACATCTGGGTTGCCTGCTGCATTGTCACAAAGGTATGGCCTCAACTCTTGCGTTCTCACATGTGTTCCCCTGCTCCCACCTGCTGAGTGTGTGTAGTGTGTCCATCTGGTGCCAGGGACAATGTTGGGGTAACTTTAGACACAGGCTTTGCCTTTAGGGAGCTCATGGTCTATGGCAGAGACCAACAGACAGCTCAGATGTAACGTGATAAGTGCTGGGGGCAAAGTGACTGTGGCTAGAGCTGAGGAAGGGGCCACACTGAGGGGCTCCAGGTAGACAGGATGGAGGATGCAGAACATGTAGACAGAGGAATCAGTCAGATGTGACCGAATGTGAAGACATCACTGATAACCATCGATGACCTCTACTGTGCCCTCAGGTGTGCTCAGTGCTGTGTAAAACATGTTAACATGCATGATGCAGTCGAATCCTCACAACGACCCTATAAAGCTACCCTCATTTTACTGAGGAGGAAACAAAGGCATAGAAAGATTAGATAACTTACTCAAGTTCATGCAATTAGTAAGTAGGAAAGGCAGTCTGACTCCAGTGCTGCACCCTTAGTCACTGGACTGTCCTGCCTTCCAAGTGGACAGATGAGGGGAACCTCATTTTGTTTAGAGGGAACTGCATGTGCAAAGGCACAGTGGCCTGAGAACGCGGTGGGTTCTGAGAAAGGAAGGGAGTCAGGCAAGACTAGTGCATCTCTGAGTTGTGCCAGGTAGACGTTTATCTTGAGTGGCCTTGGTTTGCGGTCAGCTTGCTGGCTTGGGAAAAGGAGTGATGCTGGTTGAGAATTGTTCCTTTTAGTGTCACTTGACTGGTTTTATATCCTGGTGATCAGGAATGACAGAGATGCTTTTGTAGTTTTTTCCAGAGGGAAAAATAAAATCCTGGGTTTTCTCTTCTCCCTGTTCCTAGTTTAGTTCCTTAAATATGCATGAAGGGCTTGGTAATTTGCAGATGGACAATTCACCATTCTGTCGGTATTGATCAGTCTGTTTAAACTTTAATGAGCTCTGGGCTGTTGTTACTGCCCCCGGAGAAGAAGGCAGGGAGAGAAGGTGGGGGTGGGAGGCACTGGAGCATTATATAGGAATAAAAGGGGGGCACATCTTCTCTTCTGCCTGTTTAATTTTCCTCCTCCCTCCCCCACCCCATCCCAGCCCCCACCTTGGTGAGAATCTTCTACTCTTTGCCCTTGGGTCTCCTTTGTTCTTCCAACATATAGCATTTCTTGCCATTAAGGAAATTGTCAAGAAGAAAATATAATCCCCTGATGAAAAGCTACTTTAAAACAGGTCTGCTCTAAGTACAGCTTGGTTTAATGTTGGATTTTTAATCATCTCCCGGTGGCAGCCACCTCGTCATATGCTTGAGCCCCATTAGCCACGTGAGTGCTCTGGGCGTTTGTCCTTAGCGAGGATGTCTCTCTGTAGCAAACCTGGATAAAGCTATTGGGTCTTAGGCTGTTCCCCTCGCATGGGGTATGGCCATGTGTCCGCATGTCAGAAGCCATATGATAAACATGACACATCTACTCACAGCTATATTGCTGTGTGAGTTTGAAGGAGGGGAGCATGTTTATATTAGAGAGGTAACACACCAGAGAGCACAGATTCTGGAGCCAGACTGCCTGGATTGACATCCCAGTTTCAACATTTATTAGCTTGTCATCTTGGACAAGTTACTTATGGTGTCTTGCTTGAGTTTCATCATCTGTAAAATGGAATGACGACTGTACCTGTCTGCATTGGGTCCTTGTGAGGATTAAATGAGTTAATGCATATAAAATGTCATAACAGTGCCTGGAAATGAGTAAGCACTATGATTCCTATGGTGAGGATGATGACAATAACAGAAAAGAGTAGATAATGGAGGAGAGTGAATTTCTAAGATGAAATACTGAAAAGTCAATGTCAGTAAGGGAGGTACCTCATGGGAATATTCACTCCTTTTGTCGTTAGGGTTCATTCCTTCCATGTAAGATTTTGAGAAGCAGTGGTCTGGGGCAAGGGGTGACATAAAATACATCCCGACCTCTCTTGTCTTTCTCAAGGAATTAAGGAAGTCAAGAGTTTGAGAGCAGTTGTACTTACTGCTTCCTTTTCCCTAAGTTGCTCACATTGCCTGAGACGCTTTCCCCTTAGTCAAGTTAATAAAAACAGTAAGAACAGCAGTAACAATATGATGATGATGATGGCAGCTAACATTTCTTGGGCACTGATTATGTTCCAGGTACCATACTGAACACTTTATACTAATCACTTCATTTTATCCACACAACAGCCTCTTTAAAAAAAAAAAACAAAAAACTGAAATCTAGTTGATTTACAGTGTTGTGTTGTTTTCAGGTGTACTACTTTTTCCAGATTCTTTTGTCTTATTGGTTATTTAAAAATATTGAGTAGAGTTCCCTGTGCTACACAATAGGTCCTTGTTGGTTATCTGTTTTATATATGGTAGTGTATATATGTTAATCCCAAACTCCTAATTTATCCCCCTACCCTTTTCCTTTTGGTATCCATAAGTTTGTTTTCTGTGTTTGTAGGTCTAGTTCTATTTTGTATCTAAGTTCATTTGTATCTTTTTTTTTTTTTTTAGATTCCACATACAAGTAGTAGTATATGATATTTGTCCTCTGTCTGGCTTAGTTCACTTAGTATGATAATCTCCATGTTGCTGCAAAGGGCATTATTTCATTCTCTTTTATGGCTGAGTAATATTCCACTGTATATACGTACCACATCTTCTTTATCCATTCCTCTGTTGATGGTCATGTAGGTTGCTTCCATGTCTTGGCTATTGTAAATAATGCTGCAGCGAACATTGGGTTGCATGTATCCTTTCGAACCATGTTTTTCTCTAAATATGCCCAAGAGTGGGATTGCTGGATCATATGGTAGTTCTATCTTTAGCTTTTTTTAAGAACCTCCATACTGTTCTCCATAGTGGCTTCACCAATTTATTATGAACTCTGTTTTAGAGCTGGAAGAAATGAGCTGTTAAGAGGTAAAGTAACCACCCAAAGTCAGGGGTTAGGCTGCTGCTGTCTCCCTCTTGCTCTTTTTTTGTCCCTCTCTTCAGCCTCATCTTATTCCACATGCCCCCATCTTGGAAATCGTATTAAGCTACCTGAATTTTTTTTTTAAATTAGCACTGAATGGAGAACTTTGAGCTTATCCTGATTGTTATATTAAGCATTCTGAAATACAAGTGCCTTTACCCAGCTGTCTGCTTATGTGGAAAATTTGTGTCCCCCGAGCAGGGGTCATATCTTGTTTATCTGTATTTCCTTAGAGTTCCTCACTTGTAATGTCCCCATTCATGTCTGTTGAGTACATGAATGAGTGAAATATCTGTTGTTTTCATTATCTGGCATGCTCTTCTCTCATCTTTTTTTTTAACCTGCCCAGTTCCTGGGTACTTTTTAAGGTAAGCTTAAGCATTACTTCCCCCTGGGAGCCTTCCTGGATGACCTCTGACAGTCCCTGCCTGCCCTTGACAACCTCAGAAGAAAGAGGGTGAGAATTCCCTCTCTGCTGCCCCAGAGCCCACGTCTTCACCTGTATCATTATCTGGTCCTTACCAGATTGTGTTTTAATTGGTGACTTCTTTTAACCATGAGCTGAACTCTTGGAGAGTGTCATCTCTGTGTCCACAGCATCTAACACATTGCTTGGCACAAATTTGATGCTCAGTAAATGGTTGCTGAATTAATGTTACTTAGAGCTAAAAACAAGCAAACAAAAAACATTCTGACATCCCTCATCTTGTTCAAATGTTGCAATAACTCTATGACATAGTTTGCCATACTTCCTATTTGACACGTGAGGATGTTGAGGCTCTGAAACTAATGAGTATTAGAGACAGACCTAGACCCCTACTGAGATGGCTCCAAATCCTCTTCTCTGTTCTACTCACCACTGCCCCTGAAACCGTCAAGTCTTTATTGGGTTGATAGCCACACGTCTAAAAATTTCTATGGAAATGCACAAGTCCTAGAGCTTATGTTGTCCTTGATTTTAAGGGCTTATATCCCTTTTTGGAGCGGCAAATCTTAATCACCTCAACAAGGCAAGAACATTGCAAGGTAGTGTCTAGTAACAGCTTCCATTAGGAAGAAGATAAGCTGGAGGTACCATTCAGCCAGCAGGTATTTGTCAAGTGTCATTAGTCTGCAAATATTTATTGAGCACCTACTATGTGCTATGCTCTTTGCTAAGCGCTAGATTATATACGGGAGCGAGGGCCACAAGAAGTTCTCTGCCCCTAAGGATGAAATAGTTCAGTTGCATGGAAAAAAATAATGCCCATGAAGCCAACGAAATACCATTTTGTTCTAAATTGTACCCGCTCTATTGAGTAGTGGTTGGAGAGAGAAGGAGCAGGAGAGGGAGTCACCCATGTGGGATGAGCAATCATGTCAACTCCTGTATTTATAGAACCTTTATGGTTTACAAAGCACATTCCTATCCATTTGATTGTCATACAAGGGAGGTAGGGGAGGGGTTGTTATTCCCATGTTCAATTGAAAAGAAATACTGAGATCCAGAGAGTTAAGTGACTTTCCCTAAGTCACCCAGGAAGTGGGTGATAAGCCTGAACTCAGGCCAGATCTCTGCATTCCCTCCATCTGCAACACCACATACCTTCATCTTTTGTCTGGATTAGCACTGGAATGTAACTGACCTCCTCATCTATGTCTGTGCACTGCCCCTCTCCAATTGTGCTCCTTCTTTAGCTGGAATGATAGATATATGTTAATGCTAACTTGATCAAGTCACTCTTTTGCTTACAGCTCTTCTGTAGCCCCATACTACTGCGTGGAAAGAACTCAGAATCCTTAACATGGCCCGTAGGCGCTGTGTGGTTTGGTTTCCGCCTGCTGTCCTGGCTCCTCTCATGATGCTTCTCTCAGCTCTGCCTTCCACCCATATTCTCCTTCTGTCATAATCCCACACATGCACTGCTCCCCCTGTCCTCTGGCCGGACTTTTGCACACATTCTTTCTTCTTCCTGCACACTCTTCCTGCCTTCCGCTGACATATTTCACTCCTAGTCATCCTTAGATCCATACTGTCCGATACAGCGGTCACTAGCCACATGTCACCATTTAAATTTAGTTCAAATTAAAGAGTTTAAAATTTGGTTCCTCCATTGCAGTAGCCACGCTTCAAGTGCTCGGCAGCCACGTGTGTCTGGTGGCTGCTGTGCTGGACAGCACGGATACAGAACATGTCCAGCACTGCAGAAGGTCCCTTGCATAGTGCTGCACTGGATCTTAGTTCAAAAGGCAGTTGTTCAAGGAGGAAGCCTTTTCTCGCCCAATGTTACCTCCCAACTAAGTCCTATTTTACTCAGTGTTTTCACATCTCTTGTACTTTTTCTTCATAGAACTTCACATGGTTTGTGAATCATTCACTTTTTGATTAATATCAAATAGTAAAATCATTCTATAATCAAGTAATAACATAACAAAATAAATGAAGTAAAATAAAATAATTCCCATTTGTGGATTAATAGCTGTCTTTTCTACTAGATTTTGTACTGCAGGAGGGTAGGAACTATAGTTTGCTCACCCAGGTCCTAACGTATAGTAGACCCAGGAAATGTAAAAAGAATGAATGACCTCCCTATTCCCAATCAATGAAGAAAGCTTGAGGAAGGATGTAGGGTTAGAAGTGAGACTTAAGAACACTAAGAGTGGTTGTTCAGGAGGAGTATTACTGACGGAAGTGCTTAGGTGGAAAAGTTAGAGTCATCCCCAGCTGGAGCAGGTGGTTTCCAGTAGGAGGAGGAAGGGAAGCTGGAATTGGTGAGGGGGGCATACCTGGGGTGGCTGGTTCTGAGGCCAGTTGGGAGCTCTTCTAGAATCATCCTGAGTTTCAGACTGACCAGCAACAGATTCAGGATGGCTTGGAGGAACAGAAACTAAATTCAAGGATTCCAGTCAGGAGGCAATTTCCTTCTTCTAATAACGTTCTAGAAGCTGAGATTTGTTTGAACCATAAGGTCTGGGAGGCCTGGGGGCTATGTCTGTCTTGTTGAGCATGTGTCCTCTGTGGTGGCATATGTAGGTGCTTAATACTATCTCTTTCATAAATGAAGGGCTGGGTTAGGATGTTGGCCGAGGAATAAAGAGGCGGCACAAGACTGAGAGACTTTGGAAGGAAGATCTAACAGGACCTGGTGACGATGGAAAGGAAGGAGGTAGAGGCAGTTTCAGAGTTTCTATTCTTGGAGGAATGTTGGTGTCACTGACATAAATGGCAGTGTTTGGCCTCTATCTCTCTACCTTATGTTCAAGGGACACTACCACGCCTGAGCTAGGATGCTGTGTAGGTAATGGATCAGGACTGGATTTGTTCATTTTACTGGTCACTAGAGTAGATTTTGTAAAACTGAAGGCCTCCAGGGGCCTTGCAGGTAACATATACCCCACACAAGCTGTATTAGCCTTGTTGTTATTCCCACCACAGGGCCTTTGCACTGGCTGTTCTCCTGCCTGAAACACTTTTTCTGCAGTTTTCTACAGGGTCAGCTCCTCAGGTCCTTCAGGTGTTTCCTCAAATCTCACTTTCTCAGCAACTACCTTCCCCTTCTCCGGCATTCCTCATTCCCCTGACATCACTTTCTAGTATACTGTACATACACTATATAATTTTTTCGGTTTATTGTCTGTTGTATATCCTTACAACATAACCTTCAAAACAGTAAGGAATTAAAAAAAATATTTTGCTTTCCATTGTTTCCCAAATACCCAGAAGAGTGCACAGCATGACCTTAGAAGGGGCTTGATTGTATTTGCTGACTGACTGAATGAGTAATTGAATTGTGTAGGCAACAGGGAGTGATGGGCCTGAGGGAAGTGGGGATTTCATAACCTCATGCACACCCCCAAAGCTGACAAAGGCATTCAAATCAAGATTTAAAAGAATACAGTACCAGCCACATAGAACTCTGTTGCAAGCTGGACTCCGTGAGGCCCCAGGCTTTGACCCTTGCTCCAAATACAGCCAAAGATAAAACCAGGTATGCCTCTGACCCTCCAGTTCTCAGTTTGGAAGATTTCTGAGGAACGCTGTCTCCCCACCCAATATGGCACAGCCTGCTGATTTAAAACACATGCAGAATTGAACTGGTTCCCACAGTCAGAACAAAGCGATGCACAATCCCTTCCCCAAACATTTGTTTGCTGCCCCATAGCTACGAGTTGACAGTTGCGAGACATGGACCAGGTTACCGAATGAAGTTGCAGAAGTCTCCTTCTCTGGAAATTCTTTAGCAGAGCAATGTGCTTTCTCTCTAGCCGAGGAAATTCCCTTGATGCCAAGCTGTTGGGGTGAGTTTACTAGCCTGCTTTCTTCTTCCATTAATGAGCGTATAAAAAAGAATCCTCAGGTCAGCAGGTCAAGTCCCAGGGGCCTTCTGGGTAGTGTGACCCTGACAGCCATCTCTCTGAGATGGTTTAGATGGGGGTGGGGTCGGGGAGTGGAGGGGGTCCTCATGTTAAGCATGATGAGCATGGTCATAAGGCATTTCCATATAAGGCTGGGGAAATGACAGTGGCTGCCTAACCAAATCAGGTTTAAATGCATGTCACAATTATTCCTCCAGTTCCTGTGATAGGTTTCCGTTTTAGAGATGGAGACACTGCACTTTTGAGGCTGAAAGGCCATGGTTAGAATATAGAACTCTGTAGGTCTTCAAGGGGATTCATAAAGTAGATTGTAGAGAATATTTTCTTTGCTTCTACTGGAAAGTCACTCCCACCATAATTCTTAGGAGGATTTGAGTTTATCCAATCTTTTCAGTTGTTTATCCTGTCATTTTATATGTGCTTACATGACACACAGAGCATGCTATGCTTCATACATCAGAAAGATTCCATGAACACAGTTAGTAAGGCATCGAGTGAGTTTTCCGTCCTTCATATTTCCTACAAAGGTTGATCGGTTCCAGAGTACTTTTCAAACTAATTGACGCTCTTGATCCTTACCTAGGAGTTCTCTCTCTCTCAGCAACCTGAGTCTCAGAAAGGTGATGAGATTAGTGCAAGATTACCTGATCTGGAAGTGGTGGAGTTGGAACCAGAAGGTGGCTCTTTTGACACTGTAGCCCATGCTTGTTTCTACTCCAAAGCTGCCTTGTGGTATTGAGTTTTATTGCATCTTCTACATGTTCCCTCCTAGTTCCTCTCTTGACTAATTGCAGGCCTATGTGTGGGGTGGGCTTGCCCAAGTCAGGCGTGCACTCTCTGGGCACAGAGACCAGTAGGGTCGCAAGGCAGGTAGAAGTTAGGGCTGGCTTGTTGACTGATAGACTGATGCTCCATGAGTTCAAAGAAGATTGGAGGCAGCTAATTTCCTCAGGTAATGGCTGCTACTTATTGTGC
Source organism: Kogia breviceps (assembly GCF_026419965.1). Lineage (NCBI taxonomy): Eukaryota > Metazoa > Chordata > Mammalia > Artiodactyla > Physeteridae > Kogia > Kogia breviceps. Next base: position 151,931,303 of record NC_081310.1, on the reverse strand, counting down.
ACCAAATGCCAGATGTTGGGCTAATCACACCTTATTTTGCTGAATTCTCATAACATTATTAGGAGTTGTAGGTCTAAGTAATAACTTTGTTTAACCAAGGAAACTGGTTTTCTGGCTTCCCAAAGTCACATGACCAGTCGGTGGCAGAGCCAGGTTTCAAATTCAGGGAGTCTGCACCCAGTACCATTGATCTTAGCCACTACCCAGAGATTTCCAAGCCAAGTTGGAAGGACATTCCAGGTAGAGGAGGCCATGCTTATAAATGCTACAGAGACATGATCCAGCAAGGCAAGGGGGTGATTAGAATGGCTGGAATTGTGTAACATGCCCTGGGTCACATAGCCAGAGTAACAGAGCTAGGATTTGAAACCAGGTCTTTGTGGGTCATTGTCATGAGGCCATGCTGGCAGGCACTTGGGTTTGCGGCTCACGTTCTTCTACGTCTTGATGGATCAGTGTAGTAAAGGTGTACAGGGCATTCACCTGGTGATGTGGGGCAAAGGTATTGCCAGGCGTCACAGATGGCTCACTAGCGGTGTTCTTGCGTGGAGCACATGCCCTCTCTGCAGGGTGAGTCTCTTGGGCAGGCAGGCAGTATGGTGGAGTAGGAAGAACACAGGCTCTGAGTTTGAATTCTGGCTCTGCCATCAACTGGCTGTACGACAGGATTAAGTTCAAATTCTCAACTTTGGAGCCCACTTGCTGTTCCCTTCCCTCCCCAGTCTTCCACTTATTTTTTTATGAAATGGAAATATTAAATGTTTCCTCAGTGGGTTTTGTAAGGATTACATAAGATGATGTTTGTAAAGTACCTGGCACTCAATAGGTGCTCAATATATGGTGACATTTTATAATTTATTGTTGTTATTATTTGAAAAAAATTAATGCTTTTCTTTGTTGAAAAATCTGTAATAATTGTGTGTAGCTCTTATTTAAGGAACCCATTAAATAGTAAGAAACAGAATCCTAAATGATAAGTCCAACATTCCAAAACAGGAAAAAAGAAGACTTGAGCATTTTAAATGGTGATGGACACATTTGAGTTTACTTTGCGGTATTTAAGAGGTTATTGTCATGTTTTAAGTTGGCAGGAAATGTTAATGAGTATGATCACTCATGCTTTTTCACAAAAGGAAACCATAGAAACGAAAATTTAAAAATAGAATTCATCAATAAATCTGTTACTCTCCAGCTTAATAAATTACATGACAAAGTGAAAAATCTCCCATCTCCTCTAGCTGTCGTTTCTGTTCTCAGAGGCAACCACTATTAGCAGTTTGTTGTATATTTTTTTAGTTTTTTTTGTACCTTATTAATGTATCATGGATGTATTTCCATTTCATCTTTTATAGCTTAAGTTTGTAAAAAAATATTTAACAGTTTGAGGTATAATTTACATATCATAAAATCATCCATTGTAAATGTATAATTCAATGATTTTATTAAATTTACACATTTGTGCAATCATCACCATAATTCAATTTTAGAATAGTTCTGTTACCCGCCAAAAGTTCCCTTATGCCTGTTTGTAGTCAGCCCCTGGCCCCAGTCATAGATAACTGTTTTCTGTTTTTATAGTTATTCCTTTCCAGAAATTTCACATAAATGGAATCATGCAACATGCCTTCTTTTGTGTCGGACTTCTTTCACTTAACATAATGTTTTTAAGGTTCATTCATGTGGTTGCACAGGTAGTACTCTTTCTGAGTACTATACTGTTGTATGGATATAACACACTTGGTTTCAACATTTGGTTAAACCATGATGAACATTTGATTTGTTTACAGTTTTAGGGTATTATGAACAATGCTGCTGTGAATATTCACATACAAGTCTTTATGTTGACATACATTTTAATTTTTCCTGGGTGGATACCTAGGAGTGAAATTGCTGAGTTGTGTGGTAAATTACGTTTCACAAAGTGCCAAACTTCTTTCCCCAAATGGCTGTATTTTACATTTCCACCAGCAATGTACGAGGATTCCACTTTCTCCATAATTTTCTAACACTTGGTATTGTCACTCTTTTTTATTATAGCTGTTATTGTAGGTGTGTAGTAGTAGCTCATTGTGATTTTAATATGCATTTCCTTAATGACTAATGATGTTGAGCATATTTTTGTGTGCTTTGGCCATTTGTTTTCTTTGGTGATGTGTATATTTAAATCTTTTGCCCATTTTGTAACTGGGTTGTTAATCCTCTTATTGAGTTATAAGCGTTCTTTATATATTCCATATATGTCTATTATCAGATGTATGAATTACAAATGTTTTCTCCCGATGTTTAGCTTATCTTTTCATTTTCTTACTGTTTCTTTTAAAGAGAAAAATTTTAAAATTTTGATGAAGTCAAATTTATTAATTTTTCTTTTGAGTCTTGCTTTTTAATAAATCTTTGTCTAGCTCATGTCATAAATATTTTCTTCTGTAAGTTTTATAGTTTTAATTCTTACATTTGGAGATATGATACATTTTTTGAGTCAATTTTTGTGTATGGTGTAAGGTAAAAGTCAAAAAGTATATGTTCTTTTTTTTTTTTGCATGTGGGCATTTAGTTGTTTTAGTACTACTGTCATACAGTCTGTCTTTCCCCATTGAATTGTCTTGGCACCTTATAAAAAACCAATTGACCATACAAGTTTCGGTGTATTTCTTATGTTTCTATTCTGTTCCATTGATGTATAAATTTATCCTTATGCCAATGCCACACTGACTTAGTAATGGTAATTTTATAGTCAGTTGAAATCAGGTAGCATAAGTTCTACAACTTTGTTCTTTCTTTTCAAAAGTGCTTAGGCTTGTCTATGTCCTTTACATTTCTGTATAATATAGGAACAGCTTGTCATTTTCTTAAAAAAAAAACCTTCTGGGATTTTAATAGGGGTTGTGTAGAATCTGTAGATTAATTTGAGATTGCCATCTCAACAATGTTGAATTTTCCATTTCATGAATATGGCATATTTCTCCAATTTGTAGTTTCTTTTGTAGCAATGTTTTGTAATTTTGGGGGTGCAGGTCTTGAACTTCTTTTGATAAACTAATTCCTGAGTATTTTGTTTTTCTGATGCTACTGTGATCAGAATTATTTTGATATTTCAATTTTGATATGTTAGTTACTAGTATATAGAAATGCAGTTGATTTTTATATGTTAATCTTGTATCCTGTGATCTTACTAAGGTTGCTTATTAGTTCAGGTAGATTTTTCTTTTTGATAAATTTCTAAGGATTTTCTGCATATGGGATTATGTCTTCTGCAAAATAATATACTTTAACTTCTTCCTTTCCGATCTGTATGCTTTAACTTTCTTTTTCTGCCTTATTGCTTTGGCCAGAGCCGCTAGTACAAGGTTGAATAGAAGTGGTGAAAGAGAACAGCCTTGCTTTGTTTTGATTAGAAGGAATCATTCATTTTATTGTGAAGTATGATGTTGGCTATAAGTTTTCATAGCTGCTGTTTATCAGGTTGTAGAAGGTGCCTTCTTTCTTGGTTTATTTAGTGTTTTTAATTTTTTATTTATTTATTTTTTGCATCTGTTGAGATGATCATTTGGTATTTGTACTTTATTCTATTCGTATATGTTATACATTAATTGATTTATGGATATTGAACGACTCTTGCATTCCTGGGGTAACCCCACATGGTCATGATGTATAATGAATGTTTTATATGTTGCGATATTGGTTTGTTAATATTTTGTTAAGGATTTTTACACTTATGTTCATGGCAGTTATTGGTCTACAGTGTCCTTTTCATTTGATATCTTTGTTTGGTTTTGGTATCAGGGTAGTACTGGCCATGAAATGTTGGAAAATGTTCTCTCCTTCACTATATCCAAAATGAATTTGTATAGGAGTAGTATTGTTTATTCTTTGAATGTTTCACAGAACTTCCCAATGAATCCATCTGGTCCTAGAGTTGTTTTGTGGAAATGTTTTAGGTGCAATTTTATTTTTCAAGAAAGACTGTTTCTCAGTTTCTTATGTGGCTTTGGCCAAGTTCCATAGCCCCAAAATGGTTGTTTTTGATGATGTTGTTCAGTTTTATGCTTTTATTTTGCTAAGAAGATTTGCCAACTACTTCATACTATCACACCCAGAAGATGCTTCTCTACCTCTTCTTTTTTTTTTTTTTTTTTTTTTTGCAGTACACAGGCCCCTCACTGTTGTGGCCTCTCCCATTGCGGAGCACAGGCTCTGGACGCACAGGCTCAGCGGCTATGGCTCATGGGCCCAGCCGTTCCGCGGCATGTGGGATCTTCCCGGACCGGGGCACGAACCCACATCCCCTGCATTGGCAGGCTGACTCTCAACCACTGTGCCACCAGGGAAACCCTACCTCTTCATTTTTAATGGCTGTAGAAAATTCTGTTTTACAGATATACCATAATTTATTTAATAAAAATAGTTTTTCCAATTTTTAGGTATATTCTTAAACAGTTAACCTTTGTTTATATGTAATTTTACTTGCTCGTGCTAATAATTCACTAAGATAGGTTCCTAGAAGTAGGATTGCTGAGTCAAAAGTTATGCATTTTTAGAGCTTCCCTGGTGGTGCAGTGGTTCAGAGTCTGCCTGCCGATGCAGGGGACACGGGTTTGTGTCCCGGTCCGGGAAGATCCCACATGCCATGGAACGGCTAGGCCCGTGAGCCATGACTGCTGAGCCTGTGCATCCAGAGCCTGTGGTCTGCAACGGGAGAGGCCACAACAGTGAGAGGCCTGCGTACTGCAAAAAAAAAAAAAAAAAAAAAAAAAAAAAAGTTATGCATTTTTTAATTTTAATAAATACTATGCTATATTCTTTAAAATTTGTACTAAATTATCAGACTGTTAGGATAATGTAAAAGAAGGTCCACTTCTCCCTGTCTTGCCACTACTATGTACTCTTAATTTTTTAAATTTTTGCCAATAAGAAAAACAAAGATTGGGATATTTTTATTTGCATTTATTTAATTTTAATGGAGTTGCAAATCTTTTTATATACTCTTTGACTATTTCTTTTTATTTTATGAAGTGACTTGTCATGTCCTTTGCTTAATTTCCAATTAGATTGGTTGTCTTTTAAATTAATTTATAGGATCTTCTGATATTTTAGTGATATTGAACTTTTATTTGTTTTCTGTTGTAAATACTTTATTCTGCCATTCATTTCCTTCTAGTCATAACTGTTTTCAGTCTTTTAAAAGCCTGTATTTTAATTTATGTTTTTGTTTATTTGTTTTTAAAACAGAAAGTTGTACAAGGGATTGATTTAAACCAAATTCGAGGGCTTGGGTTTGATGCCACGTGTTCTCTGGTTGTTTTGGATAAGCAGTTTCGTCCTTTACCAGTGAATCATGAAGGTAGGACCATTTCTCTCTCTTTTCTTGGTGGTGGGAGACTGGCCGGGGCCCAGGTGGAGCATGATATTAAGTGTTATCACTGTTAGTGAGATTTACAGGTGGAGCATGGAGCCCCAAAATCATGTTCCTAGAGGTTAAAGCTTGGACAGCAGTTAGTAGGAGAGGGGTGACATTGGGATTAGGTGGATTAGGAAGAGACTTGGCTCCACAATGCACAGGAGCCACAGCAGAAAATCTGATGTAGGATGGACATGGGATCATTAGCTCAGAGTGAGTAGCCTTGAGACAGATAACTGGTCTGGGCCTTTTCAAGGAAGGGAGTGTTGTCTGTACCTGCAGTTGTTTTGTATATGAAGCTCCTCCACCACATTCATTTGAGTCGGTGAATCAAGTTCACTTAAAGAAAATAGAATAAGACAGACAGGACCATATATCACACAAAAGCTGGAAACAAATGGTCTCTCTATTTTCAATAGCCAGACCAAAGACATTCACATTTAATGACATTGTTCTAATACACTCTCATTACACTCTCATTGCACTCTCTCATTACACTCATGAGTACTGTAATGAGCTGTTTCAAATGTAAGTGCCAACTTTTATCCACTGTCAGAAATTTTTTCATGGGTGGTGAGGATGTGTCCCTTTTGGGATACTCTAGCCAGTAGCGCTAGCATCGAGGTTGCAAACCCAAAAGTCAACTAGGTAATGTAAATGAATACAGTGTGCCAGATTTGAGAAAAACAACAGCACATGTGCAGAGATAAATTTCAACTGACATTTAACCTTTTGATTCAGTGGCAGACACTTGGGAGCAGTGGAGACTATGGTGCACTGGAAATTGCATGCTCCATCTAAAGGAGTGTGACTCTGCATTTTCAGTCGGTTGTTGCCAACTTAGGTATCACAAGCATGTTTTGGGCGAGGCTGTATTAAAGAATCCTTAGTAGTGGACACTGCTGTAGCAGTACCTTTCTTAATTGGTGGCTATGGATACTGGGGCACACTGGGACACCCTGGCATTGGAGTCAGGCAGTCCCAGATCTTAGCCCTGCTGCTGCTGAGCTGTGACGCCTTGAGCGAGTCACTTAACGTCTGCGTCGCTTGGTTTCTCCTCTGAAAGAATTGGAATAATGAAACAGTAGCTTTGCTGTGAGAATTAAGTGAGAGCCGGATGCCTGAATGCTCAGAAAAGTTTCTTCAGTCCGATTATGAATTCCTTAAGTTAGGAGAATGTGTCTTACTTACTCCTATGGACCTAATGCATGGAACAATGATTTTTATAAATGACATGCCCTGCAAAAGTATGCAAATGGATGAATGATTAGAGCACAGTGGTAATGGTGACCACACACACACACATTTTTTTCTATTTATGCCACATTTACTAGCACCCCCTGTGTGCCAATCCCTGTCTGATTAAGTGTTGGGGCTTCAGAGACGAATATGAGTGGTCCTTGTTCTCAGCAGCTCACCACTGGCTCAGCTGGCATTGTTCCGGCCCAGGAGGGCAGGGCAGCCCCCATCTAGACCACTTCAGAGAGCAGAGACCCAAGGAATGGGACTGAACCTACAGACCTCAGCTCAGCAGCAGCAAGCCCTCTCCAACCATGGAGAGGGCTGCTTGGGGAGGCTGCCAGCACTTCTTTGTTGGCTTGTTTTAAGTAGCAGTCAGGTGGTGGTCTGTTAGGGATGCTGTGGGAGGAATTCTCATTTGGGGTGGGACTTTAGATGTTAAGAGCCCTAAGTTCCAAGGACTCTGTACCTTCTAATCTGCTAAAACACATGGTTTTTAACTCTGGTAGCACATTAGAATCAACTGGAGATCTTTTAAGATTACCAATTCATGAGCCTTACCCCCAGGGTTTGTATTCAGTTGGCTTGGGGTGAGGCTAGGGCATCAGTGTTTTTAAAGTTTTCTCGATAATTCTAATATGTGGAGAATTACTGGGTGCAGATGAGTGGACAGCTAAAACATTAGGAATAAGAACATCTGAAGTAGAGGAAGAGTTCCTTGTTAAACCTGCTTATACCAGCACCCTCCCGGATGCCATCTTTTTTCTCATTGAAGAGAGAATTGCCTCCTGTTGACAGTTCTCCTATTAAAAGTGTTACCTAGGTTGCAACCTGAATTATAAGTGTTGAAAAAGCTGTATTCCACCTAAAAGGTTAAAATGTACCCATTCATCACATGCATCCAGCTGCAGGTTCCCTTACCAGTTTCTTGCCTTTCAACAGGTTCTATTAAGGTTAGATATTAACTGCAATGGATTAGCCTGTACTAGAAAATGAAATTCAGATTTTAAGGATGAATTAAGAGGGTCTTTAAAGACTTCTGTTTACCTGATAATGACCCATTCTTGATTGGTTAATTGGAGTAATTGTGAAGAGCAGGGAGTGGGGTCAGGAAATTAACCATCACCATTAAAACCAAAGCCGTAAGACCAGCAAAACTTTCTTTAGATGGTAACCAAATAGAAAAAGAAAAAAAAAATCCCAAGGAAAATAGGTACACTAGTTTGAGAACACTGACCTACATGATAAAATAGTCTCATTGTTTGCCTTTTCTTGTTTGGTCTTTCTTCCTTTTCAAGATCAGACCAGTGCTGGGTTGGACAGAGGTGCCATTGCTGTGTGCTTCCTATCTCTGCAACCCACCTAGCTCAGACCATGACTGGGTGAATCATTCCAGCCACAGGAGCTCTTGGGAGGGAGAGGAACCAAGGGAGATAATTTAGGGTCAGGGAGGAAGTTACTACTTAGGCTACTCTGTAACGGAAACCTAGTATTTAGATGGTTTTCTGATTCACAGTCATTTCCTTTAAGTATCCCTGGAACACCACCTGTGAGGTGTTGACAGTATTAATTGAATGAGTACAGGGATAAATAATCTTCCCTAAGGTAAACTGACTATGTAACCCAAATTCTGCTCTACCAGATTATTTCCAGTTCTCTTAAAACATGATGCCTTTATGGGTCTGTGCTCTGTTGGTTTCATGTGCTGTTTCTATTGTGTAGCCCCTCCTCCCTCACTCTTTCTTCACCTGCTTATCCAGTGGCCAGTCATTTTCAGAATTAACCTAAAGCTTTCCTGTGTCTTGGAAGCTCCCTGTGCAGCCTCAGGCTCGGCTAACTGGGGGCTTCTCTGTGCTCTTCCTTCTCTCTGTACCATGTCCAGGACTTCTGCCCCAGCAGTCATCACTCCATACAGACTGTTTTTCCATTTTCCCACGTGTTCCGTAAGGGCAGAGACTGTGGCACATTCTTCTTGGTATCCCAGCACCCAACCCTGTGCCTGGCATGTACCAGATGCTTAATAAAAGATGAAATGAACTTCCAGTGGAGTCATTCATTAGTGATTTTCTACAGGCACTGAAAAGAAGATTAACTTCCAGGTTGTTGTCTGTAATGAACATTGTTAATTAATAATCATAATAAATATAATAAAGTAATTGATTCTACACAATGCTCAGTGTGTCATTCTGAGAGCCTCTTCATGTAGAGATAGTGGCTGATCGGTCTGTCTTTACAGTAGAAAGTTTAGCAACAGGTGTTTTTGTCTTGAAGCAGCTGCAGATTCTATACAATATTTAAGATGCAATGCAGATATTGTTCCCCCCAACACCCACACACCCACATTGTGTGTGTGTGTGTGTTTACGAATGTGTGCCCACATACCCACAGTCTGATTCCGTGATGGTTCTGGAATAGGACCTGGACATCAGTATTTTTAAAGCTATCCCAGGAGATTCTAATGTGAAACTAGGGCTGAGAACCAGAACTTTAAGCAGTTTTGTCATACAGTAGAATCACTCAGCTGTTTAAACAAAATCTTAGATGTACCTATGGAAGGTTTCATGTACTTTCTCTTATTTTAAATGTATTACTGTTGTTTGAGGAGTTTTCGTGGGACCTGAAATCTCTCCAGGCAGGCAAACCAATGAGTGAGTCCTTGACTCATTACAATGATGACCTGATTTAGATGTGTCCTTAGGCTGACTTTTTCTGTAAGTTTAAAAAATTCTTTTTCAAATACATGGAAGAGTAAGGAAAATAAGATAACAGCCTCCTATGTATGTATGAGGATCAACAGATGAGGTTTTGCCACATTTGCCACAAGTCCTTTTTTTTTTTTTTTTTTAAAGAAAGAACCATTTGAAGCTTCTGTCCATGCGCCCCACCCCCACCCCTCTGCCCAGCAGGTAATGCTTCTGCCATAGCTGGTGTTCACAAACACATTTCTTCTGTGCTTTTACCACATGTGTGTATACCCACAACAACAAACAATATATACTGTGTTTAAAAATACCCCAGCTGGTGTCATTATTCATGTTGATGTGTGTAGCTCAAGTTTAAATTTGTTGTACTAATTTATTTATCCATTCTCTGCACAGATCTACTTTCAACGCACACTTTGTGCTTTTCCCAGCTGTGAGGTAGTAGGCATGTCTTCAATCTCGGAGTCAGTTTGTCATTAAAAACGACCTAGATCTCAGAGTTGTTTTAAGGATTAAATGAGACGATGTGTGCAAGAGGTTCAGCACAAGGCTTGGGACAGACACACACAAATGCACATGCGCAGCTTTATAAACACTCATTATTAGCAAAATTATATAATTGCTGCAGTTATATATTGCCAGTAAATAAAATAACATGTGAAGTGCCTATCTCAGTTACTCTTGGGTCCCTTTTATCTTCCCCGTTTATAATCTCCCAGGTATATATTCCTTGCTGTTCTCTGCATTTTGCCATCAGAGGAAGCAGAGGACTGTGAAAAGAATACTGGCTTGCCCATCAGTGCAGGATGACTTAGCAGAGTCTGAGGAAGGGGGAAAGGGGCAATTAGTTTCTCTGTGGGCTGCAGGATGGTAGAGGTAGGATGTGAGGGGCACTGCCCATGCTCCTTTTCCAGCTGATTTTAAATTCTGTTTCCTGTGATTTATTCCTCTTGAGGGCCTACTATGTGACAAGTACTTGCCATATCCTTTATGTACATTATCTTTTGTTCAATGAATGAAAAATCTCAGTTAATCCTTATATGCTACATTTTGCAGATAAGGACACTGAGGCTAAGAAAAATTAAATAACTTTCTCAATATTTCTGCCTATACTGAAAGAACGTTCCCCATTAGGTCTGCCTGGTCCCAGAATGGAAAAAAAATTCCAGTGCATCCCACTCCACCAAACAAACCAATCGAGTGAGGAAAAACACTTAAATTAACTAATTTTAATTAGAGTGACTAGAGGAAGTGAGAATATAGGCAAATTAAAGCCTTTATGTAAATGTATATGATATCATACCTAAAATATTTGTCCATATTTCAAGGAGACATACCTTAAAAAGCTGAAGTTTGCGGGCCTCTCACTGCTGTGGCCTCTCCCGTTGCGGAGGACAGGCTCCGGATGCACAGGCCCAGCGGCCATGGCTCACGGGCCCAGCCGCTCCGCGGCATGTGGGATCTTCCCGGACTGGGGCATGAACCTGTGTCCCCTGCATTGGCAGGCGGACTCCTAACCACTGAGCCACCAGGGAAGCCCAAGCTGAAGTATTTTTTAGGCTTATTTCATTGGCTCTTTTCTTGAGTATATACCCAGAAAAGTTTTTCTAGGATAGGTGGGATAGGTGGGATAGGAAAGGAAGGGGAAAAGTTGAGAGAGAATGAATGGTAATATAATTAATTGGTGGATCTTGACTGGTTTCTCCTTCAGACGTTTAACCCTGGGACTATATTCAAAGAGGACATCTCTTGAAGTGTCCGAGATATGGGTAGGATGTACTAGTCAGTGTTGGTGGTGGTCCTTTCACTTGTTTCTTGTTGATGTGTGAAATTATACAAGCAGTTGTGCAGATTTTTGCCCTTGGGAATCCATAAGTGCCCCCTTGAATTAGAAGGATAAGGATGCACCTGTGTCCTCATCTCCCTTGTTTTTGCTAGGGGATTCTCATCGAAACATCATCATGTGGCTGGACCACCGGGCGGTCAGTCAGGTCCACAGGATCAACAAAACCAAGCACAGTGTGCTGCAGTACGTTGGGGGTGTGATGTCCGTGGAAATGCAGGCCCCGAAGCTTCTGTGGCTAAAAGAGGTAAGTGCATAGCGTTGAGGAGCGATTACTCATAATAGCAGAGGATTCCATTTATTGAATCTATTGGTACCAGGCACCCTTCTCGTCACGGCTGTTGTGTTTGATTTTTGCAGCAATTCTCAGGAGGGTTGATCCCATTTTATTGGTTCGGTTGTGCTTAAGTCATTCTGCTTGACTCAGGCAAAGCACTGTGATAAGTATTTGATGCAGATTATCTCTTTGAATCCTAACGGCAACCCTGTAAAGTATTTTTTTTTTCTTTTTCTGTATTTGTAAAAACGAAAGCTAATAGAGATTCATCACCTCACCCAAAGTGACTCAATAAGTATGCAACAGAACCAGGATTTGAACCTAAAAATGACTCTGAAATTGATTTTCTTAATATCCACTGTTCTACTGAAGTTCAGAGAGGTTAATTACCATTCCAGTTAGAAAGTGGCAGAGCTGAGATTCAAGTCCAAATCTTCTGACTGGAACATTCTTTCTCTACATACTTTTAGCCCCCAATGATTAATCTTTGGCCTTAGTGGCATTTTATGGAATGCCTTTCTCATCTCACCTGAACTTGAGTTTCCATACCCTTGTGTGATAAGGTGATCTCTGGCTAAGGCACTTGCAGGTGGTTCCCATTTCCAGATGTTATAATCATTTATGAAGTGTGGAGAATGGTGATGTCAGCTTAATGGTTCCCAGTAGAGATGGATGTGTGAGAAAGTTCAAGTCCTCTGGGAATTGCAGGAACTTGAAAACCCCTAGGTGGTCTGGTGAGGAGAGAATCCATCTAATGATAAGACCTGCCGTGATTCATTTACTGGCCCTGAGGTTTCAGGTGGATTGAGTCTTCAGTTACTCAGATGTGGGGTTGGGGAGAGTTTAAAGGTGATGAGGAGGTGTCCTTGGATTGCCACCATGGGGCAGAAGGGAGATAAGTAAAAAGGTCATCAGTAATCAAGGCAGGCTTGGCTTGTTACCTGTTTAGTATATTGAGCTATTTTGTAAGTTTTAATTTGCAGAAAGACTTCTATATTTGCTAAGAGTTTGAAAACACAGAGTGTTTTAGGAGTTGGGGGTTTCTAGGATTCTAATTCTGACTCTGTTTGCATCACACTATGTGACTTCGGGCAAAGCAGTTCTCATCCCCAGGCCTCACTTTTTCCATCTCTAAAGTGAGAGAGTTGGACTGGATCTGTTTGGAAACTTGATACAAAAATATCCTGAAATACAAATCAGTGTATCGATTTGTATTTGCACTGCCTCCAAACTCTGCTATGTGTGCTATAGGCTTTAACTGATCTCATCCTAACAACCTCTGCCTGGTAGATGGCATGGGAAACTGAGGCTCAGAGAGAGGGTGATATGACTTTCGCAAACAGACGATAGGGCCAGAATTTAAACCTGTGTCTCCTGGTCTCCAAATCCCGGCTCATCCCATCAGTCATGCAGTACTAAAATCCTCTGAAGCATATACCACTTTGAGAAGGACCAGGAATGAGGGTGGTGATGGTCTCTAAGCCAGCCTAAACGTGTGCAAAAGAACAAATGGGTTGGCTGTGTCACCCTTCTGGACCACAGGTGAGGAGTAGCTGTTCTGAATTGAGGAGGATTGAGCAGGTGGTCATTGGTGCAATACCAGAGCCTTATTGAGCACCTGCTTTGTAGCCGGCTCAGGGCTGTATATCCCAGGAGATCTAAATATACCTCTGGTATGAACCTGTCAGGATATTTACCTGTGTGCTTGAGATCTAACTGCACTACATAAAGCCCATAGAAAATAAATAAGTTCTAGATTTGTGTGGCAGTGATTATGACCTAAGACTGACCATCCATCCATCCATCCATCCATCCATCCATCCATCCATCCATCCATCCAGTCAATTCCGTTTCAGAATTTTCTGAGTAAGGCTCTAAACAGTGCCTCACTGTGCATTTAACTACCTGAAGGCTGAGCCTCAAATCTGTTTTTCAGACTTTTTTGATTTTTTTTTTTCTTTTTGGTAAGCACACCGAGGAATCCTTGCTGAGAGTTCCTTTGGTTTTACTGTGATTGCAAATTCAAAATCAAAACGACTTCTAAAATCATGCTTCGTACCTTCTCCTTAAAGCCTACCAGCACGGCTTATAGCTCTTCTCAAACTTCAATGTGTAAATGAATCACCTGGAGAGCTTGTTAAACTGCAGATTCCGACTTAGTAGCCCTGTGGCGGGAACTAAGAATTTGCGTGTCTAACAAGCTCCCAGGTGATGCTGATGTTGCTGGCCTGCAGACTCACAAAACCACTTTCAATGCTAAAAGCTCTCCCTTTGTATCCTGAAAAGCATCCATGTGTGGAGAATCGGGAAACAGTACCTTCTTTTTATTGGGCTTCTGGGAGACTGAGGCACAGGGAGGTACAGTAGCTTGAGTGGCTGTTCAACAGCACATTCGACGTCAGAACATGAGAGTCTGTGCCAAGTTTACTGGGCTGCCATTTGTTTACTCTTCATTCATTCCTTAATTTGCCAAATCTTAGCCGAGGTCCTGCTGTGAACCAGCACTGTGGTAGGAACTGGGGACATGGGCACAAAGAGGACTCGGCCTTACCGTCAAGCGGCACAGTGACCCCTGGGGACAGTGGTGGGGGAGCATAAGGAGAAGAGAGGCATGGAACCAGAGCCAGAAGAAGATGCACTGAGCGCCGAGATGCAGGCATATGCAGAGTGCTTTCAGGGAAAATAATTTGCTTCCTGCACGAGCTACTTGAGATGAGCCTCAAGATATGAGTGGAGGTTTTGCGTAGTAGAGAAGACAGGAAGGATACAGTATTCTAGAGAGAATGAGGTTCATTATGGTAAGGTGTGTAGGCCCTAGGACAGGAGGCTGGGATGCTTCCCTGAGTGTAGTAGGAAATGAGACCAGGTAAGGAGCCCGAGCTCAGTTTGTTAAGAGCCTATTTGGTGAGAGAGATTAGTGGATGGTTGTTAGGCAAGGGGGGAAGTGTCTTAGATACCTTTGGCAGGGTGAAGAGATTGGATTAGGAGTGAGAAAATGTTTGGGGGGAAGAGTAAGAACCAGTTTATTTATCTATGTTTTTATTAGTATGTGTGCATTTATTTATTGACCACACCGTGCAGCTTGTGGGATCTTAGTTCCCCTACCAGGGATGGAACCTGGGCCCCAGCAGCTAAAGCACCAAGTCCTAACCACTGGACCACCAGGGAATTCCCCTAAAACCAGGTTTCTTACTTTCCTCATTATAGCACTAGGTTGGCCTTGCTTTGCCCTTAGGATAAACTCCAAATTTGTAACCTGGCCCAGAAGATGGTATGTGACGTCATTTTCACCTCCCTCCTCTGCTTACTGTGTGTCTCTCACTTTGCTCACTGATCCATCCACAGGGATCCACTCAGAGTGCCTCAAACATACCAGCTCTTTGCCACCTCAGACTTTTGACTGGGGGTTGGCAAACTAGGGCCATGGGCCAAATCTGGCCTGTTGCCTCTTTTTGGATGTCCTGGGAGCTAAGAATGAGCTTTACATTTTCAGATGTTTGAAAAAGAATCAAAAGAAGAGTCATATTTTGTGACTGGTGAAAATGATAGGAAATTAAAATTTCAGTGGCCACAAATAAAGTTTTATTGGAGCACAGCCATGCTTGTTCTTTTATCTACTGTCTGTGGTGCTTTTGCCCTACAGTGGTAGAACTGAGTACTTGAGATGGAGACTGCATGGCCTGCAAAGCTGAAAATATTTACTCTCTGGACTGTTAGAGAAAAAGTTTGCTCACCTCTGGTCTTAATGATGCTCTGATGCTGTGCCTTCTGCTTGGAGATTCTTTCCTCTTGTCACCATTGATTCTAACTCATCATGTAGGTCTCAGCTTTATTGTCCCACCCTTAAAAAAGCCTTTCCTGACCCTCAAATAAATCAGAGGTCCCTTGTCATTGTACTCTTAATTTTACTTCATTGTATCTTTCATAAATTGTAATGACACGTCACTTTGTATGATGATTTGTATAGAAGCTCACCCCCTCCAACCATAGTAATCCACAGGAGGATGGAGATGATATCCATTTTGTTCCTTGTTGTGTCCCTATCTCTAATTAAATGCCTGGCAGATAGTAGGTACTCAGTAAATATTTTTTGAATGATTTGAGTGGGCCAGTAAGGAGCTATTGCAGTTTTCCAGGTGAGAAGTGATGAGACCTGAATTAGGCACTGTGGGATGGAGAAGAGATGGGTTCCAGAAATCGTTAGGGGTTAATGTCAGCAGGACATTGAGGCTGATTGGCCATGAGGGGTGAGCTAGGTGGAGGTGTCAGAGCTCACCACTCATCTCAGTATTGCTGTCATTCATGTGCTCCTTGTCCTTAGCCTGGAATCAGATGTCAGAGGGAGTTGGGCAGAATTTGGAGTTCAGGCGTCTCAGAAGACAGAAGTTATGTACTAGGACCACCATACCTTTTGGGCAAAGCCACTTGGGTCCTAGTTCTGCAATATGGAATTTTAATCATGTCCTTTACATATAAGGTTTGTGTGTTTTAGGTTGACGTATGTCTCCTTAATAAGAATTGTCAGATAAAAGGAAAAATGCCATTTGATTTTTTCATAACCCCCAGCAGTCTGGCTTCTCCATTTGGTCTCAATGATTCTGACTCTCATCTTAATGAAGGCCAAATGTAAATTAAGTTCTCTCAGGCTGGAACAGCTGGAGTCTCCTATCTTTATAAACATGAAACATTGTAGGGTAACAAGGTGCAGGCTGAGGAAGGTCAAGCAAGTTAACAGGCTGATGCCAATCCTGACAGCTCAGTGTTAATGGAAGATAATTATCTGGCTTGTAGCGGATGCATGGAGATATTCCAGTCCGTCTTTTAACTCATTTCCTCTTTTTGCTATTGTCAGCAGAACAGAAAACTAATCATTTTATAGTTTGCAGTTTTCATTGTTCATTCCAGAGGTCTGGAAGCAGCTGGCTGGAATGTCAGAGGATTCTGTTGATGGGTTTAGAAAATATATCTGCCCCTTTCATCTCCCCAGTCCATGCCCTTCTGCTTCTGTTTCCCTGATAACATATTGGGAAAATGAGTAAATGATTCTCTGATTGGTTCTAATGTGCTTTATCCTGTGTATGTAGGTTCTTGGGAGGAACCTGGGAGTTTGGATACCCAGAGGGGTGGTTTGATAACTTCCTGCTAGCTGTGGAAGGTGCTAGCACACCTAGCATTGGATGCTTTGCAGTAGGAACTCTTGAAAAGAAAACTCTGTTAGACTTCAGGAAAGCCTGGTCCTTGTCCCTTCTGTACAGTAAGAGGCTGGCACAGTAAGGACCTCGACTGGCCTATTCTTTCATTCTTCTTGATGATATAGTAACAATTATTCTCTTTTCTTTAGGTTTCTCATCTTGAAACTTTATGAAAGACAAACAATGTCAGTTTCTTTCTTGGAAATGCACCATTTCTTTTTTGATGGCAGTTTGGTGGAAACTACAGTCTTTTTCTGTTAGTTACTCTGGCTTTAAATTTCGTGCATAGGTCTGATATTATTTACCTACATTCATCAGATCTTAGCAGTATAGCTCATACAAGATTGGAACTTTGGGAGATAGAACACAGTTCTGTAACAACAGAAAAAGTACAGGATTTGAAGCCAAACACACTTGCATTTAAATCTTTCTCCACCATTTACCAATTTTGCAACCTTAGGCTAAGTCAGCATCTCTGAGTTTCAGCATGCTTAGCTGTCAAACGATGATAATATCAGCCTGTGGAATTATTATAATTTAGTCAGATATTTGTAAAATATCTTATTCAAAGAGTAGTTTAATTCTCACTTCCACTGTGCATAAAAATGTTTGTCTCTACTGATGGGCATGTCAATAACATTCTAGCACCAATAGAGAGAATTTTAAACACTAGAATATCTTATTTTAAGTAGCTGAGTGTAATGAGTGGTATGTTTTTCCTGTTTGAATAATAGCTAACGGAAACCATCTAAAAATGATCACAAAGTTGTCAGAGACAATCATAGAAAATAATAGAAGAGTATAAAACATATTTTCAGAGTCATTCATTTATTTGAGTCATCCACATCCTATGTGTAATACCTATGCCAGAAAGCAGCCAGCTTTGAATTGCAAAGCAGATTGACTTACTGAATACCTTCTACTTGTTTCCCCTAAAATTCACCAGTGCCACCAGCCCCAGAATTATTTTATTCCACAATGATTATTTAATCTTTACACTAGTCTTGTGGGGTAGATATTATCTCTTTTTATAAATGAGGAAACTGAGGCTCAGAAAAGTTAAATGTCTTACTCCTAGTCTCGTATCATGTAAGCATACGTACATCAAGAACCATACAAACAGCTCCATCCCCCATCCCCCTCCTGTGGGGGCCTGTGCAGCTCACTGTGGGAACCCAGAAGTGGTCTCTGCCTTCACAAAATTACAGCCTTTTAAAAATATATATATATATGTATACACACACACACATGTATATGTATATGTATATGTATATGTATATGTATATTATTTATTTATTTGGCTGAGCAGGGTCTTCGTTGCGGCATGCAGGATCTTTTAGTTTTGGCATGTGGGATCTTTAGTTGCGGCATGGAACTCTTAGTTGTGGGATGTGAGATCTAGTTCCCTGACCAGTGATCAAACCCAGGCCCCCTGAATTGGGAGTGCGAAGCCTTAGCCACTGGACCACCAGGGAAGTCCCCCAAGTTACAGCCTTTTTGGACTAAGCAATAAGAACAGAATAAGGAATTAGATGAAAACAGTAGCTAAAATGTATACAGTGCTTATTATATACCTAGTACTTGTCTAAGCATTCATCCATGTTAAACTCCTCTAATCCTCACAACCACCCTATGAATTTAAGTCTCATCTTTTACAGATGACAAAACAGCCTCAGAGATGTTAAGCAATTTGCCTAAGGTTATTCAGCTAATAAATGGCAAGGCTGGGGTTTGAACCTTAGCATTTCAGACCCATAGGATGGGCCTATCACCATTTCACTCTACTGCCTCTTCAAGTGTTTGCCTTGCAGGGTTTGAATATTCTAGTTCAGGGAAAAAACTTGGGAAGTAATGACTTCAGGAGAATCTGAGGCTGGGAACAATGGGTGGTGGGTTCATTTTTTTCATTTAAAGTCTTGGCTGAGTGTCTCCTATTTGACGGGCACCGGGGTTGCCAAGGTGAGCAAGACAGATGAGGGCCCTGGGTAGCCTTCTGGGAACTTAGATTCTAGCATAGAGCAGCAGAAAATAGACATGGGGACAAATACATATACAAAGTGATTTTGTTTTCTGGAAAATGCTATGAAGGAAAATGGCCGATGAACAGATGTGGCATAGCTAGTGTGTTCTCTTGGGAGGTTTTGGTTGACAAGAATGATGAGACTTTCAAGAAGAGGGAGCAGCGGATTCAGTGAGGGGAGGAAAGCACCTGAGAGATCAGCATCGGAGGTCAGCAGTGCTGGCAGGTATGAGCAAGGCAGGGAGTGGCAGGAGGTGGGGTAAGAGAAGGGGCCAGGGGCCAGATCCTGCACAAGAATTCCGATTTTATTCTAAGAGCAGTGAGAAATGGTTGAGGGATTTTAAACATGCGTGTGACATGATCTGTTTTATGACTTCAAAAAAATCCTTCTGGCATATGTACTGGGTAGATAATAAATATTTGTATAGCAGCAACAAAGTTTACGCCATAATGTGAAAGGGAAACAAATTATGAGGCTGTACAGTCTTTGTACAGCAAAGACAATGCTGTACAGCATTTGTCTTAAGAAACTTACATTATAGAAAAAATATGGCTGTATATTACCAAAAACAATAATGAGACACTATCCGTGGTTGGTATAGTTTGCTGATGTTATAGCACAATGATCATGCTTTTATTACTTCTTTGTACTTTTCCATTAAAAAGTAATCTTATAGTCCCAGCTAACCTTTCTGGTTGACAACACTTCGTTATTTAGCATGGGATTTTTTTTTTTTTTCTTCTTGGGATTATTTTCCTAAACCATCTGCACTATATGAGGGACTTTACATGCAGTATTTCATCTAAGCCCCTCAGTGACACACTATTATTACCCCATTTTACAGATGAGGAAAACAAGACCCGGAGGGCTTAAGTAGCTTGTTTCCCCAAAGCTACGCAATTAGTAAGTGGTAGAGCCAGGATTCTCACCAAGTCCAGCCTGCCTCCAGCCCCTGGGCTCTATCTGTTGGCCCTCACTTCCCTGTTGCTCATTTCTGCTCATGTGCAGGCTTACAGGCTGGCAGCCCACAAGCTGAATCTGGTTCCCAGATGGGTTTTGTTGGACCCACCCTGTGCTTGAAAAAAAATTCTTTTTTGAATTAGTTGTCCAACATTTAAAAACTAAGAAATTTCACATAAAAATCCAGATTTTTCTGCTTCTCTAGAAAAAAATAACAAAAGGATTTAGCAGTCCTGGGTTCACATTCTCATGTGGAAGGAACTGGCCAGAGCTGTGCAGGGGCTGCCCCTCGAGAAGGGGTGAGTGTCCTTCATTTCACAGTGGTCCCCACCCAGCCTGCCTCACCATTTCCTTTTCCAGCAACTACCCCTCTAGGCAGTTGGATTTGAGACCCAGACTGCGGGAATTTGTTCAAGGAATCCATCATTACTTTTCCTATAACAAAATGCTTAGAGAACTGGAAAGACTTTCCAGATGGGGAATTTCTTGGTCAGTGGATCTAAGGATACCATACCCATGTTCTCTTATACCTCTGGGTCTTTGCTGAGGTCTTCCTTCTGCCTGGCAAACTTAAAATCATTTCCTTTCACTTTGGGAAACATACTAATTCTTCAAACTTCAGGAAGCCTTCCTTGACTTTCTCCATGTTGATTGAGGTCCTGCCCTCTGTCCCCTATGGCATCCTCCCTTTACCTCTACCCTGGAATTCATTAAACTATATTGCACCTCACTTATCTCCATGTCCCTGGTGTCTAGGGCATTGCTTAGCATCTCACACTGATAGCTCAGTAAATATTTTAATGGATGGATGCATGAACTTATCAAATCATTTATCATGCCGTTTTTGATTGCTGGGTTTTGTCTGTCCAGATAGTTCCATTCCAAAGTAAAGATCCACTGCAAGTTGAGTGTACTTTCATTTTCTCTTCCCTATTGTGGAAAAGGAAGTTTGGAGTATTACTACTCCTTTCCACCCCAGAGCCATCCCTTGGCTGCAGTCTGTTACCTTGAGTCACTGCTTATTTTGTGAGATTGATGCAGTAACTCTTCTGGGCCTCTCCTCTGTGTCTTTGTGCTCTGAGGGGACTAACCCCTTTATGTTACTCCCTTCACCCCCAAGAAAATCCAAGACACATCAACTGAATCAAACAAGCTCTCTTTAGAATGTTTATACTAGGGCAGTTTTACGTTTGGACCAGATTCCTCCCAGCCTTTGAGCACTGCGGACGGTACTGTCAGCTGATGTTAGGGCATCTGTTGTGGATTTTCTCTCCAGGGTGGTCTTCCCATAAACTGGGCTCGTAACTAAAATATATGGAGTGTTGAGGCTGATGGCCTGCCTTCATTTACCTGGACAGTGAATCCTTCCCTTATCCCTGCATTTGCATATTTGATTTATGCCAAATATGTGCTGTATTCTTTTACTTTTATAGTCCAACAAAGCAATTTAAAAAAGCAGGCCAAAATTTTTTTTGAAAAAGAAGGACTTGGCCTGATACCTAATAACATTTAATAAATGTCAGCTATTGTTATGATACTGTATTTTGTATTTTACTTTATAACTTCTGTGACTTGGACATATGTTTTCTTTATTTGATTGGTGACATGACCTTGCAAGTTAAATGTTACTGTTTGTTACATTTTATAGATAAATATAGTAAGCCTCAAAGAGATGCAATGACTTGTCCACAGGTATCAGGATTGGGTCTTTGTGAAGGTCCTTTTGGATCTAAATCCTGTCTTGTTTTTTTCGTTTGTTTTTTTTTCTGCTGCACCATGTTTCTTCCTCATTTGGATTGGTGGATTCTTGGCTCCGTAAGAGGAGAGACCAAATCTTTCTCTCCATACCTGACTATTGTCTTCCCCGACCCAAACACAGTGCTTGGCATTGAAAAAAATATTCAATAAATATTTGCTAAATGAATTCTTGTTTCCTGGTCCGTTCCAGACTTATGGCTGTAATAGAATAGTCCACGTGCCCAGCTTTCTTGCTGCCAGCCTTGTCCGACCACTGTGTAGGGGTGTCAGCTACATCTAGGAATTTACAGTATAACCAGAGAAGTGAGAGAAAGTTTGCCAAGTTTGGCTGGCCTTATGCTCACGTGGTATGATTCGATGTAAAACAAAAACCGAACAAAATTCTTTCCTCACAGTGGTTAAAATGGAGGTCACATCTATTGGAGGAAAATGCTGTCTTTAGAAAAGACACTAAAGAAGACAGTGCAGTTAATGTGTGTTGTGATACAGGAACTCATTAGCATGATCAACTGCACTAGGTGAACTGTTAGCTTGGAAATCTGGGGGCCCAGGATAGGTGGATGTTAACTGGGAAAGGGAGGAGAGAGGCCAGAAGTCAGACAAGTTGCAAGTCACAGCATTCTTCTGGAGGGGTAAGTAAATCTCATTTCTCTGAACATCTGAACATATGGGTTGGTTTTATTCTCTCTCTTTTTTCTTTTTTTTTTTTTTTTTGGTTCTGTTGTCTTCAAAATGAGAATAACTGTTCTGCTATTGTAGGGATGTATTCGTTTAATCAGTGAAACAAACGTTCATCTAGTAACTGCTATGAGGAAGGCACCATGCCTGGTGATGGGGAGACAAGGCGGAAGCCAAGAGTATCCTTTAATCTCAAGGGGCTCCCAAGTCTAGGACCAAATGTAAGAGGCTGTGAAAGCCATTTTTTCCCAGCATTTTATTAGCAAAGTTGTCAAACATACAGAAAAGTTGAAAGAATTTTATAGTGAACACTTAGAACCATTACCTAGATTCTGCCATTAACATTTTACTGTACTTGGTTTATCATATGTATATATCCATGTATATGTCCTATCCATCCGATCAATCCACCTTAAGTTTTTGGAGTAAGTTGAGATATTGTTACTCTTGTGAAAGCAGTACCTGAAATAATACCTTTCCGAGATACTTACTAAATTCTATTTAAGTTATTGACCCTGTTTGATTGCTGTCTACAAACATTATCAACACCACTAGAATTTATTAACTATCTACCGTGTGCTTTTAACTCTGCTATCTTATTTAATTCTTTTGAAAATCCTGTGAGGTAAATGTTATCACTTACTTCGCAGATAAAGAAGATGAGGATGGAGGGAGTTAGATGGATTACTACCTACTGACTCTGTTACTTCTGGCAGTGTTGGGATGCAAAAACCTGGGTTTCCTAACTCTAGGAGATGAATTTAAGGAGTCAAAAGTTAGCTGGTCAACTCCAGTCTTTCTCAGGGGCAAGGTGCCCCTGTCTGTCCTACAGATGAGATACCTAGTGCTCTTAGTTTAAATTTCAGATCCCAGATACCACATTTGTTTGGCTTAAGTTTTGAAGATAAATATGAACTCTAGAATAAAAAAAGTTATCCTAAGTTAGACTCACAGTTAAAGAATCACGCTTGAGACCGGGTGAGGTGTAAGATTCCCTCCACTACACGAACTTCAACCCATTCCTATTTTGTCTGTGCTCCAGCGCAGGGGTCTCCAGCCCCCAGGCCGCATACTGGTACCTGTCTGCGGCCTGTTAGGAACTGGACTGCACAGCAGGTGGTGAGCGGCAGGTGGACAAGCGAAGTTTCATCTGCCGCTCCCATCGCTTGCATTACCGCCTGAGCCATCCTCCTCCCCGCCCTTGGTCTGTGGAAAAATTGTCTTCCATGAAACTAGTCCCTGGTGCCAGAAAGGTTGGGGACCGCTGCTCACCACGTTAGAGTTACCTCCCAAAGAGCTGGCTTCTTCCTCCTCTTTGCATTTACCTCCTCCTGAAACATCTGCAGTTGGAAAAAATGAATAAATGATCCAACTAGTTCCTTAGCTCTTCTGAACCCCAGGGTCCTAGCAGTACTTCTGCAGCTAAGACCTCACTGGAGGCCAGTCTCTGTGCATGAAGCCGTGTCCACTCTGCTGGTTGAATGACAAAGGGACTCAGGGATCCCCATCAAAGCCCACATCTCTCTGAATCCTTCCTGTATGGAGAGGCTGTGGATTAGGTGAAACTTGGGAGTGACCTCAGTAGTAAAAGGAAGTCTGATCTCAGCTCTACAGCCTCATCAATACCCCTACCCATACCCTCTCAAAAAGCTGCTTTAGTCTGGCTTCCAGGCTGTGTCATCTCAAGAGTCAGTGTCTTTGGCTCAAAAATGCATGACTAGGGAGTGTTCGGAGGGAATTAGAAGCTGCCTGGGTAAGTGGCTCTGCCCTCTGTGGCCTCTGTCTCTCATTCGGGCTTTGCTTAAGGGTCTGAACTGTGGCACAGATAAATGTTTTCTTCCAGTAATGCTGCATGTGCAGAGTATTGGAACTTGCCCAAGGAAAGCAAAGCAAGCTATCAGGACATAAGATCTTTTTACCAATTAATTATTCATAATATTATTAATAATAGGGATTTCATCTTCTCTAGTATTATTTGTATTATTCACCACTGATTAGTGAAAATGACCAGTCATGGATGAGCACCAGTCCAGCGTCTGGCCTTTGGGAACAGCCGTAACTCCTGAAGTTCTCTTTCAGTGCTGGCATTCTGTGAGCCTAAGATAGATGGGGAGAGAATCGGGACCAGAGTGAAATGTACTGCAGTTGTCTTGGCATGAGGCCGTGTGGTCTGGCTTTGGCCGGGGGTGAGAGACCAGACCATGGACCTGAGAAAGGGAGTGAATCACTGTGCAAGTATTTATCAAGCACCGCCCATGTCCTGGGAAGCAGCAGCCGGGCAGCAGTGAAGGAGCATTGGGTTTGGAGTCCAAGTGGCCGAGGTTTCACACCAGGTTGTTCACTTACTCTCTGCATGATCTTGGGCGATTCATTTCACTTAGGCTCCTTAGTTTCCTGTTCATGAAATGGTATTGACAACAATATTTTGTATCAGAAGGTATTTGGTAAGTTGTAGGGTGCTGGTGGTAGGGATGTATTTTCAGATGATGATTAGGACAGAAGTTGATTTCTGGGCAAAAGGTTAGTGAGGTCTATTTTTCATATGCTTATCTCTAGATGCAGTTAAGAGAGCTAAGAGTGAAGGGATAAATCCACATGGTCTGAGGGTAGGCCCTTTTTTTTTTTTTTAAACCGTGCTTAATCTTGATGGACAACTTGGGGAGTAGGTAGTAGTGTTTGTGTTTGAGCTTTGTGGAAACAGGCTAGGAGTGAGTGCTAGAGCAGGGCATCTAACTCAAATCTAACTCAAGCCTGTGCCCTTTCCACAGCAGCTCACAGGCCCAGGGTTGTGGAGAGTGGAGGAATCAGGGGGAGAGTAAATCCATCCTCTGATGCCCCAAGCAACTGTTTACAGAGCAGTTTCACTTGCACTGTTATTAGTAGCTTATAGGGTACTGTCTTCAGTAACCAGCATTCTCAGGATGATGACTGTAAGAGGAGAGGTCTTTAGACCTCAGAAGAGGTCTAAAAATACTAGCATGGTACCCATTGGTTCCTGCCGGAGTTGACCGAGAACATTCGTTCATTCAGCAAATATTTATTGAAAATTTATTTTATTTTAAGTACTTGGTTAAATGCTGGGAGTATAGCAGTAAACGAGAGTCCCTGTCCTCAAGCAGCTCATATTCTAGAAGAGGGACAGAAATAAAGTCACAGTGCTCTGTAGATAGGATGGAAATTCAGTTCCTTCTGGAAATATGCCTGGGTTAGGGGAGAGGAGTCAGGAGGAGGTGACATGGAGGTTGGGGGCTGATGGAGGTAAGCACTCAGTGGGGTGGATGGACTGGCGTGGGAAGAGGTCTGGCAGTCCGAGGAAAGGAGGCCTCCGTGGGGCTGCAAAGAGAGCGTGGTGCGAGCCTAGAATGTGAGAAAGCAGTTCTAGCTCAGTCTAAAAGCACCTTTGTATATACAATGGAATATTACTCAGCCATAAAAAGAAATGAAACTGAGTTATTTGTAATGAGGTGGATAGACCTGGAGTCTGTCATACAGAGTGAAGTCAGTCAGAAGGAGAAAAACAAATACCATATGCTAACACATATATATGGAATCTAAGAAAAAAAAAATGACATGATGAGATTAGTGATAGGATGGGAATAAAACACAGACCTACTAGAGCATGGACTTGAGGATATGGGGAGGGGGAAGGGTAAGCTGTGTGACCAACTGAGAGAGTGGCATAGACATATATACACTGCCAAATGTAAATTAGATAGCTAGTGGGAAGCTACCGCATAGCACAGGGAGTTCACCTCTGTGCTTTGTGACCACCTAGAGGGGTGGGATAGGGAGGGTGGGAGGGAAGGAGACGCAAGAGGGAAGAGATATGGGAACATATGTATATGTATAACTGATTCACTTTGTTGTAAAGCAGAAACTAACACACTATTGTAAAACAGTTATACTCCAATAAAGATGTTAAAAAAAAAAATAAAAGCACCTTTGGAGGCCCTTTTGCATATTCAGTACCATTCATTATGGGGATTTCCTTTTTGGACATCATGGGATGGAGCCGTAGCCCCAGTCATAGAAAAAACAGAAGCTTCTGTGGCCCCTGTTCTGACCATCGCACCTCAGGGCCTGGACCTGAGAACCCAGTGACGACAGGCTTGGCGTGCTTCTGTGGCTGCAGTGTCCTCCCTGGGTCCAAGGAGAAGGCTTCCTCATTTCAGTCCTCTCAGGACCAGACTAGACAATGTACTGGAGCGCAAGGCAGAGAATGTACCCCTCTTGTCCAGGAGGGTGGGACAGAACCCCAGGCGGGGCCTCCTCCTTCTCTTTGGTGGGCGTGTGACTCAGAGGTGGTGACATCAGCCATGACTTCATTCACCCAGGGGAGAAGCTCGCTGCAGACCGCGAACGGGGCTCTGCCTTCTGTCCTTCCTTCTCCACGTTATGTCTCATTGTCGGGACATTGTCATCGTCCTGCTCTTGTTTTCCACACGTCTTTTTCATTTTGCTCTTTTTCTGTCATTCTCACTTTATTCCCTTCTCATGTTTAAACTATTCTTTCTCTTCACCCCATCTTCCCTTTCTTTCTCTGTTCATCTTTTGCTTTTGTCTTTTGCTTCTCATTACTTCACCACTTCTCTTCTACTTAATCTTTGTTTCATTTTCTTTCTCGCTCATCTTCTCTTTTGCCTCCCTTTTCCTTTTCCTCTGTTCTGTCTCTTTCTTCTGTGTCAGAAATGTGTATGGAAACTCGTCCTCCTGCCTTCCACCTCTTCTGTTTTTTTCTGTCCTAACCTTCCTAAAACTGGAGTCACAAATCACCCCCTGCTCTTCCCCCATTCTCTTGTGGCCTGTCTAATGAATTCAGATTTGCTTCTTACTCCACTTCAGCGCACATCTCTCAGGCTGACATTCCCAGGGCTCCTTTTCCATGGCCAGGGATGCAGGTGCTGCTTCTTCCTGCACTTTTGTTCAGGCCCGTTGCCCCAGCTGGACTGCCCTCCATCCTATCTTCCGTAGTCTTTGCCTTCCCTCCACAGTGAGGTCAGACACTACCTCCCAAGTAATATGTTTCTTCTGCTGCCTGCCCACAACAGTGCCTTTCTTTCATGACCATGCAGCATCCTTAGTTTATAAATCAGATATTTTCAAACTTGAATTATTCTGTGCTACTTCTGTATCACGGCTGGGTGTTTCCTATGCAGACTCTTTGCTATACCTCACCAGTAAGCAACCTGAGGATTAGGACCAGTATTTTCCTGCCTTTCATCTATGGTTACCTTCGTATGTAGCACACATCTGGCCACAAACCAGGACTGATAGACAAATTATTGCATGGTCAATAAGTATTGCATTTAAGAAATAGTTATTTCATGTTAACTGTAGGGCTACAGGTGAGTTAATTATGGTCCTTCCTTAAAAAGACCTAAGAGTCTAATAGGGAAGATGGATAGGCCCCATATAATTTGAGAAGAGTAAGGATTGTGGGGGAAACTAACATTTACTGTGGATGTGCCAGGATGAGCATTGTAACATGCATAACCTCATTGAATTGAATCCTACTATCAATATAATGAGTTAAACATTGCTGTCAGTGAACAAAGAGAAACCCAGAGATATTAGGTGACTACTGGCCAGGAGTAATGTAATTACCAAGTAGGAGAACCAAGGTGTGTTTTTTGTTTTTAATTTTATTATTTAAAAAAAAATTTTGCTTTACAATTTTGGGTTAATTTCTGCTGTACTGCATAGTGATTCAGTTATACACACACACATATATATATATATACACATACACATATATACATTCTTTTTCATATTATTTTCCATTTTGGTTTATCACAGGATATTAAATATAGTTCCTGGTGCTATACAGTAGGACCTTGTTTATCCATTCTCTATATGATAGTTTGCCTCTGCTAATCCCAAACTCCCAATCTATCCCTCTTCCACCCCCCTCCTTTGGCAACCACAGGTCTGTTTTCTGTGTCTGTGAGTCTGTTTGTTTTGTACATAAGTTCATTTGTGTCATATTTTAGATCTACATATAAGTGATATCATATGGTATTTGCCGTACTCTGACTTACTTCACTTAGTATGATAATCTCGAGGTCCATCCATGTTGCTGCAAATGGCATCATTTCATTTTTTTATGGCTGAGTAATATTCTACTGTATATGTGAACCACATCTTCTTTATCCATTCATCTCTTGATGGACATTTAGGTTGTTTCCATGCCTTGGCTATTGTGAATAGTGCTGCTGGGAACATAGGGGTGCATGTATCTTTTTGTTTTTTGTTTGTTTTTTCTCTCCAAGCATGTATAATTCTCATGATAGAATCAGTAAAACCATAACAAACACACCTTGGAAACATTATGCTAAGTGAAAGAAGTTGGTCACCAAAACCACTTTTTCCATTTACATGAAATGTCCAGAATAGGCAAATCCATAGAGATAGAAAGATTAGTAGGTTAAGGACTCTGGAGGTCAGGGGAAATGAGAAACAGATTTCTTTTAAGGTGATGAGTATGTACTAAAATCATGGGATGGTTGCACAACTTGGTGAATATACTAAAAAACCGTTTAATTGTACACTTTAAATGGATAAAATGTATGACGTGAATTATAGTTTCATTTGGATGTATGACCAGGAGTGGGATTGTTGGATCACGTGGTAACTCTAGTTTTAGTTTTTCTAAAGAACCTCCATACTGTTTTCCATAGTGGCTGTACCAGTTTACATTCCCACCAACAGTATAGGAGGGTTCCCTTAGGAGAACCAAGGTTTGAACTGAAGTGTGTCAGTCTCCAAAGCCCCGGCTCCTTCCTGAAGATGGAAATGTGGCGGGACTGACATTCTAACTAATAAGAACAATCATTTAAGATGTGCTTACTCTGAGCCAGATGGTGTTCTGAACACTTAACATACACTTGCTCGTTGTTCTCTCAACAGCCCTGTGGTGAAGGTAGTACTAGTGTCCTCTGTAATTCTCATAGGACAGGGAAGTAGAAGTGAAGAGTAGTTCAGTTGCTTTCTGAATGTCATGCAGCTGTGATGTATTAGAGCCAGGATATGCACCCTTGCAGTCTGGCTCTGGAGAAGAGACAGTGGAGTGTGCAAAGGCACCTCGGTGTAGAGTAGCACTTTGTGTTACTAGAACTACCATTACATCAGTCAGTTTGAGGAATCGGACAGGGGAGGGGAGGGGTGCTGAAACAGAAAGGTGTTGAGAGGTGAGGCTAAATGGAAGCCTGGAGCCAGGTCACAAAAAACCTTACAGTGTTCAGTGCCCTATACAAGGACCCTTCACAAAAGATGCAGAAGTATTCCTTAGAAAGGGATGTTTTCTGTGACATTGGACTGTTACACATCCATCATACGGAAGGGTTTATGAAGTTCTGCTCTTCTACTAGTTGAGTAGTGAAGGGATTTCTCAGTTGTGGACCTTGTCTGTGCCCTGCAGGAAATGACAGTGGTATAAGTAAAGAAGGAGATATATATACATACCCAGAGGAGCCCCCGAGAAGTGCCAAATGGAACTGTAAAGTACACCCATCCTTTATGTGTTGGGGGTAAGCAAAGTTTGGGTTGAAGGAAATTGGGGAAAGAAAGAAGAGGGCCACCACGGGGAGCCAGCCTGGACCGGACACCAGGTTGTCCTCAGATGTCCCAGAGCACTCGACATTTGATGGAGCACTTTTCCCACCTCAGCCCCCTCTCCAGTACGCTTGGCAGCCATTCAGCCTGGTGCTGCACTGACGCAGGAGTCCCAGCCAGGAAGTGAATGAATCCATTTTCCAATTAAAATGAAACTTCTCCAAAGGACCTGCTCACCCTAAGAACAGAAATTTATCTTCCTGGCAGTCTGGCTTGGCTAGGATATGTCTCTACCCCTAAGACAGATGGTGAAAAGCCATTAACTTGAGTGAGCAAAGAGAAACTGGGACAGTCCCTATTCACAACCTCATTCACTTATCCATTCATTTCTTATTTACATTTACATAAACTCCTATTTAGCTTGCACATCTCTACTCATTCATTTATTTGTTCATTCATTCACCTAATGTTATTCATCGTCTATAGATCAGATACAGTGCAAGGTCCTAGGAACAGAGAGACTGAACAAAAACACAGTCCCTGACTCTTAGAGATTTCAGTTTAGGGAGAGAGATAGACATGTGAACAGATGATGGGAAGTGCTATGATGGGGATATTCACTGAGTATTATGGGGGCATAGCACAGAACACCCTATTCAGCTTAGGGGAATGAGAGACGATGTCATGGAGTAGGTAACACTCGAGTCCTAAATGATGAGCACATGTTGGCCAGGTGAGAGAGGGAGGGTATCCAGATAAGGAACACTATGAATAAAGATGTAATGGTGAGAAAAAGGACAATGTACGTGATTTTAGTGCAGTATCTCAGATCTATCATAGATGAAGCTGGCAAGTAAGACATGGTTTGTACATGCCACGTTAATAAATTTAATCTTTAACTCCAAAGGTAGTAGAAAACTTTGAAGGGTGCAAAAGGTACTAGATTGAAAGCTCCCTGTGGGTGGGGCTGTGTCTGTGGTTTGCTCTCATTTCCCTTGCACTGAGCACAGTACCTGACATGCAGAGGATACCAAATAAATAATGAAGGAATGAATGAATGATTTATATAGTCAAATATGCATTTTACATAGGCCATTACATTCTAACTGGCTGTGTAGAGGGTGGGAATTGAGGGGGCTAAAAATTGAAAGAGGCTGTATCAGGGTGGTGACAGACCACCTCAACACTTGATGGGGTAAAAAAGCAACCATTTATTTACCTCGTAATTACGCAGGTTACTAATTAGGGATGAGCTAAGCTAAATGTGTTTTCTTGTCTCTGCTGAATGCATTCAGGAGTCTCCGGAGGGCTGCTGGGTTTCCTGATCTTAGCTCTGTTCGGCTCTCTTGAATGTGTGGAGCCTTGGCCGGGATGGTTGGTTTTTGCTCCACGTGTCCTCTCATCCTCCAGCAGGTCAGCCTGAGCTGCCTCATGTGGCAGCTCTACATTCCAAGAAGACAAGAGCAAGGTCTTCAAGAGCTCAGTTTAGAAGTAGCACAGTGGTGTTTCTGCTTCATTGCATTGGTCAAGCCAGGTCCTAAGCCCAGCCCCAATTCAAGTGGTGGAAAAACAGATTAACCTCTTTTTTTTTTTTTTTAATTGAAGTATAGTTGATTTACAATGTTGTGTTAAATTCTGCTGTACAGCAAAGTGATTCAGTTATACATATATATATATATAATTCTTTAAAAATATTCTTTTCCATTATGGTTTATCATAGGATATTGAATATAGTTCTCTGTGCTATACAGTAGGACCTTGTTGTTTATCCACTCTGTATATAACAGTTTGCATCTGCTAACCCCAAACTCCCACTCCAGCCCTCCTTCAACCCCCTCCCCCTTTGGCAACCACAAGTCTGTTCTCTATGTCTGCGAGTCTGTTTCTGTTTTATAGATAGGTTCATTTGTGTCGTATTTTAGTTTCCACATATAAGTGATATTATATGGTATTTGTCTTTCTCTTTCTGACTTACTTCACTTAGTATGATAATCTCTTGTTGCATCCATGTTGCTGCAAATGGCATTATTTAGTTCTTTTTTTAAGGCTGCGTAGTATTCCATTGTATATGTGTACCACATGTTCTTTATCCATTCATCTGTCGATGAATATTTATGTTGTTTGCCATGTCTTGGCTATTGTGAATAGAGCTGTTATGATCATAGGGGTGCATGTATCTTCTTCTTTTTTTTTTTTTTTTGCGGTACGCGGGCCTCTCACTGTTGTGGCCTCTCCCGTCGCGGAGCACAGGCTCCGGACGCACAGGCTCAGTGACCATGGCTCACGGGCCCAGCCGCTCCGCGGCATGTGGGATCTTCCCAGACCGGGGCACGAACCCGTGTCTCCTGCATCGGCAGGTGGACTCTCAACCACTGTGCCACCAGGGAAGCCCCTATGTTTTTAAATTATAGTTTTCTCTGGATGTATGCCCAGGAGTGGGATTGCTGAATCATATGGTAACTCTCTTTTTAGTTTTCTGAGTAATCTCCATACAGTTTTCCATAGTGGCTGCACCAACTTACATTCTCACCAACACCCTCTCCAACCTTTGTTATTTGTAGAGTTTTTGATGATGGCCATTCTGACTGGTGTGAGGTGGCACCTCATTGTAGTTTTGATTTACATTTCTCTAGATTCACCTCTTAATGCGAGGAGCTACAGAGTCATACTGCAAAGGGCATGACTACAGGGTTGGGGAGAATTCTGGCCACTTTTGTGGTGTACCATAGATAGGATAGCAGTAATCCAGGTGATAGAATGGGATGAACTGAAAATAGGATAGTGAAGATGTGGTGTGCTGGGTAATTTTATGTGTCAGCTTGACTGGGCCACAGGGTGACACTTGTTCAAACATTATTCTGAGTGTGTCTATGAGGGTGTATCTGGATGAGATTAATATTTGAATTGGTCAGCTGAGTAAAGCAGATTCTCCTCTCTAATGTGGGTGAGCCCCATCTAATCAATTGAAGACCTGAATAGAATAAAAAGGCTGAGAAAGAGGGAACTCCTCCTACCTGACTGCCTTGAGCTGGAAATTGGTCTTTTCCTGTCTTTGACTGAAACCTTGGCTCTTCTTGGGTCTTGAGCCTGTTGGCCTTTGGACTGGAAATTACACCATCAGTTTTCCTGGTTCTCAGGCCTTTGGACTCAGATTGGAACCCCTGGGTCTCCAGCTTGCCAACTGCAGATCTTGGGACTTCTCAGCTTCTATAATTGTGTGAGCCAATCCTGATAATAAATATACATATATGAAGAAATATACAAATGTACATAGATGTCATATATATGAAGGAGATACATATATAGGATATATAAGATATACATATTATAAGATATATATTTTATATATAAGGTATATATATATATATATATTACATAAGATATATATATATATATGTAGTCTCCTATTGGTTCTATTTCTTTGGAGAACCCTGACTAATACAGGGGGGTGAAGAGGTGGGAACCTCCTCATGGATTAATTGGGAGTTTAAATTAGAAGGATGATTGGATGTAAGCAATGAGAGAGAAGGAGAAGATGACTCCTAGGGTAACTGGATCCCCTGGCATAGAAAACCAAGGAGGAGGAAAACATTTGGGGAAAATAACAGATTCTGTTACAGACGTGTCGAGTTAGAGGTGCAGTGGCGCGTCCAGGAGACGTGTCTCAGGAGAGTTTAGAGTTTGAGATCGTGCATGTTACTCAACTAGTAGTTGATTGGAACCTTGGGAATAATTAAAATTGTCCAGGAAGCATGTGAAAAGTGAGAAGAGCATTTGGATGAGTCAGGAACATCTATCTGCATTTAAAGGGAAACTAAAGAAAAGGAGCTCAGGAAGGAGATAGAATAGCAATGATGAGAAGGGCATGAAGGGATCCAAGAGAGTGAGGTGGTAAGGAAGACCTCCTCACTTCTCTGTTTGTCCAAGTCTCCCACTTTATTTCACATCCGTTCCAAGACCTTACCCAGTCCAAAGCCCTCTCATCTCTTAGAACCCTCCCTTCCGCAGACAGTACCACCCACTAGGAACTGTGTTATCTAGGTTACCAGGGCATCCTTCTTTCCTCCTTCTGCATTTTATTGTGCTTTAGGGAGGCAGACACCTGAACTAGCACTGGGCTGGGCATTAGAGATCTACATTTTAGTCTGTCTTTCCACTTAAGTGTTGTGTAACCCTGGAACAGTTGTGATCCCTTTCTGGGTTTTACTTTCTTAACCTGCAAGGTGAGGTTTATAATTTCTTGCCTTTCCCTTATTCTTTGCCTTAAAGAATTATACAGGTCAGATGAGATCATGCATGTCAAAGCGCTTTGAAACACGTGAAGCTCTGCA
Organism: Kogia breviceps; assembly: GCF_026419965.1. Taxonomy (NCBI): domain Eukaryota; kingdom Metazoa; phylum Chordata; class Mammalia; order Artiodactyla; family Physeteridae; genus Kogia; species Kogia breviceps. The sequence continues at coordinate 151,897,353 of NC_081310.1, read as the reverse complement.
GTGGTAATTAGAGTGAAATCCGTTGACTTATCAGACACTCCACATTATTTCATTTAACCCTCCCAACGTCCTTTGAGGTAGATGCTAGTAATGTGGCGTTTGAGGAAACTTGGGCTTAGAGAAATTAATTTGCCTAAAGCTACACAGCTGGGAATTGGTGAGGACAGTAATCAAACTCAGGTCTGCCTGACTCCAAAGTTCTTAGGGCCCACATACCAAAGCCTTGTTTTCCTAATGCATGTGGTGTATCACATTCCCGGGCAAAGTCAACTTTGCAGAATACGATCCGTTTTCATGCAAATGATAACATTTTTATGGTTGGAAAATCTGTTCTAGTGTGGATTATAAATTTACCTTTCTGTACAACAGTAGAGCTTTAGGGGAGGTGTGGGAGGAAGATGCATATATGTATCCAGTTCTTGAAAATTAAATAATTTAAATTATACAATGGAATTCTTTCATTTTGTAAATAAATTCTCTGAAGGTACAGTTAAACAAAACCTTCTTTAAAGGGGGTGATCTACCTTGTCATTTTAGAGTTTTGTTTTTTGGGTGTCATTCTCAGCAGTAGCATAAACATTTATCCTACTTGACCTTTAGGCTTCAGCTCAAATCTATACTCCATGAAGTCTTTTTTGGCTACCCAGTCCCCAAAGCCCTTTCCCTTCTCTGAACCCTGTTTGTGATTACTTATTAGAGGCAGATAATATGGCCACACAAAAAATATGAGAAAGTTATGAGGCTGACTCACCAAACCTTGGTATCAGGCTCATTACATTATCATCATACATCATCTTATTAATTACCATTTCCTTTGCACACATCTTTCTCCAGCTTCATTGTAATTTTACTTTAAAAGAGTTTGACTTTAAGTTTCTTTATACCTCCTGAAACTTTTTGCATTTAAAAAAGTTAGCGGCTTTTTGCCCTCCAGGAGTTTGAAATTTGGAGATGGACTCAGACACATGCATATATAATAAGGACGCAGCAAGGGATGGAGGGAGTCACTGAAAAGGTGATATTTGAGCTGCATTTGAAAATCAAAGGTAGAAGTTTGATCATGAGAGAAGATGGGAAAGTCAATCCAAGTAGAGGCATCAGCCTCAACAGAGTCAGGGAGATATGAAAGAGTACAGTGCGTTTGGGGAAGAGAAAGAAATGAGGTGAGATCAGGGTGGGGAGTGATGAAGACAGGGGTGATGGGCAGTGAGCCAAGAAGGAGTCATACAAATAATGGCCAAGTTGGAGCTAAGTTATGTGTCCTGAGAGCCATGCCAAGGAGATAAAATGTGATTCTAGGCTGCAAGGAACTGTCGAACCATTTTAAACAAAGAAACGTCATGGTAAGTTTTAAGTTTTTAGAAAGATGTCAGTGGTAGCACAAACCTCTCAGTGTATCTGTCTGACTTAAAGTATCTCCAGTGTTTGGTCTTCTGTGGATGGGGGTATGAAACACAGTTATTTGATTCATTCTGGGAAGTTTCTGTTTGGGGATTACGACCCAGTCCATGTTTTCAGCATCATTTTTTTTTTTTTTAAAGAATGAAGTTGAGGATTAAGTTTCTTCCTGAAACATCTCTCCTTTCTGGGCCATCAGCCTGTGCCCTAATTCTCTGTCTTGAATATAGAGTGAGGATAAGGTTTTGCTTTTTTAAGGGCCATTGTGCTGGAAAACAACATCATGAATATTTGGAGTGTTCTGGCAGGACCACTTACTGGGAGGGAATTAGGGAGCTCTGCTCTTCCCTTTCATTCACTGCACACAACAGGGAGCCCCGATGGAATCCCGCTGCAAGTCATAGCAAAATACTTAGTTGATCCTCTTTTAATTGGTCATCCCTACTTTCCCATGCTGCTCCTAGACCCTCGCGTCTCCCAACATACATTGCAGCGTCTGCTTCACTTTACCCCCAAGTTCCCTTGGCGTCTAGAAGCCAGCAGAGACCTCACTGCCTCCCTGGACGTGGCAGTGAGAAGGAAAGGGAGGAAGCTCCATCTCTCTGCCCCAGGCTGGTGGGGTGGCTGCTGCCTGGCCTTGAACCTCAGATACACTACTCCACCTCCGCCCTCTGCCAAGACCCGCAGCTGTGTGTGCTTTGAGTGTGGTTTTATGAAGTAATAGATGATTAAAAAAGAGATTTGTTCTCTTTGGTGGCTTTCAAGCCTGAGGGATTGCTTAGCTCAAAGGATTGTTATTGGAATGCAGAAGCCTTTATTGCCAAGTCATACACCCCAATCACTGCTGATTTCTTTTTTTCTTGAAAAGACTACTTTTTGTTAGTTGCTTGGTAACTGGAGGAGAGGCTTAACTCCTTCGGCACAGAGAGCTTCTAGTTTGAACTGGATTCAGCACCCACATTATGAGATGCGCCTGAAGTTGGCTTGTGTTGGGGACCTGCTCTGTGTTTGCTCTAGCCCATGTACCATCTGTGCATGGAGGTTGTTATGAGGGATGTAGAAGTTAAGTGAGTTGCCCAGGATTGAAAGTGAAATCTCTGAAATTTAATAAAACATTAGAAAAAATGTGTTTTGGAGGGCTTTTCTTCTTTTTTTTTTCTTCTGTAAAGAATGGTAATAGCTTCCATCATGATGCTTCCAAAAGGCCAAAACCCACAGCTCTGCTAGATCTGGGAGTCTCAGGGTGGTGACTGTGGCCTGGGAAGGAAGGAACACTCACTTTAGAGTGGGAAGCCCCATGTGGTTTTGGCTTAAGGTCTTGTCATCCGAACCTCAGTTTCTACATCCTTCACATGCAGACTGTTGTGTATCACCTACAACCTCTGAACCATCCTGAGAATCCAATGAGATGAGGAACATGGGGGCACTGTCGTAAGCTGTGGAAGAATCTAAGAGGACAGTCGCTGTGCCTGATGCAGGCCCAGAGGTTCCAAGGATAGAATTAATTCAGTAAGATTGAGGCCCTTGGCTGGGACTCTGCTGGTTGGGGAGAGGCAGGGATGGAGAGATTTTCTCATAGAACTGGATTAAGAATCCATCCACAGGGGCTAATAGGCCCTTGGCCAATCTGGCATTTGATGACTAAGCACTTGTGAATCATGTAGCCCAACCTAAGAACACCATGGGAACCTCGTTGGTAGTGTCAGCATCTCCAAGTAAGGGATCGGGCTTCTGGAGGCATCCCTCCCATCCAGGCAAACGCTTTCCCCCTCTCCTTTGCTGGCTAAGCTGCAGACTTTGCTTTTGTGGAGAAGACAGGGAAAACTACTGCTGTCTTCTCCCCCAGGACCACATGCGTTTTTAAGGAAGCCTCACACTCCTAATATGATGCCATTTCTGGTCATTCATTCTATGGAGAGTTTGAGCCAGGGTCTCTGGCTTTGCTCAGTGAAGCTGGCGTTGTCTTAAGAAAAGATGGCGCCGCCAGTCTGCTTTGTCCCTCCTGCCCCCGATGCGTCTCTTTCTGGCCAGAGGCCTGATGCTGTCTCTGAGACATTCTGCCTGGGTTCCATTGTCCACAGAGGCTGTCTGCGTGGCTACAGGCTGAAAGCTCTCATTTTGCAAGGTCTGTAATGACTGTATACAAGATCTAACAGAAGCAGTTATTTTCTGAGTTGAGGAAGACTGCTTGGCTTTGGCTGGTAGCACTGATCGTTGCTGCAGTGGTTTCGTGGTTTATTTCTGATTGGCCTTGGATTTCTGAAGTCTTTAGAAGGAGGATGCCTTTTCTCCCTGAGAACTGATCACCGAAACCACAGAGCACATGGAAAGAGATTTGGGGGACTACCCAGAAGACATACTAGTAGCTTGACTCATAGTTTCAAAGGCTACCATTTTCTGACTGATCTATTAGCATATAAAGATACTGCTAGTTCAGAGCTACGTCTGGCATATTTAGTCAACTTTAAGTGTTGCTTTGTTTAACATTAAGACGTATGGGTGTTCAAAGGAAAGTTTAGCCCTTTCTAGATGTAAGTGCTCACCCAAATGCTTAGGAATTTAAAACAAACAACCAACAACAACAACAGAAAATGGGCTTAACACTGCCTTTTACATCTGAGCCCTTTTGATGTTATTATTGTTCTCATGGGACCCTGTTCCTGGGTTAATACTCAGTTTCTCTGCTGTGCGTGGATGTCTGTGTTCAGAGAGTGGTGATAGCGGAAGAGAAAATAGGAAGAACTCATAGAATTTGAGGGCAAATATAGATAAAGAATAATTGTATGTCTATAAAATAGATAGAACAGCAGTCAGGACTTTTGTGTTGTTCTAAGGAGGTAACACATGTGGAAACCCTTTGTAAACTCTGAAGCGCCTCTCACCTGAGAGAGATTGGAAGGTGAAACTGAGCAGTTTGTCTAGTTGTTCAACGCATATTTATCGAATGTCTGCTGTGTGTCACCTGCTAGCAGATACCAGAATATGTCTCTTTTGGATCTTCTGCCTTGTTGCCGTTAGGTTCCCAAAGATACTCATGTACTTAGGATACATTCCTTTTTGTTGTAGCCTCTTGGGGAGGGAATAATTGAAACCAGGACAAGGAGAGTTGCCTGGGTGGTAGGAAACCTTTCTTGCTTCTGCTTCTGTCTGTATTGCTCTTCTCTTTATGAAGTCCTACTTCTCCAGGTCCTTGGCAAAAAAATGGCCACTTCACAGTTTCCAAGTTTAGCTCACCTCCAATTCCACTCAAAGGCAGAAGTTAAATGACTGCATTTGGATCCTGATTCTAAATTCCTGGGAGAAGGAATCTGATTGGCCCAGTCAGGTCCCATGTCCACGCCTAGTCCAGTTAAGTGTGTCAGGGGGACTGGAGTCATGTGATTTCTACCTCACAGCTAAGGATCCAGTCCTGTGCCGGGGAGGAGAAAAGACAGTTGTGGGATATTACGGTGCATAAAACTGACAAGGTCCTTGACCTCATTGAGCTTACAATCTAGCAGAAGAGAAGGACATTATACAAATACTTGCGGGGTGATATGGTTTCTATGACAGCCAGACCTCACCTGAGGAGGAGATCCTGAAAGACCTCCCCAGGGAAGGATGGATTAGGTTAACCAAAGTGGGCAGAGCAACAGGGTGGTGGGTGAGGAAGAAGTGTCCTGGACAGAGGTGGCAGAGGAAGGAAAAAGCCCAGTGGCAGGAAAAAAAAATCTGACCACACTGGCAGTGTGGAAGAAATTGGAAGCAACAAATGTTTGAAAAAGTTACAAGAATAGCTTGATTCCGTACCATTCTCTCTGGCTTACGTTGGAAGTTTTTTGTGGACAGGGACTATCATTCGTGTTGCCTTTGGAACCAGTTAGCCTGGGGAGACTTTTTCATGGCAGGACACATTGCATTTCATCGGGTAATTTCTTAGTGTGGTTTTTCTCCCCGGTTCACAGCTGTTCAGCTTTGAAATCTTTTTATATGTCTTGAAGTGTACCCTCTTGCCCTTCACTGGAAAGATCGATTGCATACCCTTGCAGAATGTACTTCCTCCTGCTCCAGGTTGGCAAAGAGGAATAAAAGGGAAATTATAGTCGTTTTTGGAAGGATCAATAATTGCCAATTTTTCTATCCTGTATAGTACTACTTTCATATCACTCACCATTCCCAGACCCTGAACAGATGTTTTACTGGGCATTGTTGGCTATGCTTTTGTTTTGAAAATTTTGAAACACTGAAAGAAGAGAGGGGGAGGAAAAATAGCCCGTAATTGATTCTAATATGTATTTAATTTGGCAGAACTTGAGAGAGACTTGCTGGGATGAGGCGGGACATTTCTTTGATCTCCCAGACTTCTTATCGTGGAAGGCAACAGGTGTCACAGCACGGTATGTTAATTACGAGTTGGATTTTATTTGTGTTTATCCATTCTCAGGTGTCTGTCTGTATATATATATATATATATATATATATATATATACACATAAGACATATATATATATATATATATATATATATATATATATATATATATATTGCTTTCTTAACTCGCTTTGACTGGATGTACTGTTTGTACATCTGCATGCGATTTTGCGTACTTGAAACATCTTGAATCCATCTTCCACCTCCACTGCACATGCCCAAACACCATTGTTCCTATGAGGCCTGGAATGTGGGTATCCAAGGTGAAGACCATTCATTAAAATTGGACACATTTAAAGGAGACGTGAATAGTCCATTGTGAAATGTGACTATTTTTCCAAAGGCACTTTTTACATGATGAATAAAAGAAACATTTTTTGGCCCCTAAAATTAAGGCAAGAGTTATGTTTTTCAAGGAAGGTGATTTTAACTTTAACTAGATGGGTGTGTTAATGAAGCTGTTTTGCTTTTTATATCAACGTACCTGAATCATCCCAGAGTGTAGAAGTATGTGTATTGAAGTCAACAGTATTTCTCAAGAAATTACCAATATTATAAATAAGTTATGTGCTACATGTCAGAGACAATTTTAAAAATACTCATGGAGTGGGGCTTCCCTGGTGGCACAGTGGTTGAGAGTCCGTCTGCAGATGCAGGGCACACGGGTTCGTGCCCCGGTCCAGGAAGATCCCACATGCCGCGGAGCGGCTGGGCCCGTGAGCCATGGCCGCTGGGCCTGCACGTCTGGAGCCTGTGCTCCGCAACGGGAGAGGCCACAATAGTGAGAGGCCGGCGTACTGCAAAAAAAAGGGAAAAAATAAAATACTCATGGAGTGTGATTGTGGCTGCTACAATGGATATGTGCGCAGATGTGCATATATATGGACGGATTGGACATGTATTCTCAAAGCATGCAAACCTGTTCTCATCTTGACCTCAGATTTCAGGGGATGCACAAGGGGAGGGGGCAGTAGGGCAGGGAGGGGTCTTCTTATCTTGGAAATGACTTAGAATTGCATATGAGAAAGGGGATCATTTCCCAGAGGACCGATTAACCTGCATGAGTATGTATATATTTAGGTATATCTTAAAGTCATCTCTTTTAGAGAGGGCTAAATCCTCCCTATCTTCCCTTTTATTTAAACTCATGAGCAGCTGGGAATGGGAGTACCATTTTCCCTGTGCTCTTTCTGTCTATCTAGTTTTGTATGATTTGGACTATCCTTGTAGAGAGCTGATGAGAGTGTGATAGTTCATTTGGCAGCAGGGGCTTCCAGAAAGGAGATAATAGAAGATGTATTTCACAAACACATCATTCATCTTGTTGATTATTCTCTCCTCCCACTAATGAAATGCTAGGGTGGAGGGGATTCACATGCATATTAAAACGGCCTCAGTAAACCTCAGGTACTCATCCCTCTCTGGGGAGAGGGCTCTGCAGGAATAGTCTGAACTTTAACCCGGAAGGTGCAATTAGTCACCATTATATTGTTATCATCAATGGGGAGGGGGTTGTTTGGGTGAAGATCTCATCTGGACTTTCCTCTTTTGGTGTGATACTAGTTGTCCCGAGTTATTTCTGGAAGGACCTTTCTGTAGTTTTTTTCCCTATCTTTGTGCAGTAGTGAAGGAAATGTTTTGATTATTTTAGCCAAATGGACTTAGGAGTCAAAGCAGTGGGTATCGGTAACAATCCATTGGCCCACAAGCCTTGAGAACTCAAAAGCAGAACTACAGATGGAGGAGAACCTTGATTTTCCTTCTCTTTTTCCTTGGGTGTTAATCAGTCCAGCTCATTGATGCGCTCCCTGTTTTTTTTCTGATGGTGCTAGATAGTCTACACCTCCATTTCCAAGTGTCTAATGCCATATTAAGACACCAAGAATCCAGATTTTTGAAGCTAGCTCTGGCTCAGATAGATTTAAATGCATTGCCTTGCTTATCAACTGTGGAATTACAACATGGCTTATCCTCAATTCTGCCACACAAGAGTTTGGTGACCCTGGGAGTGGCCTTACCTTCTTTGAATCTCACTTTCCTATCTATAAAATGGGGATTGTGATACCAAACTAGCCTGATGATAGGAATCAGCCGAATCATTTATTCAAAGCCCAGATCCTCAGGGCTTCCAGTTTCAAGCCTACTGAATCAGAATCCCTATGGGATACCTGGGAATTTGTGTGATTAACACGTGCCCCAGGTGGTTATATGGTCAGGTAAGTTGGGACAACATTGCCTAACAGAATATACGTGAAAGTAGTATGTAAGGTGGTCCATACCTGTGAAGGATTGGACGTATTTTGAAAGGTCGGATGGATTTGGTAAATTAAAAGGTGGACAGCTTCTCGTTGGCCTATCAGAACATGCTTGGGGGCTTCCGTTGCCCACCTGTGACAATCTGAAATCCTGAGGAAGCAGAAACTTTAGTGCTCAGAAATGATTTATTGACTGTCCAGTCATCCCTGCCATTTTTTATTGGCTGAGACACTCATTACTCATTCTACTTTCCTTAGCATGAGTTTGCCGTCCCCTCCCCGCCCCTTGCCCATACTGGCCAGGACCTTCAGAGGCCTCCCCCTTCCAGCTTCACTCTCCTGGAGAGCTGAGTCTGTGGACCTTGGGCACCAGGCACCAAATTCCTCTTGTAAAGATGGTTGCCCTCTCCCAGGCACACCTCTCTCTTACATCTGTCTTTCTTTTTTGTTGTTTCCTCAATCTCTTCATTCTTTCTTCTCTATTTCAACCTGCATGATCAGGCGAAACAAGTAATCTCAGAGCTTTCTCAATTGGGGTAATGACAGTACTTACTCCATGGGGTTATTGTATGGACTGACTGAAGTGACAGAAGAACTTCCAACACAGATCTGAGAAAGTTTTTGAAGGAATTAGCTATTTTATTTTTCTATAAATTTATTTATTTACTTTTGGCTACGTTGGGTCTTTGTTGCTGCATGCGGGCTTTTCTCTTGTTGCGGGCGAGAGGGGGCTACTCTTCGTTGCAGTGCTTGGGCTTCTCATTGGGTGGCTTCTCTTGTTGCAGAGCACGGGCTGTAGGCTTGCAGGCTTCAGTAGTTGTGGCCCTCAGGCTCAGTAGTTGTGGCTCGCGGGCTTAGTTGCTCCGCAGCACATGGGATCTTTCAGGACCAGGGCTTGAACCCGTGTCCCCTGCATCGGCAGGTGGATTCTTAACCACTGCACCACCAGGGAAGCCCTAGCTATTTTATTTAGTTTCCTTACTCTATCGATTTTGGCAGGGAGTCTTTGCATTAAGTTTCTGGCATAGCGGAAAGAGGGAAATCCTTGTAGTCAGACTGACCTGGGTTCAATGTCTCTGCTATGTACTGTCTGTGAGAAGCTGGAGTAAATTACCACCCTCCCCCTCCCCCACCCCCACCCAAATTCCAGTCCTCATCTGGCTGTCCTGTCAGGGTTAGAGGTATTGTGGATAAAATGTGTAGCACATAGTATTTAAACAATTCACAGTTCTTTGAATGAAAAATCCCCATTGTCTTTCCATCTTCTAGAATAAGGAAGATGAGGGTCTGAGTTTGAATGTACGAATGCCAAAAAAACCTCTGGACAGTGGAACATGAACTTGGCATCCTCTGGGCCAAGGAGAGGTTCAGATTTGGTGTTTATCTGGCTCTTCTTGTGATTGTTTTGGGAGGCTTTGGGGAAATGGGTGCCAAAAAGGCTAGAGGGTGTTTTTTTTCCCTTTCTTTTTTTCTTTTTATTATTCTAGTGGAGTCATGGTTAAAAAAGTGATCAGATTTCACCTTGTCTTAAGCCTTCAGACTTGTTTTTGGCAGTGACAGTGTGTAAGAAGTCTTCCTCCTCCTCCTCTTATCTGTTTTTCTCTCTTCTCCTGCTTCCCCCCAACCCCACTTTATTTATTGTTCTTATCTTCTAAAATATGGCAGCTACTCTTGTTTTTCTGGGTCACTGAGAAAATCACCACTTTGGCCTATGATTAATTTGTAATTCAGCTCCATTCTTTCCATTATATTGATGAAAATAATTATTGCTATTTTTAAAAATAATAATTTATATAATAATCATCATCATCATTTATTGAGTGCATTCTCTATATCTGTGCTAACTTTTTAACAAATATGAACCCCATTAGTCCTCCCAACCATCAGTTAAAACAGGTGGTGGTATTACCATTTTGCAATTCAAGAACTAAAGCTCAACGTTTTAGTAATTTGCCACGTCCTAGCCTTTAGTGGATAACTGTCCAGAATTTTGGTAACATGAGAAGTGGGAAGTCAGAAATTTGAATAATAAAATTTTGTATAATCAGACAAAAACATATTCATATATATAAATCCTCCCTCTAAAGAGATTTGAGGTGACTGATAATAGAAGATGAAAGCAGTGATAAAAATATTAAAAAGTCACAATGGAGTAAAATATTAATAGAATAAGATAAAGCCAAGAGCTTCATAGAAACTATATGGTTTATCATAATTACTAATTGATTTGTTTCCAAGCTTCCTACTGGCCAAAGAAAAGGTGAGAATATAATCAAGATTAACTGAGTGAACACATAAGAGCCCAACTGCTGTTCAGGAGAAGAACTCCCTCTAACATTGGGGTCTGAGAGCAATTTCTCCTAGATTAGCAAGGGTTGGCAATAGTCTGTAAATTATCTAAAAGTATGTCCTTTGGAATTCAGTTATAGCTTCAAATAGACTTTATTTTAAACCTAGTTTTAGATTTACAGAAAAGTTGTGAAGATAGTATGAGAGTTACCATTTACTTGACACCTAGTTTTCCCTATTATTAACATCTTATGTTTGTGTGATACATTTGTCAACAATTGATGAACCGATGTTGATATATTATTATTAACTAAATTCCATACTTCATCATATTTCTTTAGATTTTACCTAATGGCCAAGATCCTATCCAGGATACCATATACATTTAGTCATATCTCCTTAGTCTCTTCTTGGCTGTGACAGTTTCTCAACTTTGTTTCTGATGACCTTGACGGTTTTGAAGCGTGGTCATATATATTATAGCATGTCCCTCTAATGGAATTTGTCTGACGTTTTTCTCATGATGAGACATGGGTGGTGTGTTTTGGGGAGGAAGGCTACACTGCCATTTTCCGTTGAGTACCATTCTCATCATGTCATATCATATCAAGGGTACATACTCGCAGCATGTCATCACTGTTGATGTTGATCTTAATTATCTGGCTGAGGTATTGTTTGTCAGGTATCTCCACTGTAAAGTTACTCCATTCCTCTTTCTATCTTGTATTTTTGGAAGGAAATCACCATGCACAGCCAGCACTAGGAGTAGGGAGTTATGCTTTAGTTCCTTAAAGATGGAGTTATCTACATATGTTATTTTGAATTATCTTTATAGAAGATTTGTCTATTCTCAATTCATTTGTTTTTATTGCTTTGTACGAAAAGAAATTGATTACTTGTTTCCTTATGCACAAGAGACAGTTTGGTTAGTTTGCTTTAGAAGTTATATGTTAGAATTTCTGAGTTTTCTATGGCATATGGGGAAACAGGGCTGAGTTTCTAGGATCTCAGGTTTATTTTTCCTTACATTTTGTATATGATATATTACTCCCCCCCCCACTACAATGTACAATTCTGTGATAGCTGTCAGTAAATATTCTATTTTCTACCTTGAGATGAATCTTTGTTCTTTAGAATTGTAATCCTCTTAAAATAGCAATTATTTTCCTGATTTGCATGGTTCTCTATGTGTGGGGTTTATAAGGGATATTATTATTCTGTTATTTTTCTTATGGTTATTTGCTAATCTGTCAAGAGAAGATTATGGCAGTTTACTGGTCCAGATCTATAGTCATTTTCCAAATATAATCTCCAGGATCTCAAAAATAGTATCATTATTTAATGACTCTTGTTACTGTATTTCATTTTTAAAATTATAAATCTACTTTATACAATTTATTTTTTTACTCTATGTGTTATTGTATTTTCCATATCAAATATTATCTGAAAACATGTTTTTGATACCTGTATAATATTCTATCTTATGTCCGTATAATGTCTGTGTTAGTTTTGCCAAGTTTTTAGGCTTAAAATGATCTCTTATTTTAATATGCATTTTCATTATTAAATGCAGTTACCTTTTCTTCTATTTATCAACCACTTGTTTTATTAATTTATGTCAATTAATGTCAATAATTGTATCTATTAGTATTACATGTATTGATTGCCTATTTATGTCAACTACTAATATTTATATTGGATTTCAGTGTTTTCTTAAATATTAGTGAGAATTCATGTTTTGTTTGTTCGTTATACTATTTTCCCCAAGGTGTTATTTTTGAAAAAAATTTAAAGCTACAGAAAAGTTGAGAGAATGGTATATGGAACACCGTATCTTTACCTCCATCAGCGGTCTCCAGCCTTTTTGGCATCAGGGACCTGTTTGGTGGAAGACGATTTTTCCATGGACCGGGGTTGGCGGGGGGTGGTTTTGGGATGATTCAAGTGCATTACATTTATTGTGCGCTTTATTTCTATTATTATTACATTGTAATATATACTGAAATAATTATACAGCTCACCATAATGCAGAATCAGTGGGAGCCCTGAGCTTGTTTTCACTTGCTACTCACTGATAGGGTTTGTTTTTTTGTTTTTTTGTGTTTTTTTTTGCGGTACGCGGGCCTCTCACTGCTGTGGCCTCTCCCGTTGTGGAGCCCAGGCTCCGGACGCGCAGGCTCAGTGGCCATGGCTCACGGGCCGAGCTGCTCCGCGGCATGCGGGATCCTCCCGGACCGGGGCACGAACCCGCCTCCCCCGTATCGGCAGGCGGACTCTCAACCACTGCGCCACCAGGGAAGCCCCACTGATAGAGTTTTGATATGAGTCTGCAAGCGATTGATTTATTATGGTCTCTGTGCAAATTTATCTGCTAATGATAATCTGTATTTGCAGCTGCTCTCCAGCACTAACATCACTGCCTCAGCTCCACCTCAGATCATCAGGCATTAGACTCTCATAAGCAGCACGCAGCCTAGATCCCTCGCACGCGCAGTTCACAGTAGGGTTCTCGCTCCTATGAGAATCTAATACCGCCGCTGATCTGACAGGAGGCGGAGCTCAGTAGCGGTCCGTGGCGCGGGGGGTTGGGGACCGCAGACCTATAATTCATCAATTAACGTTTTCGTTACATTGTGCTCAGAAGTGTTCTCTGACATGCATATATGTGTTTATTTTGCTGAACCATTTATACATGAATTGCAGATACCCCCTTCTTTCCTCATAAATTCTGCAGTGTTACACAGTGTCCTCCTGTGTAACCACAGTGCTGTTATCACACTTAGGACAATTAATATTAATGCACATTATTTAAATTCCTAACAGGTACCCTATTGTTCACTGTTCAAAGTGCCACTCACTTTTCCTTGCCATAGGAGTTCTGACTGATAGAGACTACATACAGAGCATATTAGCTAGATGATGAATGAAAACCTAGCTCATTATCTTAGAAAATACTTGTTAACCTTTAATGTATAGAGCTTTTGGTATACTGGGTGGATAATGCAGCTCAGAAGTGAGGCTAAACCAGCACTTACACGTTCAGGTGTATGTGTTCTTATATGGAGGAGGGCAGGCCCGATATGCCAACCAGATGTCATCAAGTGAAGTAACTGAGTCAGCAACATGAATGCAGACCCTGCTGAGGTGTGCTTACCTAAAGCCAGGGCACACTGGTTGTACCTGGGCATGGAGAGTGAAGGCGTGGGCTCTGTGTTATTCTAGGAATGACTTAGTACCTTATCTTTAACACAGTGACCCCCTTCAAACATGGCTTAATATATTCCAGTGTCACAACAATCAGAAGGATTTCCCTTACCCCCTTGGGGAAAATTAAGTCAGGGGATGGGGTGCAAAGTCGGCTGCACTTCCTCTGGTGCTGCTCTTAGAGGAGAGAGAGGCAGGGAGCGGGCTCATCCTCCCTAAGGGCTGAGACAGCAGCACGGGAGGAAGAAGGGGTAGACTTCCACGATAATATCTGCCTCTGGTGGCATGCCTGCAGTCCACATCCCTTCCTTAGTACTTGACGTCCTGATTACCTCACTCAGTTGCATATCTAAGATAAGGCTTGATTTAAAAAAAAAAACAAAACAACAGCTTTATTGAGAGGGAATTCACATACTATACAAGTCGCTCATTTAAAGTATATAGTTCAGTGCTTTTGATAGATTACATTCTTTTTATGAATTTTAGTAAAATATCTATAGCATAAAATTTACCATTTTAAGTGTACAATTCCATGGCATCAATCACATTCATAGTGTTGAACAGCTATTACCACTACCTATTTCAAAACTTGTTACCCCAAACACAAACTCTGTAACCATTAAGTAACAACTCCCTGTTCCTGCCTTCCCCCGCCCCTGTTAACCTCTAATCTACTTTCCGTCTCTATGAATTTGCCCATTCTAGATACCTTATATAAGTAGGATCTTGTATGTCTGGCTTATTTCACTTAGCATAATGCTTTCAAGATTCACCCATGTTGTAACGTGTAAGAATTTCCTTCCTTTTTTACAGCTGAATGATATTCCATTGTATGCATATGCTACATTTTGCTTTTCCATTCATCTCTTGGTGGACCCATGATGGATAATTGGGTTGTTTCTTCCTCTTGGCTATTATGAATAATGCTGCCGTGAATATTGATGCATAAATATCTGTTTGAGTCTCTGCTTTCAATTCTTGTGGGTATATATCTATGAGTGGAATTAGTGGGTCACATGGTAATCCTATGTTTAACTTTCTGAGGACCCACCCACTGTACTTTTCCATAGCAGTTCTATCATTTAACATTCCCACCAGCAAAGTATGATGATTCTAATTTCTCTACAGCTTCACGTGTTTTTATTTTCCTGTTTTTTTTTTTTTTTTAATTATAGTCACCCTCATAACTGTAAAGTGGATTCTCACTGTGGTTAATGACTTGATTTTTTGTTAGAAATCTATTGAATGAAAGTAAAATTGATTGAATTTAGGTCATCCTAGAGGTAACATTTTTTGGCCCGAACTCGGTTGAAACTTGACAAGGATTCTGAAGGTAGTGTCATAAAATTAAAGAGTTCTGGGGAAAAAAATAACAGTTATTTCTGAAATGAGTGATGCTAAAACTCTTTGATATGCATTGTTTTATGGTTGTATTGAAGGATGATTTCTCAGAACAATAGTATAAAACCGTTCTTCTAGGTTCTAGGAAGAATGGTTCAGTCATTCTCTTGCATCAGCTTATTTTTTGGTATCTTTAATAGTGCTGAGAAATGGCCTGTAAATATTAGATTTCCTTTACCCTTATTTTGGGGAAAGAAGAATGCTCTCACTCTCTGCAGAAGAAAAATTATCCTTATCTCTTCACTGATGAGTAATAGAAATAATAGAAAATTTAAAACCACAGTGGTTTGAACACACAAGCGTTCATTCTCTTCTGTAAATAAATACAGATGTATAGAGTTTGGGGCTACTGTGACAGTCCCACAATCTCATCAAGGACACTAACTGTTTTGGCATTTTTACTTCATTATCTTCAGCCCTGACTTCCATTCTCAAAGATACCTCAGGGTCCAAAATGGCTTATGGAGTCTCTGTTTTTCAGCCCACATTTCATATAGCAGGAAGAAGGAAGGTGGGAGTTGCATAAAAAGGATGTACACACCTGAGTCAACCTTCTTTAAAGAACCTTCTTTGAAGAGCTGCATAATACTCCTGCTTTCATGTCACTGGTTTATGCTCACACCCAGCTAGAGCCTGGATAAAATAGGCTTTTAGTTGGTGTGTTGCGACCTGAATAAAATTGAGTTTCTCTTACTACTAAAGAAAAAAAGCGAGAATTAATACTGAGCAAATAAAAAGATAATAACAAAATTGTAATTTCTCAGTAAGTTACACTGACCGTTATCCCAGATACTAATTTATAATCCTTCTAAGATAGTGGCAGAGAGAAGGGTGAGCACAGGACAAGTCATAGGGGTGGTGATATATAGTTTGAAACAACTGTAGCTCACAGTTTCCTTCCTTCATTCATTTCACTCACTCATTCATTTTTTCTTTGCATGTATGTTAATAGAGCACCTAAGAGGTCTCTTCTCTCTAGTTTAGCAGTAGGTAGGTACACATTTATTTAAATTATTCAAATTCCTGTGAGGGCTGGAGCCAAACACTCCTTAGCTCAAAGTTTTGCTCTGCCATTTATCAGCTGGGTGAACATGAGCAAGTCATTTAATCCTTCTCAATCCCAGGTTCCTTTTATGGTTGAAGGGAGATAAAAATTACATGGCTTTGTTTTATGGAGAAAATGTAGCACCCTGGGTGAAACCTCTAACCAGTCTGTAGTACAGAGTAGCACACAGGAAGTGCTACTAAATTATCGTTTATCTTTCCCTTCAGTCTTTATTTTTCAGCTTTACATTTTAAGGTGAAGCCAAATTCAGTTAAACAGCTTACAGGTGAGGTGTGGACAGTGGGCCATTTAGAAACCAAATAACCTGTTGGACAACTTCTCTCCCCCATTGGGATTTGTCTTGCCTTCCTGTAGGGTTCTGTGAGTCAGGGGGTGTGAGAGTGTCTCCAAAGGTCTCAGAGCTGTTGTGGGCTTGAAGAAACGAGCAGATAGCAGGAGACCACAGGCTCCACAGGCTTTCAGAGGCTGAAAGTCCAGGGAGGGCAGAAGAGAATGGACTATGCCAAGGCTGTCGGGGCGGAAGGGGAGCGGAGTGTCCATATCACGGCTTCTCACCCATGCCTACAGTTGAGACACAGACCCCCAGTGACTGGGAGTCCTGCTGCTGCCCTGCAGTAACGCTTACCTATGGGATCAGTGACGTCCCTCTTTATCTGCTCTGTTGAGTCAAACCCTGGGGAGGGTTGAGGTTTCTTCTTTCACTTTTCATCAGTAAAGCAAATCTTGATGGAAAAGGTTAGGAATCCCCACATTTGTTGGGACAAAGGTGGTAAAAATGTGTGACCTTGGGTGGTTATGATGTGCACCCTTCAATAAGAACCGCTAGTCTGAATTTGCTCAGTTCCCATAACTTTAAAAAAAATAATAACAACCAGTTTTTATTGAATACCTGCTGTGTATCAGGTACTGTTCTAGGTCTTTTTTTAAAAAAATATATGTGTATATGTGTGTATATATATATATATTGAAATATAGTTGATTTACAATGTTGTGTTAGTTGCAGGTATACAGCACAGTGATTCATATATATATATATATATATACTTTTTCAGATTCTTTTCCCTTATAGGTTATTATGAAATATTGAGTATAGTTCCCTGTGCTATACAGTAAGTTCTTGTTGGTTATCTATTTTATACATAGTAGTGTGTATATATTAATCCCAGCCTCCTAATTTATCCCTCCCCCTTTCCCCTTTGGTAACCATAAGTTTGTCTTCTGTGTCTGTGCGTCTATTTCTGTTTTGTAAATAAGTTCACTTGGATCTTTTTTTAAAAATGCCACATATAAGTGATATCATAGGATTTTTGTCTTTGTCTGGCTTATTTCACTTAGTATGACAGTCTCTGTGTCCATCCATGTTGCTATAAATGGCATTATTTCATTCTTTTTTATGGCTGAGTATAGTATGTATGTGTTTGTGTGTGTGCGTGCGTGCGTGTGTGTGTGTGCATGTGTGTGTGTGTATACCACATCTTTTTTATCCATTCCTCTGTCTTTTATTTTTCAGATCTCATGTGCTTAACCTCTAGACATGAGTTCTGTATGCCTGAAAGATAACAGCCAGTATGACTAATTTTCCAATTGAGCAGCTATGTAGCATTTCCTTGACTTAACAGTTTTCTCTGAGACCTCGAATCACTTTTAGAATTTAGTTTTGTTTGCTCTTTCATATGGTAAAGTGGAACAATCTTGGGATGGGGTTCCTCATTTACAAATAGTATGATGGTAGAGTCTTTGCCAAAAATGTTTTGGAACTGTAAAAGTGCTAAAAAATAGAGATCTCATTTTCCAGGTGATATGACAGACTCCCAGAAGGGTCTCACCCTGAAGGTGAATCTAGTAAGTGAAGTATGAGTTAGGTTTTAAGGGGAACATCCCCACATCATACATTGTTTAGGGGTCCTTTCTCTGACCCGAGAAGGCCTCCCTCGGGATGGACATGACATCTCAGTCTTGGTGGCCTCTTAAATTAGTTTGCTATCCAGGATGGCTGTCACTGTAGGTGAACTCTTGTGAACCTAGTTATTGGGCCTTTTGAATATGCTGTACCTGTGCAACTCTGGGTAGCTTCTAAGTTTCATTCACTCTGATTAAAAGTATCGGTATTCAGTCTTGGAACCCATGATACTCTAAGGGCTGTGAGGCCTTGGCCGTGCTTAGGGCCCACATTATTAAGAAACACAAGGTGGTGTGGTTTGAAGCTTGGAAGATGTGTGTGGTCCAGCCAGGTAACCTTGGGCCTCTGGCTCTCGGTCTGTCTGCAAGAGTTGGTGATTGAGCTAGTGATCCATTTAGCCCCTCCCTGGACTAAAACTCTGAGTCTGAGAGGTAATGGTGTTGGCCAAAGTCTTGCTTTGGCTTCTTTCTTAAACCTCATTTTTTGGAAAAAGTATTGTAAAAGTCTAACATTAAATTCAACCTTTGGGGATGTAATTTAGTGTCAAAATGCTCTACTCTTCCCTTTTTTTCGCCTCTTCCAGTTGGTTTAATATTTTTTAGTATACCTTCTTTTTTTCTTGTTTTCTTCCTTCCTCTCTCTAAATTATTGTCAAGGTCCTTTGAAGAGAATTCTTAAATGTTATTGAGAAATTGCAGTCAGGGAGTCCTTTGTTCCCAAGTCATTTAGAAGATTGCCTTTCCTTTTGTTAAATACGAAAAATTGTCAACCTGTATTGTGAGAAGGTGCCAGAAACTGCATTCACCAATAAAAAGTGTCAGCTCTCATTATTTCCCAGATATTATTCTTTTCAAAAGCTGAGTGCTCTCCTCAGGCTTTCTAAACAATCTTCGGCTCATTCATCTTCCTGGTTTCGTTACATTTTGAACCTCTCTGGGTCTGTATAGAGTGGCAGCCTGTCTTTTAAAAATTAATGGGTTCCAAATGCCATTCAAGCCTATTTCTGCCCTCAACCTCCTCCTCCCTTCTCCAGCTCTTCCTGTTAGGAGTCTTATATTCTGTATAAATATTGAGCTGGAGATAGTTTCTGAAGAGGTGTTTGGACTTTTAATTAGCACTGACAGCCTGTCTGCTTGGGCTTTTGCTCTGCGGTCTCCATGGAAAAGTCAGGCAGGTCAGTATGGAGGGGGTGGGGAGGCCCGCAGTGGATATGTTCCTGGCGGCTGGCCCTAGAGACACTGAACTCTGAGCCAACCATGAAGTCATTTTGAATTTAAGGAGTCTTGCTAATCCAAGGCAATGTGTCTTAATTTGACAAAGTAAAGACTGCCCGATAAGCAACCCTAACTACAAGTTCTGTGAAACTGGGGGTGTTTGTAAGTTTAGATTGTGCTAGAGAAATGTGGTGATGTGGAAGAATGGGTTCATTTTCTTCTGTTTACTCCCTTTCCCAGCCCCTCCCCCCTCCTCTCCTCCTCTCTTCCTCCCTGCCTGCCTCTCTCTCTCTCTCTCTCTCTCTCTCTCTCTCTCTCTCTCTCTCTCTCTCTCTCTCTCTCTCTCTCTTACTTACTTTGGCCCAATTCAGCCCTGCAGTCTGGCCTCTGCAGTGGCTTGATGTGAAATTTGAGAAACATATGTAGTTTTCTATTTCAGGAAAATGATCTCAGGAATTGAATGTGTTTTTTTGGTTGGCTGTTAAGCTCTGATCTTGCCCAGTGTGGTTTTTTGATGATGGGAAAGAGGCTTCAGAATGCTTTTTATCAGAATTTCGTGTCACAAACCTTACAGCTTGGTTGCTTTCGCTGGGCCCCCACCCCCTCCCCAGCCCACGACACAATGTCATCTATTCTGTCAGGAGTGGGAAGAAGTGTGCATTGTTCGCATTACAATCAGTTCATTGCTGCAGGCACGCACATACATGAAAATGGCCGCCGTGTCTGTCCTTCACAAAAGCTATTTTAAATGTAGTTCATTGGAGGACCAGGGGTCTGCATACTGTTGCCCATAAAGGAAAAGGGATCCATGGGGGAGAAGTTGGCCTTTGTCTTGCCTTGGAAGGGCCAGTATTCTTCTTTGTTCTTGAGGTGAGAGCCAACAGTGGGCCCAGTGCCCTGCAAACTAAACTTCATTGATCTAGCCATGCAATGGATGTGCAGACCAGAAGCGTCACTGGGGCCTGATGAGAGCGGAGCTGAGCGAGGGGCTCTGGCGAGTGAGGCTGGCACAGGTGCTGGCTGAGGGTGGGGTCCGACCTGCCACATGTCCAAGGGTTTCCAGTGAAATGAGGCACGGCCCCAGCCCGAGAAAGGCTCCCTGACCTGTGGTTCTCCACTAGATGTGAGCTTCTTGAAGATGGTAGCGTGTCCCTGTTCATCTTTGTATCCAGGGAGTACTTGCTGAATTACTAAGGGAATCATGTGCTCAAGCGGAGGTCTCTACAGAATATGCTGGGAGTACAGAGAAGGGACTGACCTACCCACCTCAGAAATTGGGGTGGGGTAAGGGACACAAAGGAGGAGAAAGTCCAGGAAAGGCTTACCTGGAGGAAGGGAGCTGACATTCCTGGGCAATATGCAAGTTACCCTATTTGATTCTTACAGTGGATCATTTTTATAGATGAGGAAGCCAAGGCACAGGGAGGTCAACGAACATGTTCAAGATCACACAGATACTGAGGAGCAGAGGCTGGGTCTGAACCTAGGTTTGTGTGGCTGCAAAGCAGTGCCCCTTGTAATGGCCCACCCTCCTATCAGGGGAGAAAGGATGGAAACCCTAGTGCCTTTTACACTGCACTTGTCTCCTTCTCTTGATTGGTCTGTAGTGAACTGATCATCTCCTTCTGGCCCTAAGATCTGACCTTTGTCTAAAGGGTTTGGGAAAGTTTAAGAGACTTTCAGGCGGTGGTGGAGGTGGGTTTCCCAGGAAGTGAACGCACTGAAGCTTAAGCTTCAGGGACCCTTGCTCGCATGGCCCTGTGAGTGCAGGTAGTTGTTGGGAGTCATAGAATGTTCCAGGTGGAGAGGGGTTGCAGTCAGGAAGCATTTCTACATAGGCATTTCTGATCTCAGGAAAAGGGAACCTAAATCCCCGAGTCTCTAAGTATTTGTTTTAATTTTTTTCGTATTGTAAATATTCATTACTGTATGTGATCTTGTATTCATAATTTTGTATTCCTTTCTTTACGAGTTCCCCCATATAAAAGCTTCAGGCCCTTCAAGATGTGGATTTGCCCTGGAAGTGGTGTGAGAGCACCCTTCATGGAAGAAGGAATGTAAACTCAAGGTAGCCACGGAGTTTGGGCTCTGGCGTAACACGCCAGCCCTGGGACTCATTGTGTGACCTGGAGCAAGCTTCTTACCTTTTCTGCACTTCATTTTGCTCTTTGTACCCTGTGGGCTTGCTGTAGAGATTGTAAGCGTTCACATGTATAAAGCTTGTAGGAAAGCATGCTTAGGACTCAACAGATGTCAGCTGCCCCTGGTGCTGTGATTGTTATTTGTTACTGGTATATGAGACCCACATAGATGGAGCTGAATACCCGTGTCTGCCATTAAAACATTGACCTTCTGAGGCGGATAGTGCAAGGACAACTTCAGACTTACATTAAAAAGCCCACAGACTATCCCTTTATGCATTGATTTCCTTATCATCTTTGACCATCATCCAAATGGCTTCAAATAAATTTCATTATGTGGAAAACTGGTGATATGTTCACAGAGCTGAGACAGGAGCTGTCCTCATCTCCAGCCACTCTTCATCACACACCAAGATTCCAGCCCTGTCAGACGTCTTGCCCAGTCCCTGGGCCTTTTCCTGTCTTCTTTGCACGTACTGTTCCTCTCTCTAGAACATCATCTGTCTGCTTTTCTCCTTGCTGAGCTGTTGCTCATCCTTCAGAACCCATCTTAAATGTCTTGTTGTTTGTGAAGCCCTACAGACTCCCCGGGGCAGTTAGACACTCCCTCTTCATTGTTCCTCTAGTTTTCTAGCACTTCTCTCGTTGTACTGTAATTATTTCTCGGCACATGTTTTTCTTGTACTAGCTTCAGAACCCTTGGGATGAAGAAACCACTGTTTATTCACCTTTGTAGCGTGTATGACGCATATTAGGTGCAGAGAAATTTGGGAGGGATTGGAAAAAGTGTTTCTTTTCGTGTCATTACAATATGTCATTTTTACAGATGCGGAAACTGCGACTCAGAGAGATCAGGGAACACATTCAAGATCACACAGCCACTAAGGAGCAGAGAGGCTGGATCTGAACCTAGGTTTGCATGGCTCCAAAGTGGTGCCCCTTTCTGTGGCCCATCTTTCTAGCAGGGGAGAAAGGATGAAGACCCTAGTTCCTCTCACATTGCACTTGTCTCCACCTCATGTTCGATCTGTAATGAACTGATCACCTCCCTCTGGCCCTAAGATCTGGCCTTTGTTGAAATTATTTGGAGAGTATAGGACGCATATTAGGTGCAGAGAAGTTTGGGGGGATTGACTGGAAAGAATTTTTCTTTTCATATCATTATATTTTAAAAGCCACAATCATTTGTTCCAGAAGAGCTGTATGGTATGATTATACAGAATCATGTTTTCCCATTGGTTTTTACTCCAGTTTAAGAAAGGTACTTAATGTCTGATTGATCCTCAATTTGAAGTGACTTTGTACCATTTTCCTTGTTTCCCTGCTTCCAGCCCTCTGATTTAAGCAGATGATGCTCTGTAAATAATTACTTGTGTCTTCCTTGCTCTAAACTGTAACTTGGTGAGTATAGGACCTTGCATGTTTGGTCTGCAGCTCTATCCCCAAGACCTAACCCTGGGATTGACACAGGGTAATAGTTCTAGAAGAACTATTACCTCTTCTAGTAGAAAAAAGTATAATAATAATTTTAGTGGTATTTTATACTAATAACAGTGTTTAACACATGCTGGCACTGTTGTGTGCACTTCAGACATACGAGCGCCTTCAGTCCTCCCAGCAGCTTTGTTTTATATGTACTATAATTACCATGCATATTTTACAGAGAAAAAAACTGAGGCTCAAAGAGGCCAAGGACCTTGTCCAAGACCACACACCCAGTGAGCAGCAGAGCTGGGATTTGAACCCAGGCAGTCTGGCCCCAGAATGCAGGCTTTTTACCACAATGGCGTACTGCCTGTGATTAGTACTAATGAGCTCAGCTCTTATTAGTTAACCGATTATTAAGGGAATCCCACAGAGACCTGTTTTTCTAAAGTGAAGAGTTCATTTGTTAGGTGTTTATTTACCGTAAACCATTGGTTCTCAAAGCGTTATCCCCAGACCAGCAGCATGAACATTACCTGGAAATATATTAGAAATGCAGATTCTCTGGCTTCACCCCATCTACTGAATTAGAAACCCAGGGAGTGGGACCCATTAATCTGTTTTAACAAATCCTAGAGGAGCTTCTGATGAGAACCACGGCCCAAGACTAAATAATTTTCTCTGGAATTTTACTTCCTTCTTTTGGCTTTTCTTCTTCTTTTTCTTCTTCTTTTTTTCTTTCCCTTTCCCTTTCCCTTCCTTTCCTTTCCAGGGTAGAAAATAAGAACATTTTAATTTTTCCCAGGTTTATTGAGATATAATTGACATATGACATTGTGTAAGTTTAAGGTATGTGTTGTGTTGATTTGATACACTTATATATTCAAAATGATCACCATGGTAGCATTTAAGATCTATTCTCTTAACAACTTTCAAGTATATAATAAAGTGTTATTAGCTATAATCACCATGCTGTACATTAGACACCCAGAACTTATTCATCTTATAACTGGAAGTTTATATCTTTTCACCAATGTCTCCCCATTTCCCCCACCCCCAGCCCCTGGCAACTGCCATTCTCCTCTCTGTTTCTATGAATTCCACTTTTCCAGATCCCACATGTAAGTGACATCATACAATATTTGTCTTTCTCTGTCTGAGTTATTTCATTTAGCACAATTCCCTCAAATTCTGTCTGTGTCATTGTAAGTGACAGGATTTCTTTCTTTTTCGTGGCTGAATAATATTCCACTGTATACCTATACCATATCTTCATCCTTCTATCCATTGACACTTAGATCATTTCCATTTCCAATTTACATTTCCCACCAACTGTTTAAGCCGTACTGGTTGTATGTGTGTTGAGGGAAGCCGTAAGAGCTAGAGCTAGTCACTAGCATCCTTGCCAGAGGGTGTCCTAAGAAATGGATTGCATGTTTTGCAAGGCAGCAAGGACTCCAAAGTACTCCAGAGAGTGACTGGTATTCCTAGGAGTGGAATTCTGGGAGGTCCAGTTCCAGAGAAAACCAGGCACCACGTGAGACATTTTATGTTTTAAATCTCCTTGTTTTCAAAAAGGTATCTAAAAGCTATTTAACTGTGTCAAGATTTAGTCTTAAGGGTTTTTTGTGTGTTAAAGAGGCCATTGGTGCAAGTCAAGACCTAAGGACTGTAAAAATATTGATGCAACTGTCAGAGGTACATGGTATTTGACCTTCTATTAATAAAGACAAATTACCACATTTCTGTGATATTTGAGTCTGCAAGAATGTCCCTTAATTCTGCTGGTATTCCATTCCACAGCTACTGGGGCTGAGGGGACAAGGGACACAGGCTTGTGTTTCTGATTTATGAGGTGGAATAGTAGTCTGATTTACTAAACTGAAAGTCAGAGAAGGTTCAGATAACAACAGAGTGAAACTTCATGAATGATAACAGCCACAGCAACAACTCAAGTATTTGCTGGTATAGCAGCAAATTTGGCCTGAAGTCATCCGTAGAATAAAGTACAAGCTGGGGGGAGTGATTAGTAGCGGAGCACAAATAAATAGAGGGCAAGGTAAGTACTGAGCTGATTAAACTGGAAGCAGGAGGACTTTGAGGGAGGTTTTTTCGTGGAGCTTTCCAGGATATAGGGAGTGGGGTGTTCATTGTGGCTGTTTGCTAACACCATCCCACTTCAGGGATTGTTCCTTTTCACCCAGATTTTATGCTGGGTCATGCCAGCATAGCAGAGTAGGGTAGTACACCCTGAGTTACTTAAAAGATGTCTCAGCGTACGCAGGGCAGCGTTTTTATTTTTCACCCTCGTCTTTGCTTCGTTTAAAGAGAGCACTTCGGAATCGGTTCATCTAAGCCTCCAACTTCAAAGGGAGCTCATTCTGGTTTGACAGCGGTCACATCCATTTTTTGCCAATTCTTTGACCTTTAGAATAACGTGCACTCAGGTCTGACCTGTCAACTGTCTATAAAAATCCATCCCCATCAAGGACTTAATATTTTCAAGAGCACATCTGAAGGATGGGAACCCTTCTAATTTTGTTCCTGCAGGACTTGTTTTGGGAGAAACCAGCTGCTGCTTCTAGTCTTAATGAGATGTGACTTTAGAGGGGGCCTCGACTTACATTATGGTCCTGTACCCTTTTATTACAAGCTACGCATGATGTTTTTAGCCATTCACGTCAGCAGTTTTCTCCAGCTGCAGTCAATTTTATCTCATTCTTGTTGATCATGATCATTTGACTGTGAAAGTATAAAAAGAAATTTAAAAAACACAAGTGTTTCCAAAGGCCATTTGCCATGGGAAAATAGAATATGGTGACCTTTCCACTTATGTCCATTTGGGGGCTTTTGGCCACGAGGGTCAGTTCACATGTGGCTTCTGGGACCATTCTTTGTTTTGGTGTGTTTCAGGCAGTCCAGATGTCTTGAAATTCTGCAGAATGAGAAAGAAAAGCCAGAGAGGAGTCTGATTCGATTCAACTAGAACCTGATTGGCTAATTAGGATAATAAAATTCCTGATGCATCTTATTCAAGTCTCTGCAAAATAGTAAAAATAATATTACTTTATGTTTAAATAGTTCCTGTCCTCTTAAAGAACTCAAGCAGGGTCCCTTTCTGTACACCCTCCGTTCCCAAAATATATCTGAGATGTTGTACGTGGTTTCAGGATGCAGGCACCTCATCATGAAGGATAAATGACCGTGGTGTTGGGAATAATATATTATTGGAATTACCTAAAATCGGGGCTGAGGAAGCCTGTCAAGCTTCTAATAGCTATGAGACATTTTTGTATCTCAGTTTCTTTATTTATATTGTAGGGATAATATAGTATCTTTCTCAGAGACTTATCAAGACCATTGATTGTGTTAATACGTGTAAAGCTTTTACATAGTAATACTGGCACATGGTAAGTTCTCAGTAAGTGTTGTCGTTTGTGTTGGTTTTAGAATCAGTCAAATATGAATTTAAATGCCCCCTCTGTCACTTACTGGTCATATAGTCTTGGGCAATACTGATAACGATCAACATGGCTGCCATTTACTGACTATAACTTATAATGCCAAGCATTGTATTAGGTACTTTATATACCTTCTTTTTCTCTCAAAACTTACTTTAACTTTCCAAGGTATGTATGATTATACCTACTTCATAGTTGAGTAAGTTAAGGTTTAGAGATACTAAGAAGCTTGCCCGAAGTAACAGAGCTGGATTAGTAGCAAAGCTGACTCTCTAAAGTTCTTGTTCTTAGTCAGCTACTTAGTTAGGTTCCCCAAGCCATAGTTTTATCATTTCTAATAGGAATAACAATAACTCTTTGTCAGGATTACATACTGAACGTAAAGTATTTGGTACCTACTGGGCACTCTTGACATGATGCACTGTGATATTATTATCACCTCCTATTACAGCTTTCCATGCAATAGAATTTTCCTTTTTTCTCTTCCTCATGTCATGTATATATCTGTAGGGATTGAAAGAAAGTTCTTAAGGATGGGTTCTTGCATTTCTGAGAACTTCAGAATCACATGTATGATTTGGTGCTGTATTTGGTGTCTGGGTATCTGTGTGTACATGTACGTTCTACCCAGTCTAGAAGTAGATGGATGGGTGCTATGTAAAGAAACTCACAAATGTTCGAAATCATGGACTTGAACATGAAAATGTCTTGGCTCGACATTTTGCTTTTCTGTTTATTCTGAAAGTTGTTAAAAAAAAAAAAAAAACTGGCTCAGCTGAAGCCAAGCATTTGGGAACCAAATCAGTTTGGATGGGTAGGGTGGAGTCAGCATTATACATACATATTTGGCACTCAGAAGCAACAACAATCCTTATACTGATATGTAAAGATATAATATATTCCATGATGTTTTAGCTTGTGTTGCCTGCCTTAGTAAGTGAAAACACTTTGTAACACTGGGCTGCAGACTACTGCCCCATTTCTCCCTCTCCTTCTGGTGTCAGATCCTCCATATGAAGGATCCTTGCCCATTTTCTTCATTTATTCAATTACCCATTCGCTCCTTAACCCCCAACAATACAGTTTCACCCTTACTACCCACCTTTGGATCTAAATCGCTTACCTATATTTAGAAGTGATATTACGATATTAACATTAAATCCCAAACTGCCCTTGTATTGCTGATATGGCTAGAGAGGATGGAGACCTCACTGTGATCACTGTCGCTGATCACGCAGAGGTTCAGTGATGCCAAAACTGGGGTTGAAATGAGCAATGCAAAGACTGAGGCCAAAGACGAAAACTCGCAGTGCTTTGGGATAAGTACTGTCGCCATGCTGAACTTCGGTGTATTCCTGATTGCTTCCCACTTTAGAGATGTGGAAAATGTCGTGGGACTGAGATATTAATAACCTGCCCAAGGTCACATGGCTTGTAAGTACTTGCCAGGATTTAAATGATAAAACTCAGACTCATAACCACTACAGTCCTGCAAGCCACTCAGTAAGTATTTGTCAATTAAAAAAGAATCAGTTCCCTCAGTTCTCAAAATGAAGATAAATGATCATGTCATACATTATGTTTCACTGTGAAAAATGTTGCAACTGCAGAGTGTACAGTACAATGAGGAACATGTGAGGCACAATGAATTATGGTGGGATTGGGGGCGGAATGAGGGAAAGAATGGGGAATCGAGCGTCTCAGGGAGGAAGCACCCAGACTGGGTTCCAGGCCTTTCCTTTGAGCCACCAGGGCAACCTGCATTTCCCACCCCTCCCCCGGGGCATACTATTCAGTGTTCTCATGTGTTTACTCATCTTTGCCTCCCACTGGCCTGTAAGCTCTCTAAAGGCAGGGCCTAAATCTTGTATCTGCATCACTTAATACAGGAGCTGGTACCTAACAGCTGTTGAATAAATACAGAATGACGAGTGAATGAGCTGCAGGGGTGAATACAGTGCACAGGCGGAGACAGGACATGACAGCCAAAGGCTTGAACATGAATGAAGGTGTGAAAAGTCATTGCGTGTCCAGAGAAAAGTGGGTGGTGTGGAGTGGACAGGGCATGGAAACGTAGACTGGGGTCTTGTGAAGGGTTGGGTCTGTCATCTGTACTTATGTGTGCCCTGATCAAGGGTGATATCCTTAGATTTCTTGAGTGCATGCCTTTCTTCAGTACATCTTCATCTTTTCAAGGACAAAGACAAAGGACCAAAAGCTGGGGTATATTGTGGGAGCGACAAAGATCTATCTTCATATCCCACTTCGGCCACTCATCATCTGTGTGACAGTGGGCATGTCACCTAGCTTTGTTGTCCTGCTTATTATAGTGTAGGCATTCAGTGAAGATTGGTTGAATGGACTAATTAGTGTAATTATATCTCTTTGAAAGAAAGCTTTGAGGAATTTGAGATAGAGCTACATAAAAGACCTAGCACTGTGCCTGGTGTTTATTCACCTAGTGGAAGACATGGCTTAGGAACTTCTAGGCATGAGGGACCCTGGGCGTTTAGACACAGTAGCAGCGGTGTGGTTCACAGTGGCTGGTCTGCCTGGAACAGGACCAAGCTAGTGGCAGGGTAGGCTAGGGGCAGTCAAGTCCCCAGGGGGAGGGACAATTGGGTGAAAAAAAACAATGTTTGTCGGGGCTCATCAGGTCAAGGAAAAGGCTCCAGTCTCAGTGGAACCCTGGATGGCAAATCAAGTAACAGCTGAGGTGCTCAGTGGTTTAGACCTCAGCTGGTAGAGAAGCCAGGGTTCAGGGAAGCCTGGGAGTGGGGGCCCTGGGCTCCTGAGGCCTTGGACTCCAGGCTAGGACATAAGTAGCACAGTCAAGTCCAGACTGCCTTGTGTGGCTGAGCCTAAGCCTACTGTTTGCTCCCTGCTATGGTCTGGAAAGGGCTCATCTTAAAGGTTGTAGGGTCATGGAAGAAAGGAACTCATGCATTTTGATTGTCAAAAAGTAAAACAAGGTATGCATTATTAGTGAGCTGGATGCTTCTGGAAGAGTTTTATAAGTGTTCCTTGGATTTATAAAGTAAAATATGATTTTTCTTTCCTTTCTCTCTATAAATCATACCAGAGAGTAACATTTTTTTTTTTCTCTGTACTTTGACATAGACTGGACCATGCTGTGTGTATGGCCAGTGTATAGATTTAGAGAACGCTCGGTTTCTTTACTCCTCGCACATTTATCAAAGCCCTGTTGTGTGCCCTGCCTTTAAGGCACGTTGAGATGAAACCAAGCCTCCCCCAGTCACGTTGCAGTGCAATTAGCACCATAATGGAGGTCCTGTATATTGTAGATTCTGCAGCCGCAAAAAGGGGAGTGATCAGCTCTGTCCAGGGAACCAGCACAGGCCTCACAGGATAGGAAAGGGATGAGCAGGAATTTACCAGGTGGGTGACGAGGGCCACCTGGCAAACAGGCAGCAGGTGCAAAGCCGTAGGTGTGAGAGACCATGATGCGTCTGCGAAGGTGGAGCTTGTTGGCATAAGCAGAACACAGGGCACATGTCAGGAGCATTTGGAGAGAAGAACAGGATGTCTTCGTGTGCTTTACTCAGGCTTTGGGCTTTTGGGAGCAGCCTGGAGTCAGACTGCATTGCATGGCTCTAAACCCTGGCCCCATCGCTTCGTGCCCCTTTGATCCTGGGCAAGCACCTCGATTTTCTGTCCCTCCTTTTCCTCATCTGATGCAATAATAGGACATACCTCACAGGGTGGTTGTGAGAATCTGAATAATAACATAAAGCACTCCGAACAGTGTCTGGTGTATCGATTATGATGATGATTATATGAGCTATAGAATCATATAATTAACAATGATCATTGTTCTTAAATTGTAACCTATAGTCAGGGTGGAGCAACCTGATAAGAGTGATACTTTAAAAAGGTGGAGTGGAGTGTGAGTTGGAGCAGAGAACTGGGGCTGACAGTGGACAAGCATTGCAAAATTCCCAGGGATGTTGGAGGGCTGACCTAATGTAGTGGAAGAGGAGATAGGTCTGGAAGATGCTGGAAAGGTAGGCTTGCTCGAGTCTGGTGAGCGATGAGATGAGGAGGGTGAGAACCCTTTTCTCTCAGCATTCAGGAGTTGTGCTAGATAGATGCTGATGTTCAGGGCTAGCATGTCCATATTTCAAGGTACCACCGTGGTTTTTATGAAAGTTCTGCTTCCTGTATTGCCGCTGAGCTCACATCCATACTGTGCAAGTCGGGCAGAGTTCTCTTCATGATGTTTTCAGCTGACTTAAATGTAACCCATGATGATGACCATATTTACATAATGTGTGGCTGGTGAAATCATGGAAGATTGGAATTTCCCATTTTAATTCCATTTTAAAGATGCTTGTTAAGCAGAAGGATATAATTCATTTTTCAAACTGCTGAAATGTTATTTTGGCCTCTTGAATCAAAGGCATTCCGCAAGTGTTTTCTTTATTACATGCCTTAAACTTGAATTAGAATTTAATTATAAGATCCTGATGGCATGAGTTAGAGGAGCAGATGGGACAGTAAAAGCAGCTTAGTGAAGGGGGATTAAAGATTAAAAGTTGCTCGTTAATGACATAAGGAATGAACAGAGAGCTAAATTACTATGCTTTTCTGCTACTCTGATGCTTTTTCAATTCTGCAGCTTAGTTTTATTCCTGGTTTGAAGATGAAGAATCTCATAAAATAGATTTTTTATTTCATTTTTTTCAATCACTGGAGTAGGTTTGTACATCTAAAGTAAACTCAACGGACACTTTTTATCTGAATCTCCATTCTAAACTCAGAAGGATCCTTTACTGTTGGTAAATATTTTTGAACACGAAGATAGAAAGCAGTACCAGGGTACAGGCTTTTTTCTCCCTTTCTTGCTTTATGGGGTTAAAAGAAGAAAAAAGATGGATAGATGTTCCAGTAGATATTTTATGCAATTGTGCTTCTAGAACTTGGCTGGACTCAAGTCATTTTTTTAACAGGCACCCTGTGGGATGTGTCAGCTCTGGGACAAGGAAAGGAAAACTGTGTGTGAGGTCAGGGTCAGAGCCTTCATAATGTGCTCCTGGACAAACCACCTCAGCCCTCTGATTCTCTTCCCTAACCTGTAAAAATTATTAAATAATTCCCACTTTAGTGTTGTTGTGAAGGTTTCATCTAAACACAAGAATTCTGTAGTGCTTACTGAGGGCCTGCTAGGGCAGCGCCTGTCCTCAAGAAGCTAGCTCAAAGACTAGAGGGGAAATGGACCAATGAATAAATCAAAATGATGTAATATGTCACAGGAGAGGTATACATACAGTGCCAGAAGGATGCAAATCACTAACACAGACAATTAGAGCCAGGCGATAATGTATATATAAGAATGCTATTAATATAAAATGCTTCACAAATATAAGCCATTTATCAGGATAAGGTGATGAAGTTAGGGGTCCAAACCTTCCGATTATTCTCAAAGCAGATAGAACATTATTTACAAACAGGTAAAACACAAAACTGGTAACAGACATGGCAAAATGGTGCTTTATTTCTTCTGGCACCTTGTACAGCAGTTTGGACATAGCTCACACCATTTGGGCTCAAATCATATTTGCTGAATGGATCTGAAAGAGGCTCATGTCTTCTCATGAGTAAACTTGAAATGAGCATAAGAGAGATTTTTGCCAGAGGCGGATGGTGACGGTGTGAGTCCATGAAGCCAGGATAGGTTGTTGCATGGGAACGTTGGCTGTCTACTCAGAAGGTAGCTCACGTGCCCCTCTTGCCCTCAGTCTGTCCCACGATTGGCCTTTGCAGCCATCCCCCTCACTCCTTGGGTCGCTGGCTGGAGGCGTGGTAGAGAATTGGAATGGGGGCACCTTGGGACTGCCCCTCACATCACACAGTGAGGGTGACCCATTCTACCCCCGGGGGTGTATCTAGCATGACCTTCTGGTCGGCTAAATGATTCCACTTCTTAAATGCTTTTGCTCCTAGTTTTTCTTTCTCTTTGAAAACTTAAATTTTGAATCTCTCTCCTCCCCCCACTAATTACAAGCTTAATGCAGACCAGGCAACAGTTGAAAATAAAGAGGGAGGAAAATTACATAATGAAACAAAAAGCATTTCATCTCCTACCATCTAGGGACAACTTTTTTTCTTTAAATATTTTGATGTCTGCTCTGTTCTAATTGTTTGCAAATTCTGCATTTTCAAACTCACCTACTCACTGAAATTTATTTGTAACTCCCAAATTAATATGGAGTGGTGCTTTTGTGGTCATTCTCAGACATGCACAGACCAGCAAAAAAATTTCTGAGTTGCTCTAATGTACTCATTCCCAGCAGAGTTTGAGCAAGGTGACCCTCTGCCCTCACGTTTCTGTTATCGTGTTATAAATGTGTCCTTGTTGTGGTCCATTAGTGCCCCATTTTTCTCATTTTTGTGCTTCTTGTTGGTGATTTTACTGTTTAAATGAGCCCCGAGCACAGTGCTGAAGGGCTGTCTGTGTTTCTAAGTGCAAGAAGGCTGTGTTGTGCCTTATGGAGAAAATATATTAGATAAGCTTTGTTCAGACATGAGTTAAGTGTTGTTAGCTATTGAGTTCACTGTTAATGAATCAACAATATATATTAAATGGCATGCTTTTAAACAGAAGCACACGAAAACAAGGTTATGTATTGGTCAGTTGGTAAACATGGAACCGGAGGCTTGCAGGAACCTAACCCTGTATTTCCCCTAGGAACGATCAGTCTGTGTTTGTGGAGACTTTGTAGAACCTAATACTGAGAACCGCCTGTGTATCTTTCTACTCTTCTTGCTCTCTCTTCCATCTCACAGTAGCTCAATCTCTGTGTTGTGTGCAGTATGTATATATTTGCTTAAATTACATGTGCATATGTTTAGCAGTTATGGTATCACATGACACACTGTTCTGTGACATATCTTTTAACTCATCAATTGTGTTGGCCTTTGGCCTGTTTGCACCCAGATCCATTTGTTGTCCTGTCCTGCTCTATTCTGCATTCTAGATGGTTGACCCCTGCCCTCTGGCAATTTGACACCAGTGGGAGATGGGAGGATACGAGAAAGGGAAGCCAGAGCATTTGTCCTTCACTCTCTGCCTCGGACAGCACCACTGGCAGAGGCCACATCCTCTGCATGGCTCTCCCACCCACAGGGTAGGTTCCCATGGCTCCAGCTTCTGCTGAGTGACCCTGGCTCTTGGCCTCCAGCAACCATACCTCCTCCCTTTGTCCTTTCAGCCAGCAGGTGGGAGCAGCTTCCTGCTGCTGCTAATCTCTGAGTTTCTTCCCTGTCCCCTGGGTAAAGCATCAGATTTAAACACCAAAACAAGACCAAAAAAAAAAAAAAGAGATAGAGAATAGTAGCAAGGGTCCAACACCATATGAGAGAGACTGAGAAAGGAGTGGAGAGAGTCATCAGCACCAGGGCCATACATGCTGTGCGGTGCTGGTCTCTGCGTAGTGCACAGGTTAAGCAGCTGAGATGCCATTGGTGGTTGGAAAGCAGCCAGTGCCTCTGGTCCTCAGCATATTTGTCTGGAATATGACGCCCCTTAACCTGACTAGCTCATCCACTGAGGGAGAAAAAAAATCCATTCTGATAATTATACTGACAGGGTTCTACCAGGACCTCATTCCCTAGAATATATATATTTTTTCTGGCCTCTTTTTATTCCCTTCTTTACTTTAGAACCCTGTCCCAGGAGTATGAGGTCCCTTGTGGGTCTTACTTTCCATTTTGAGCCTCTGGTGTTGGCACAGTCCTTAATAAAAATGTATTTTCTCTGAGCCTTGGCCACGCCCCTTGAAGTGTAGATTCACAGAAGGGTCCTCAGAGCTGAAAGACATTTTTGAAGAACCACTGTACCAAGTGGCATTAAATATTTATCACCTGCCACGTGTAAATTGTTCATCTATTACCTCTTGGACCGAAAGGTTTCTTGTCTCGTTTCTGCTAAAGTGGAGATCACAGAAAAGCTGCCTTCTACCTTACTTTCCTGTCCCTTTGGTGTTTTCCTGTCGCAGGAGTATGGGACTTTTCTCTGTCCTCATAGCAATACTGGGATAGATTGCTTTGACCTGTGGAATGCTGATGGAAAAACATCAGATTCTGGGCAAGCAGAATGGGCTCTGCAAGCTATGTGGGTTTGGGACTTTGATATTTACAGTTTAAGTCGGTTGGGCAGGTAAAATGGGACAGCACGTCAACAGCACTTAGCACCATTCCTCGCACCCGGTGGGGCTGCCATAAAAGGAAGCTCTCTCCTCATTTTCTTAGCTCCTCTATCTGGGACTTTCCAAATACGTTTTTAAGCAACCTAGAATAAAATATGCTATTAATAATAACCAAAAGCATGCAGTTTAATCTTATTAAATAAACCTGAAATGTTGCTCAGACACCCTTCACTATTTATGGAATGCCTTTGTAAAAAAACTTTTGGTTTTGCTAAAAATAAAAAATACCTACTGCATCTTAAAATGCTGGTTTTGGCCTTTGTTATTCACACCTGGAAACATACAGAAGTTTGGGTAAGTTTGGCATCCACATGTGCATGCATATATATGTATATATCAATATTCTTTCTTTCTCTCTCTCTTGGTCTTTCTCTCTCTCTCTCTCTCTCTCTCTCTCTCTCTCTCTATATATATATATATATATATATATATATATATATATGCATGTATATGCAGGCACACATATAACTCTTTAAGAAACGTTCTTCTAGTGTTTTATTTTCTTAAAGTCTGTACGTCACATCATTTTTTTTCCTCCAGAACTGTTTATCCTCACTCCAGACATGACCGTTGGAAAGGTGGCAGAAAAAACAAACGGCTTGTGTGTTTTGGGGCAGTCTGCATTCCTTTTAACTCCCTGAAACCCGGCTTATGCTTGGGCTTTCAATCTATTTGTCCTGGGGCCCAACCCCTTTGATTCCTGCTTGAAAATTAGCCTGTTGTTCAAGCTCACACGAGAGCTGCCCCAGAGCTCTCTCGGGTTCACGAACTAGAGATCTATGAAGTGTTTGACTTTATTTGTAACTTTAACCACGGCAGCCTTAACCGGGCTTTTGTTTTCTTCTTTAACTTTATCCTTGTAACCTTAACCTGATTTTGTCTTCAAATCTCCATCATCCCCCATCCCACAATTCCTAATCCCTCTTTTATCCTCAGATTTTCCTCCAAAGTCAAGAGTATGACATTTAAATCCATCCTTTAGGAAGTGTCTAAAATCTAACACAGACATAGAGTTAGGTCTTTTTTTTTTTTTTTTTTTTTCTGGGTTGCTTAGGAAGATTAAATAAAGGTTTTAGAATGTAGAATTCAAAAAACACAGGCAGAAGTTGTGGTGTGGCTTGGGAGTAGGAGTGTGAGTTTTAGGAAGTACCACGATGCTTCACTTGGCCTTGGGGGGACTTTTTTTTTCCTCTGTGAGGAGCCAGGAGCCAGGGTTATGGATGGTTTAGGCAGAGGAAGATTGAAGGGATAACTGCTTCCAGACCCTGAGCCTTGAACTCTCAGCGATGGTTCAGGCTCTCGAAAAAAGGAGCAAGAGGCATTAAGAGGATGGGGGAGTCTACGCGCAACTTCCTTTAGCTCCAGCTTGTGTGCATTTATCTCCCAGCAGAACATACTTCCATAAGCCACTCAGATTAGAAGTGGTAGATATGTGTCCATGAGTGCAGAGGTGTTGTGTGTCACTCTCTTTTGCAACCTCATTTTATTTCTAGAGATTCAAGGCAGAGGTAGGCTTGCTTTCTCAGTCTCAGTTTCCTTAAAAACAAAGGTAGCAATAATAATGATGAATATTGCTCAGATGTGAGTATCTGTGTGTATGTACCAGGCACAGTTACTTGGTTTTTATTTATCTTTTATTCTTCCAGGTCAACCTTAAAACAACTTCAAAGTGTTCTCTCATTTACAGATTTGGAAATACTCAGGGAAATGGAGTCACTTCCCTGTCCCGCCTCACACTACTAATTAAGTGGAGGAGTAAGGATTTGAATCTACACCAAAACTATTTCTTACACCAACACTATTCTCCTTCCACTCAGCATATGGGACACACATCCCTGGGAGCACAGATGGGGACCTCAAGGGATTCATAAGATGACTTATAGTAGTGGAAGGATAGGGGTTAAAGAACACTGATTCACAGAGTTAAGAAGTGACATGCCCCTTTTCAGCTGTCTTATAAACCATTGGATTACATCAAGGAGAAAGTCTTAAGTGTAAGGATGCCTTTTATAACTTCCTAATACTTCATCCTTTTTTTTTTTTTTTTTTTTTTAACCAAGAGAGAACAGGGCTCAGGCTCTGAGCCTTAGGCAACACAACCTTAAAGAACACAATGACATTTTTTATGCTTTCATTGTACTTAAAATTCTTCCCTATTTAAAAAAGTATTATGGCATGTTTATACATGCAGAATAATATAATGCATATGTAAGGTATAAAGAATATTATAATGGACATTCATGTACCTATTACCTACTGAAAAATGACACTACTTTCAGGTACTATTAGAAGCTTCTGTGTATCTCTCCCCATCACATTTTCCTCCTCTCTCTCCCACCAACATCTTTCATAGTCATTGCACGATTGTCAAAATCAGGTAATTAACATTCATACAATACTGCTATCTGATGTATAGAATTTATTCTAGTTTTGCCTGTTGTCCCACTGATGTCTCTTTTTCTGGACCAGAACCTAATCTAGGATCATAATGCATATAGTTGTCAGATCTTCTTTGTCTCCTTTAATTTGGGACAGTTCCTCAGTCTTGTCTTCTATGACCATGACATTTTGGAAGCATCCAGCCAGTTGTTTTGTGTCATGTCCCACAATTTATCTGATGTTTCCTCAGGATCACATTCAGGTTATGCATTTTTGGCAGGAAAACCACAGAAATTATGTGCTCTTCACAGTGCACCGTATCAGGAGGCACGCGATTTCAATTTGTCCCATCACTGGTGAGGTTAACTTGTGATGTCACTTGGCTAAGGTTGTGTCTTCCAAGTTTTCCACTATAAAGTTACTATTTACCCCTTGGTAGTTAACATTACCTTGTGGGGAGATAACTCTGAGACTGTGTAAATGTCATGTTTCCTATCATACCTTTGCCCACTAATTTTGGCAGCTATTATTAATTCTTGCTTGAGACAATTATTCCTGTGGTTTTGCCAGGCATTTTTCTATGTTTATTATTCCTTCTGTATTTATTATTAACTGGAACTTTCCTTAGGTGGCTTTCCCCTTGTCTCCCATTTATTTATTATTTCAATTATTTATTAATATCAGTATGTACTTTTGAATTCTTATTTTATTCTATTGGTTATAATCCATTATTATCATTATTTTGTTGCCCAAATAGTCATTGACTCAACCATTGGGAAGCCCTTCATTTTGGCTTCTGTGTCCTTTAGACTTGTCTTCATCTTTGGTTGAGCACATGTTTACTTTCGGGCACTATAGGCTGTCACTTAGTACTTTCCTTGCCCAGCCCTGGAATCAGCGATTCTCCAAGGAGCCCTTAAGAGAAGCCGGCTCTTGCCGTGCTGCTTCCTTTCCTCCCAGTCGCTCCTTCATCCACTACAATATGATTTCTACTCTCCCCAGTGCATTGATGCTGCTGTTGTTACAGGCAGTGGGTATTCTTGGTTCTTATGTTACTGTGTATCAGGCACCTCTTAGGCCCGTATCAGGTCCTCCCAGGAGGATGGTAAAGAAAAATTGCGTTGTCTCTTGTTTCAGCTGCCGATGCAGCACCCAGGTGTGCGTGGGCTCTGAAAGACATCCCACAGGTATAAACTGACAGTTCCTCACCTGTCCATCCTGAACCATGGGGCCTCCTTGTTGATGCCACCTCTCAATCTCCCTCTGTACCCACACATACACAACCTGGATGTGTAGGGGAACTGATGCTCCCTCTCTCCCCATCGTGGATATTCTGAGACAGTTTATATGGCTCAGGGGATTGGAGTGTGGAGGTTGGGGGATGGTATTATGGGATGGAGAATCAGTCTCTTTTAGTGGGGCCAGCTTGCTAATGCAAATTCATCTTGCCTCTCCTCCTTACCTGTTTCACTCCCTTTGTTTACCCTTCCCTCCTGCTCCCTGAGATTGCACTTCCTGTTGTAGTATCGGTACTTAAACCTCTTGCTCAGGTTCTGCTTTCTATGTTTAATACTCATTCTCTATAATCCCTTAACTTCCATAATATCCTATGTTCATGCATTTATTCCAATTCATTCATTCATTCATTTAAAACTTACTTCTTGAGACCTTCTCTGTGTGAGGCATTATAAACAGGTAGACAAAGACCTTGGTCACATGAAGCCTATTATAGTGGGGGAGACAGAAATAACCAAGTAACCAAATACAAATAATTCACCTCAATGACAAGTGCTCGGAAGAGAATGCAACAGGGAGACGGTAGAAGGGTGGTCAAACAAGGAATGGCATGGAGAAAGTTAGTGAGTATTCTCTAAGAAGGTGACCTTGAGCTGAGAGGGACTAAGGAGAAAAAGTGAGCTCCAGAAAGAGGAGGAAGGGCAAGGACTCCCAAGCCGGGATGTACACTTGACCTGTTTGAAGAGCACAGCAAGGAGGCCAGTGTGACACAGTGAGCAAGGAGCTAGTTGTTGGAGTTCTGGCCAACAGAGGTGGAAAAGGACCACTCCTTGTAGGACCTTATAGGGTGTGCTTCGGAGTTTGGATTTTTTCCAGATGTACCGGGAGGCCACTGCATAGTTTTGGCAAATGAGTGACATGATGTGATTTACATTTTAATGAGCTCTTTCTAGCTGCTGTGCGGAGAATGGATTGTTGGGAGATAAGAGTAGAAACAGGCAAGAGGCAATTGCAGTAATCCAAGTGAGAAATGACTGCGCTTTTGGAAAGTGTTTTGGATGATGGAAAGTGTTTAGATTGAGGATCTAGTTTGAAGTTGGTGCTGAAAAGACTTGCTGGTGTGGGGGAGGGGAGGTTTCAGGCAAAGAGTAGTCCAGGATAAATCCCTGACCCTTCTATTCCCTTGAACTTGATGATAACACACGTGCTTACACCTTTCTGACACTTCTGTCCAGGTCTCATTCACAGGTTCCTCTTCTAGAGTCTCTTTTTTTTTTTTTTTTTTTTTTTTTTTTTTTTTTTTTTTTTTTTTTTTTTGCGGTATGCGGGCCTCTCACTGCTGTGGCCTCTCCCGTTGCGGAGCACAGGCTCCGGACGCGCAGGCTCAGCGGCCATGGCTCACGGGCTTAGTTGCTCCGCGGCATGTGGGATCTTCCCGGACCAGGGCACGAACCCGTGTCTCCTGCATCGGCAGGCGGATTCTCAACCACTGCGCCACCGGGGAAGCCCTAGAGTCTCTTTACGTTAGTTTTCAGAGGCTCCTAATCTTAGTTCTTTGCTCTTTTTATTCTGCCAGGGGTTGTACAGGAGAAGACGCAAACAAGCATTCCTGTAGGATCCCTGGAGGTAGCAGATAAGAGGTGCAGGCTGAGATAACTGCACATGCTGACACCATGTGATTGGGGACAGCCATGGTGAACTGTGTAGCAGGAGCCTGGTCTCAAGGGGGCTTCCTGAAATGATCTCAAGAGAGGGGATGCTGGCCCCATATTGCAAAGCCTTTTGGTCTTTCAA
Source organism: Kogia breviceps (assembly GCF_026419965.1). Taxonomy (NCBI): domain Eukaryota; kingdom Metazoa; phylum Chordata; class Mammalia; order Artiodactyla; family Physeteridae; genus Kogia; species Kogia breviceps. The sequence continues at coordinate 151,857,552 of NC_081310.1, read as the reverse complement.
AACAAACCAGAAATCCAGATTTTTTTAAAAAATTTGCAGTCTTAAGAGTTTTATACGTTGGCTGAAACTTTTTTTAGAACTCTGTGGGGGCTAAACAAAACAAGTCTGTGTTCCAGATGTGGTCCATGGGCCACTGGTTTGCAACTTCTGCTGAAATATTCTTTCTGGGATAACTCAGTATACATGGCTTGGTTTTCTTGATTTAATTTATAAGCTAGTGACTTCCAAATCTGTATTTCCAACACTTTTCTTCAAAATATAAGTAGCCACTGGACATAGCTACATAGCTTTTTTTGAAAATTTTTATTGGAGTACAGTTGATTTACAAACTTGTGTTAGTTTCAGGTGTATAGCAAAGTGAATCAGTTATATATATATATATAGCCATTCCTTTTCAGATTCTCTTCTCATATAGGTTATTACAGAATATTGAGTAGAGTTCCCTGTGCTGTACAGAAGGTCCTTGCTAGGACCTAGCTAACTACATAGTTTTCCACAGTTATCTCCTACCCAGAAGGCCCCAGGTTCACATTCCCCACCAACCTGCCCCTTTCCTGCCTGCTTCATCCTAATGACTTGCCATCTTTTCTCAGAGGTCCAGGCTGAAACCTGGCTTCAGTCTTGACGCCTGCCTTTCCGACCAACGTCATATTCAGAAGTCCATCTCCATGTCTTGTTTGTGTTACTTTCTAAATATTTTTCAATGTGCCTTCTTCTTTTCTCTTCTTCTACAACCTTAATTTGGTCATTCAGGTAGCTTTGGGAGCAATATAGCTAAGGCTCCATTATTATACCCATTTTACAGATGATGAAAACTGAGACTTGGAGAAAACTTGTAATTTGTCCAGATCACACAGTAGCAAGTGGCAGAGTAGCAGTTTGAACCCAGGCAATGTTAATTGCACAATGTGTATTCTTCATCAGTACAATATAATGAATTGCTCATCTATATTATAGGAGATGTAAGTAACAAGTGTGTGATCTTGATACTCATTCCACAGTGTATATGTATGTCAAATAATCATGTTGTATACTTTAATATATACACAATTTTATTTGTCAGTTATTCCTCAATAAGTTGAAAAAAAAAGAACAATTCTGTGGAAAATAAATAAATAAATAAATAAATGGAAAGTGTGTAAGAAGTGGAAGTAATCAACTAGAATTGCCTATATCTGCTTATAGCAGACCTCTTCTAGTAAGTTGATTAATTTATATATTTTTGGTTACAGTGTCATCTTGATATAAAATGGTGCTTGATAAGTACTCAGGGGGTATTTGAAAACACATCTTTCCCTTGCAGTTTTTTAGCTCCTTGTTTTAGATACATTTTCTTCATCCATGAAATCAGCTGAATCACAGAGAAGTTCAGTACAAATTGTGAAAGTTCAGTGTCTCACTGAAGATGCTTTAATGTTATTTACAAATATGATATATAAGGGAGTCCAGGTGTCTGAAAGTAAACAAAATTTACCCCCTGTGACAGGGAGCCTGTAGCCTGCTGTCCCTGAGTCCTGTTTTTGGATGGGTTCTCTGTAGGTCGTCTGCATCTTCTGGCAGCCTTCGCCCAGCTGTCCCCAGCAGACAGGCCTGGCCTGGGCTGGCTCTGGAAGGAGATTCTGCCTGCCTTCCCTTTCCATGGCATTTTCTAGAGAGTTTTATTTTGTTTTGTTTTAATGGAGAGCTGCTGGAAATTGCATTATGACCGTGTGGCCATACCCAGTTGGTGGTCAGTTCTCTGCTTACTTTAGAGGGTGGATTTTATTTTGGACAAATTTTAGTCACTCACAAGAGAGCAAGCTTGTTCCTTGGTACTCTGATGCTCTGAGTTCAAACAACCAAAAACCTTTGCAAGAAACCCTCGGGGATTTTTCCACCAAAAAAATGTAACTGTGGTGAGTGAGAGCTTGAACTTTGAATTCAGACATTCCTGGGTTTGAGCCCCACCTTCTTTCTCTGAGCCTATTTTTCAATCTGTAAAATGGGACTAATAATACTGCATAGGATCCTTATGTCCACTGAATTAGATAATGTCTGTGAAACCCTTAGTCAAGTACTGGCCTATTATAAGCACTCAGTAAATGTTACTTATTACTATTATTATTGTATTAATTGAGTAATTATTATATTAGCTCAGGTAACATTTCTTCAATCAGCTCCTATAATGTATTCCCCTAGCATAGCTGTCCATTGAAGGAACGGCTTAATTATTGTTAAGCCGTGCTTGGTCAGCATTTCTTCCTGCCCAATTTTGTATGCATGAATGAATTAAACAAACACTTTTTGAGTATTTTCTAGGTGCCAAGAACTGCACTAAATACTGCATGATTAAGAATGACGTGCTGTGAAATTTCACCCCTTTTTACTCCCTGTTTTAAACCAGAACTGCATTATTGTGTTTCCTCAAATGTGCCATCTCTCTTTTACCTCCACACCACTGCGAAGATTGTTCCTGTGGCCTGGAGCGTTCGTTCTCTCTCTCTCTCTCTCTCTCTCTCTCTCTCTCTCTCTCTCTCTCTCACTTATCAAGCTGGCAGATTTCTACCCTTTGTTCAAATCTTATCTGAAGCCAACTTGACTCCCCCAGGGAGATTTAAGTGCTTTTTCTGTTGTCCGTGTGCCGTGCCTTGAGTACATTATTCCTTTGTAATATGAGTGTGTGTATTATAATTGTTTGCCTGTGTCTCTTCTCACTGGTCTAGGAACACTTTGAGGGCAGGGACCGTGTCTTTCTACTTTTGCCTTCTTAACAAATTGCTTACAGGAACGTAATTCTATTTATTGGTGAGTTGGATGGATGAATGGGTGAGTAGATGGAAGAAAGAAGAAAAATGATATGTGAATTAAAACAAATGAATAAATAAATGAAAGAACCGATGAAAGACACAGGGACCTGACCTTAAGACCTTAAGATATTGTCATGCTTGTAGAGGAAACAGGAATGTAAACACTCTCAGGGTGCAGTGATAAATGCTTAGAGATCCTTAGAGTATAAATAGCAAGTGGTAGTCAACAGGTTCTGCTTGTAGACGTGTCTTGTTTCAGCTACTCCGTGTTTGTTTATTTATTTAAAAAAGTAATTCAGGTACTGAATATAAAATTCCAGACCTCCTGCTTCTCAGATTTGGCAACACTGGGCCATTCGTTCTTTGTATGGAACAGTGTCCTAGAGCTGGAGGAGCTGAGAGGCAGGGGCTGCCTTTAAGTGTAGGTGAGTGCTCTGCGGTCCCCTCAGCTTGACTCATTTATGTTACCATCCTGACCTTGAATGCACTTGGGTTTGCAACCCCTACTGTAGAGGGAGATTGGGAATTTCTCTAGGTGGGAAGTGAGAAAAAGGACAGTTTAGTGTGGATGGAAGGAAGGAGTGGCAGTGAGTAGAAATGCCTGGAGATGTGAAAACTATGTGGGATGTTGGCATAATTCCCATCCACCTGAAGCACACAGCTGGTAGGGTACTAAAGGGATGATGGCTAAGGCCAGAGAAGCCTGCGGGGGCCCAATCAATGGCCTTTTTTGTATTTTTTGCTAAGGAGTTTGGCTTTCAACCTAGGGTAAAGGGGAGGAATGACATGGTTGTCCCTTGTAAGGTGGATAAATTCCAAAGGGTGAAGAGGAGATGGAGGTGGACCTTATAGGAGGCTATTCTCTAATTCCGTGGTTCTCAGCCTGGGTGATTTTGCTTCTCAGGGGACACTTGGCAAAGTCTGGAGACATAATGAGGGACATCTTGGGAGTAGAGGCTAAAGGTGCCACTAAACATCCTACACTAACAAGACATCCTCCGCAACAAAGAATTATCCAGGAGGAGAAAGGATTAAGCGCGCCGCTTAAAGGAGCTCCAGAGACAGGCCCGGAGCTGCCGAAGAGACAAGAGACTTTTTCTTGCCACTTTGTTTCCTGGTGCTCTAGGAGAGGGGATTAAACTTAAAGGAGCTCCAGAAATGGGCGCAAGCCGAGGCTATCAGCACGGACCCCAGAGACGGGCACGAGATGCTAGGGCCGCTGCTGCCGCCTCCAAGAAGCCTGTGTGCGAGCACAGGTCAGATCTCCATACCTCCCCTCCCAGGAAGCCTGTGCAGCCCTCCACTGCCAGGGTCCCGGGATCCAGGGACAACTTCCCTGGGAGAACGCACGGTGTGCTTCAGGCTGGTGCAAGGTCATGTCGGCCTCTGCCGCTGAAGGCTCACCCCACATCTGTACCCCTCCCTCTCCAAAGCCTGAGCCAGAGCCCCTGAATCAGCTGCTCCTTTAACCCCATCCTGTCTGAGCCAAGAGCAGATGCCCTCAGGTGACCTACATGCAGAAGAGGAGCCAAATCCAAAGCTGAGTCCTAGGAGCTGTGCGAACAAAGAAGAGAAAGGGAAATCTCTCCCAGCAGCCTCAGAAGTAGTGGGTTAAACCTCCACAATCAACTTAATGTACCCTGCATCTGTGGAATACCTGAATAGACAGCTAATCATCCCAAATTGAGGAGGTAGACTTTGGGAGCAAGATATATTATTTTTTTCCCCCTTTTTCTCTTCTTGTGAGTGTGTATGTGTATGCTTCTATGTGAGATTTTGTTTGTATAGCTTTGCTTTCACCATTTGTCCTAGGGTTCTGACCGTCCCGTTTTTTGGGTTTTTTTACTTTTTAAAATTTTTCTTCTTAATAATTATTTTTTATTTTTCATTTTAATAACTTTATTTTATTTTCTCCCACTTTATTTTATCTTCTTTTCTTTTCTTTTTTCTTCTCCCTTTTATTCTGAGCCATGTGGATTAAAGGCTCTTGGTGCTCCAGCCAGGTGTCAGGGCTGTGCCTCTGAGGTGGGAGAACCAACTTCAGGACACTGGTCCACAAGAGAACTCCCAGCCTCACGTAATATCAAATGGCAAAAATCTCCCAGAGATCTCCATCTCAACACCAAGACCCAGCTTCACTGAATGACCAGCAAACTACAGTGCTGGACACCCTGTGCCAAACCACTAGCAAGACAGGAACACAGCTCCATCCATTAGCAGAGAGGTGGCCTAAAATCATAATAAGGCTACAGACACCCCAAAACACACCACCAGACGTGGACCTACCTACCAGAAAGACAAGATCCAGCCTCATCCACCAGAACAGAGGCACTAGTCCCCTCCACCAGGAAACCTGTTCAACCCACTGAACCAACCTTAGCCACTGGGGACAGCCACCAAAAACAACGGGAAATACAAACCTGCAGCCTGCAAAAAGGAGACCCCAAACACAGTAAGATAAGCAAAATGAAAAGACAGAAAAACACACAGCAGATGAAGGAGCAAGGTAAAAACCCACGAGACCTAACAACTGAAGAGGAAATGGGCAGTCTACCTCAAAAAGAATTCAGAATAATGATAGTGAAGATGATCCAAAATCTTGGAAATAGAATAGAGAAAATGCAAGAAACATTTAACAAGAACCTAGAAGAACTAAAGAGGAAGCAAGCAATGATGAACAACACCATAAATGAAATTAAAAATACTCTAGATGGGATCAATAGCAGAATAACTGAGGCAGAAGAATGGATAAGTGACCTGGAAGATAAAATAGTGGAAATAACTACTGCAGAGCAGAAGAAAGAAAAAAGAATGAAAAGAACTGAGGACAGTCTCAGTTACCTCTGGGACAACATTAAATGCACCAACATTAGAATTATAGGGGTCCCAGAAGAAGAAGAGAAAAAGAAAGGGACTGAGAAAATATTTGAAGAGATTATAGTTGAAAACTTCCCTAATATAGGAAAGGAAATAGTCAAGTCCAGGAAGCACAGAGAGTCCCATACAGGATAAATCCAAGGATAAACACGCCAAGACACATATTAATCAAACTATCAAAAATTAAATACAAAGAAAACATATTAAAAGCAGCAAGGGAAAAACAACAAATAACACACAAGAGAATCCCCATCAGGTTAACAGTTGATCTTTCAGCAGAAACTCTGCAAGCCAGAAGGGAGTGGCAGGACATATTTAAAGTGATGAAGGAGAAAAACCTACAACCAAGATTACTCTACCCAGCAAGGATCTCATTCAGATTTGATGGAGAAATTAAAACCTTTACAGACAAGCAAAAGCTGAGAGTTCACCACCACCAAACCAGCTTTACAGCAAATGCTAAAGGAACTTCTCTAGGCAAGAAACACAAAAGAAGGAAAAGGCCTAGAAGAACAAACCCAAAACAGTTAAGTAAATAGTAATAGGAACATACATATGGATAATTACCTTAAATGTAATGGATTTAATGCTCCCACCAAAAGACACAGACTGACTGAATCGATACAAAAACAAGACTCATATATATGCTGTCTACAAGAGACCCACTTCAGACTCAGGGACACATAAAGGCTAAAAGTGAGGGGATGGAAATAGATATTCCATGCAAACGGAAATTAGAAGAAAGCTGGAGTAGCAATTCTCATATCAAACAAAATAGACTTTAAAATGAAGACTATTACAAGAGACAAAGAAGGACATTACATAATGATCAAGGGATCCATCCAAGAAGAAGATATAACAGTTGTAAATATTTATGCACCCAACATAGGAGCACCTCAATACATAAGGCAAATACTAACAGCCATAAAAAGGGAAATCAACAGTAACACAATCATTGTAGGGTAATTTAACACCCCATTTTCACCAATGGACAGATCATCCAAAATGAAAATAAATAAACACAAGTTTTAAATGATACATTAAACAAGATGGACTTAATTGATATTTATGGGACATTCCATCCAAAAAACAACAGAATATGGGCTTCCCTGGTGGCGCAGTGGTTGAGAATCCGCCTGCCGATGCAGGGGATACGGGTTTGTGCCCCGGTCTGGGAAGATCCCACATGCCGCGGAGCGGCTGGGCCTGTGAGCCATGGCCGCTGAGCCTGCGCGTCCGGAGCCTGTGCCCCGCAACGGGAGAGGCCACAACAGTGAGAGGCCCACGTACCACAAAAAAAAAAAAAAAAAAAAAAAAAAAAAAAAAAAAAAAAAAAAAACAAAACAAAAAACAAAAAACAACAGAATACACGTTTTTCTCAAGTTCTCATGGAACATTCTCCAGGATAGATCATATCTTGGGTCACAAATCTAGCCTTGGTAAATTTAAGAAAATTGAAATCGTATCAAGTATCTTTTCTGACCACAACGCTATGAGACTAGATATCAATTACAGGAAAAGATCTGTAAAAAATACAAACACATGGAGGCTAAACAATACACTACTTAATAACGAAGTGATCACTGAAGAAATCAAAGAGGAAATAAAAAAATACCTAGAAACAAATGGCAGTGGAGACACGATGACCCAAAACCTATGGGATGCGGCAAAAGCAGTTCTAAGAGGGAAGTTTATAGCAATACAATCCTAACTTAAGAAACAGGAAACATCTCGAATAAACAACCTAACCTTGCACCTAAAGCAATTAGAGAAAGAAGAACAAAAAAACCCCAAAATTTAGCAGAAGGAAAGAAATCATAAAGATCAGATCAGAAATAAATGAAAGAGAAATGAAGGAAACAATAGCAAAGATCAATAAAACTAAAAGCTGGTTCTTTGAGAAGATAAACAAAATTGATAAACCATTAGCCAGACTCATCTAGAAAAAATGGGAGAAGACTCAACTCAGTAGAATTAGAAATGAAAAAGAAGTAACAACAGACACTGCAGAAATACAAAAGATTATTAGAGATTACTACAAGCAACTCTATGCCAATAAAATGGACAACCTGGAAGAAATGGACAAATTCTTAGAAATGCACAAGCTGCCAAGACTGAACCAGGAAGAAATAGAAAATATGAACAGACCAATCACAAGCACTGAAATTGAAACTGTGATTAAAAATCTTCCAACAAACAAAAGTCCAGGACCAGATGGCTTCACAGGTGAATTCTATCAAACATTTAGAGAAGAGCTAACACCTAACCTTCTCAAACTCTTCCAAAAGATAGCAGAGAGAGGAACACTCCCAAACTCATTCTATGAGGCCACCATCACCCTGGTACCAAAACCAGACAAAGATGTCACAAAGAAAGAAAACTACAGGCCAATATCACTGATGAACATAGATGCAGAAATCCTCAACAAAATACTAGCAAACAGAATCCAACAGCACATTAAAAGGATCATACACCATGATCAAGTGGGGTTTATTCCAGGAATGCAAGGATTCTTCAAGATACGCAAATCAATCAACGTGATACACCATATCAACAAACTGAAGGAGAAAAACCATATGATCATCTCAATAGATGCAGAGAAAGCTTATGAAAAAATTCAACACCCATTATTGATAAAAACCCTGCAGAAAGTAGGCATAGAGGGAACTTTCCTCAACATAATTAAGGCCATATATGACAAACCCACAGCCAACATCGTCCTCAATGGTGAAAAACTGAAACCATTTCCACTAAGATCAGGAACAAGACAAGGTTGCCCACTCTCACCACTCTTATTCAACCTAGTTTTGGAAGTTCTAGCCATAGCAATCAGAGAAGGAAAAGAAATAAAAGGAATCCAAATCGGAAAAGAAGAAGTAAAGCTGTCACTGTTTGCAGATGACGATACTATACATAGAGAATCCTAAAGATGCTACTGGAAAACTATTAGAGCTAATCAATGAATTTGGTAAAGTAGCAGGATACAAAATTAATGCACAGAAATCTTTGGCATTCTTATACACTAATGATGAAAAATCTGAGAGTGAAATTAAGAAAACACTCCCATTTACCATTGCAACGAAAAAAATAAAATATCTAGGAATAAACCTACCTAAGGAGACAAAAGATCTGTATGCAGAAAATTGTAAGACACTGATGAAAGAAATTAAAGATGATACAAATAGATGGAGAGATATACTATGTTCTTGGATTGGAAGAATCAACATTGTGATAATGACTCTACTGCCTAAAGCTATCTACAGATTCAATGCATTCCCTATCAAACTACCACTGGCATTTTTCACATAACTAGAACAAAAAATTTCACAATTTGTATGGAAACGCAAAAGATCCCGAATAGCCAAAGCTATCTTGAGAATGAAAAATGGATCTGGAGGAATCAGGCTCCTTGACTTCAGATTATAGTACAAAGCTACAGTAATCAAGACAGTATGGTACTGTCACAAAAACAGAAATATAGATCAATGGAACAGGATAGAAAGCCTAGAGATAAACCCAACGCACATATGGTCACCTTATCTTTGATAAAGGAAGCAAGAATATACAGTGGAGAAAAGACAGCCTCTTCAATAAGTGGTGCTGGGAAAACTGGACATGTACATGTAAATGTATGAAATTAGAACACTCCCTAACACCATACACAAAAATAAACTCAAAATGGGTTAAAGACCTAAATGTAAGGCCAGACACTATAAAACTCTTAGGGGAAAACATAGGCAGAACACTCTATGACATAAATCACAGCAAGATCCTTTTTGACCCACCTCCTAGAAAAATGGAAATAAAAACAAAAATAAACAAATGGGACTGAATGAAACTTCAAAGCTTTTGCACAGCAAAGGAAGCCATAAACAAGACTAAAAGACAACCCTCAGAATGGGAGAAAATATTTGCAAATGAAGCAACTGACAAAGGATTAATATCCAAAATTTATAAGCAACTCAGGCAGCTCAATAACAAAAAAACAAACAACCCAATCCAAAAATGGGCAGAAGAACTAGATAGACATTTCTCCAAAGAAAATATACAGATTGCCAACAAACACATAAAAGAATGCTCAACATCATTAATGATTAGAGATGAATGGATAAAGAAGATGTTGCACATATGTACAATGGGATATTACTCAGCCAGAAAAAGAAATGAAATTGAGTTATTTGTAGTGAGGTGGATGGACCTGGAGTCTGTCATACAGAGTGAAGTAAGTCAGCAGGAGAAAAACAAATAGCGTATGCTAACACATATATATGGAATCTAAGAAAAAAAAAATGTCATCAAGAGCCTAGGGGTAGGACGGGAATAAAACAGACCTACTAGAGCATGGACTTGAGGATATGGGGAGGGGGAAGGGTAAGCTGTGAAGATGTGAGAGAGTGGCATGGACATATATACACTACCAAACATAGGGTGGATAGATAGTGGGAAGCAGTGCATGGCACAGGGAGATTAGCTAGGTGGTTTGTGACCACCTAGAGGGGTGGGATAGGGAGGGTGGGCTGGAGGGAGATGCAAGGGGGAAGAGATATGGGAACATATGTATATGTATAACTGATTCACTTTGTTGTAAAGCAGAAACTAACACACCATTGTAAAGCAATTATACTCCAATAAAGATGTTAAAAAAATAACGTTCATTTTTCATTATTAAACTTTAAAAAAAAAAAAAAAGAATTATACATCCCGAGATGTCAGCAGTGACAAGATGGAGAAGCCCTGCTCTTTCCAACTGAGACATTAAGAAGTCATGAGCTCCTTAGTGACAGAGTGAAAGGGATACAGTCAGTGTATCTGGGACGTAAAATCAGTGGGCTTAAGGTCTGATTAATTGATTGTGTTTGTTTGAGGAGAGAAAAGGAGGATGAGCAAGTAGGGAGATAAAGCTGAGCAGGATTTAATCAGCAAACAAAGAAGAAGCCAGCCTTGAAAGGTAACTGAAAGTGCTATGTTATCAACGCCATTGTTCATGCCTATTGACTAAACAGCACAAACAAGCAGTTATCTTTTTTCATCTTTAAGAACAAACTGATATTTGTAATTTTATTGGGATCTAGCAAACTTAGCCTATTTGGGGAAAAAATAGAGAAAGGTTTCCATTTATAGTGTGGTGCGTTTTTTGCAAAAGATTTTTACTTCAGTTTTGAGGTAAAGTCATGAGGCCAAGGTCACTTTAAGTGTGGTCCCAGGTCACTTTCCTGATATTTCCCTCCCTCTAGAAATTCGCTGATCCTTTAGTACTGTGGTCCCCAGCCTTTTTGGCACCAGCAACTGGTCTTGTGGAAGATAGTTATTCCACGAACCGGAGGGCGGGGGATGGTTTCGGGACAATTCAAGCACATTATATTTATTGTGCACCTTATTTCTATTATTACTGCATTGTAATATATAATGAAATAATTATACAACTCACCATAATGCTGGCAGGAGGTGGAGCTCAGGCAGCAATGTGAGGGATGGGGAGCGTCTGTAAATACAGATGAAGCTTTGCTCGCTCGCCCGCCGCTCCCCTCCTGCTGTGCAGCCTGGTTCCTAACAGGCCACGGACTGATAGTGGTCCTTGGCCCAGGGGTTGGGGACCCCGGCTTTAGTATGTGTCCCTTACAGAAATTCATCAGAAAATGGGAAATCATGAAGGTAACTTTATCAGAGCGTGTTTGAATTTTTCTTGTAACATGACTATTTTGACACTTGTTTTTACTAGTTGAGGGAAAATGGAACTTGGAATTGACAGCTCTTAACCTTCCTTATGCTAAAATTAATTTGATCTCTTCTGTTGGGCCAGGGAAAGGATGGGGTGGGGTGGGGGGGAAGGTTGATTAATAGTGACCTGGCATACCACTCAATCTTGGCCAAAAGCTTTTTTAAAGTCCCAGATCTTCACCACAAATAGTGCTTCATCCAGGCTCTGCTTACCTGGAAACATCTTATGTCCATTCAGGGTATATAGGTCAGGCAGGATTATGAGGAATGAGATGGTGAGTACACTTAACCTCCATCTTCACATAATCATAGCTGTTCTTTGTTTTCCCTCTCTGGAAACTGCCATTATGAGAAGAGTGAGAAGGTGGGAGAAGGTTCCACTGGTATTCATCCAGTCCCCACTGGAACACATGTGTCCTTTCTGTTTTGTCAGTGTATCAGCCAGAGTCCCTGCAAGAAGCAGGCGGCACACTCTGGTGGGGTAATTTGAGAAGAGTGGGCAAGTGTGGGGTAACCACAAGGGATAGTGTACAAGACCCCTGGGCTACCAAAAGTGGAGCTGGTGCCAAGGGCAAGGGGTGGCTGTGTTACCAGGTCCTGGAGAGCTTGTGTACGGAGAGGCTCAGCAGTGTGACCTTTGGTAGAGAGCCACAGCCAGGACACACTTCCCTCTTGCCTGTTGATACCCCTCAGTGTCCCCCGCATTGGCCAAACCCAGGCCAGAGGGCAAAGAGCCTTTTGGTGTGATCCACACCATCATCATCCTGGGTCAGAAAGCAGGGTGGAGAAGGAGAAGGAGAGTGAATCTGGAGAGGCAGATGGAAGATGTCTAGGACATGGGGGCATTCCTTCTGATTGCTTGCTTCTTGAGGTCAGATATTTGTGGAAGAGTCAGGTGGTGATGGAGGCTGTGCTTTGGAGTCAGAGAGTCTGGCACAGAATTATATGTGCTCCACCTGCTAACTGAGCGAGTCTCAGCTCTTCTAAGTTCCCCAAGCCTGTGTTTCCTCATCATATAATGGGAGTGAGGTTAATGCTACACCAAAAGGTTTGGGAGAGCCTCAAAAGAGAAAATATTTCAGTGCTGTTGACTGGGACTTGGAAAAGGCCTTAAGAAGCTATAGTAAAATGTGAGCAGTATTCCTCGAGGAAGTTGTTTTTCTATGCAAAACAGATACAACTGTGTTTTGAGCTTATAGTTGCTTATTTTGTTCATTGTATTTTTCTGTATTTCAGATTCCCTACTGTCAGAAAAAGAAAGAAAGACATGCATAAGGGCTATTAATAAATATGTTGGTACTGCCCTTCATATTATGATTGTTGGCTAATATTGTGCTCTCTGCCTTACTGAGGTATGTGAATTAGCAGCCACAGCAGAGCTGGCTTGACCGTGGACAGACTGTCGTATGTCATTTCTTGTGATGTGGCCATAGGCTTGGTTCTAGTGTTCCATCCCCAGGAAGCCTCTGCTGGCCCCCCCAGTGCTTCTCCTCTGAGCACCTATAGCCCAAGGCTATTCCCAGCACTTAGCACATTGTGTTGCAATTACTTCCTGTACTAGACTGGGACCTCCTTTAGGTCCATGCTATGTTTTATTCAACTCTATATCACCAGCCTTGTCTTTTATTTGTAAATGCTGCCTTCATTCCTGTTGCTCAGGTTCCCCTGCCTCTCTACAGGGAGTCCTCAGGCTCATGTACCGTAGCTTCTACAGTGGAGAACAGCAAATTCCAAAATCCTGGGAAGAACTTTGATTATTTTCATATGGGTCAGGTCCACCCCCTTTAGTGAATCAACTATACCCATGTGAGTGGTAAGTTATAAAGGTCTCAGCTTTAGTCAAGGATCTAGTCCCAGGGGAATCTGTTGTGGCCAGTGGGGTGGGGTCTATACAATCATGTCAGCTCTTATTTAAATCCATTGGTTGCAGTGGAGGAGGATGAATCAGTTAGGAATGCATTCAGCTTCATGACAATACTAAGAAGCTTTTATTTACATCAGTGGGTTGCAGTGGGGAAGAAACATGGATCAGGAATATATTTGCAAGAGTGCAAACATTATTTTCTGGAGGATGAAGGAATCTTAGATATTACAATTGTTTGTGGCTTTCTAAAGCTCGTCCCTACCTAACAATGTAAACAGATATACAGGTATTAAAATTTCATGGGGCAGGGATAAGGAAAGGAACGTCTAAAAAGTCTCTAGTGGGGTTGATGGTGAAAAAAAGGTTGAGAAACACTGAGTTATAATGACAACAATAATACCTAACACTTACAGAGTATTTAACAAGTGCTAGGAAGTTTTTTGGATGCCTTATTGTATATTATTAACTCATTTAACAATGTACCCATTTTACAGTGGTTTAAACAAGTAGACTTGATTTCCTACTACTGCATTCCTAAATAAAAGTCCAAAGGGGGTTTGACCATGTCAAAGCCAGCGTATCTTTAGTTCTGTAGACTTTTCCTTCATGCTGATTACCTCATGGTTGCAAGATAATTGCTGTAGCTGTAGACATTACATCTACCTTTAAAGCTAGAAGAATGGGGAAGAAATGGAGAAAGCTGTATCTCCTTTTTTCTTTTTCTTCTTCCTTTTCTTCTTTTTTCTTTTTAATGAGAAGCGTAAGAACTTTTACACTCCCACTGGACTTCTACTTAGGTATCATTGGGTGGAATTAGGTTGTATGGCCACTTGTAGCTACAAGGGAGATAGGGAAAGGGAGAATAAGATTGTCATGGTTCACTTAGGTCTACATAATCTAATCTGATAGCCAGCTATGACTATTTAAAATTATTTTTTTACTGAAATATAATTCATATTCCATAATATTTATCATATTAAGTGTACATTTTGGTGGTTTCTAATATATTCACAAGATCATACACCCATCACCACTATCTAATTCTAGAACATTTTCATCATCCCCCAAAGAAATCCAATATCCATTAGTAGTCACTCCTCATTACCCCTACCCCCAGCCCCTGGCACCACTAATCTACTTTCTGTCTGTATGGATTTGTCTGTTCTGGACATTTCATATAAATGGAATTATACAGTCTGTGGCACTTTGTGTCTGGGTTCTTTCAGTTAGCGTAAGTTTTTCAAGGTTCAGTTAAGTTGTAACGTATCAGTACTTTTAAAAAATCAGTTCCTTTTTATGACTTGTTAATAGTCAACTACATGGATATACCACATTTGTTTATCCATTCATTTGTTGATGGATATTTAGGTTGTTTCCGCTTTTTAGTTGTTATTATAAATACTGCTATGAACATTCATATACAAGTTTTTGTGTGAACGTATTTTCAGTTCTCTTGGGCACATTCCTAGGAGTGCAATTACTGGATCATACGGTAACTCTGTGTTTAACCCTTTGAAGAAATACCAGACTGTTTCCAAAGCAGCTGCAGCATTTTATAGATCCTGATGGAAATGAATCAGTTTCTCCACATTCTCACTAACACTTGTTGTTTTCCATTTGTTGATGCTACCCATCCTAGCAGATGTGAAGTGGTATCTCATTGTGGTTTTGATTTACATTCACATAACAACTACTGATGTTGAACATCTTTTCATGTGCTTGCTAGCTATTTGTGTATCCTCTTTGGAGAAATGTCTATTCTGATCTCTTGCCCTTTGTTTCCAAATGGGTTGTCTTTTTAATTATTGAGTTATAGTGGCTATTTTAATTTAGATCAGTTAAAATGAAATAAAATTTAAAATTCAGTTTCTCAGTCTCACCACATTTCAGATACTCAGTCGCCATGTGTGGAAAGTGGCTGTATTATTGTACGGTGCATGTATAGAGCATCTCCATCACTGCAGTGTAATGGACAGCACTGGCTTAGACCATCAAGACTGATCAGTTGGAGGTGGGGACATGGCCACTGTAAGCAAAATCAGAATTTTCTTATGCTAAGGGAAATGGCTTAAACATTAGAACATTTTTCAGAAAGAGTAAGATGTCCTGGTCCTCAGAGATAGGGATATACATATTTAGTATACATCTCCTGAAGATGCACAGAATTTTTCCAAGGGAGGAGCTGGGGCAGGGGGTGAGTGGGAGGCCAAAATTCTAGACCAGGGATTGGCAACCTTTTTCTGTAAAGAGCTAGATATTAAATATTCTTGCCTTTGCTTCTACAGGGTATCTGTCACAACTCTTCAGCTTTTTCGTGAAAAACCAGTCAGAGACAATGTGTAAGTGAGTAGGCGTGACTGTGTTCTAATCAAATTTGGTTTACAAAAACAGGTTGTGGGGCTGGATCTGGCCCACAGGCCATGGTTTGTGAGTAACATTATGTAGAAAGGTATGGAAGTTTATAGAGGCCTACCATGCTGTAGTAAAAGGAATGATAAGATATGTGGCTTTAGAAAATAGGCTTTAGGGATAATGGTATCTAGAGAAGGCTAGGAAGAGAGACAACCAGATTGTAGGTATCCTCAGTGCATGTCAAAGTTGTTTTGTTTTGTTCTGGCATTTTTGTTTGTTTTTTAAAATATTGTAAGTGACAAGAAACCATCAGAGGTTTTTAAGTTGGAAATTATACAGTTATGTTGGCTTTTTAGACAACCCTCTGGCACCATTGTGAAAAGCAGATTGGAGCAAGGGAAGCTAGAGGCAGAGAAGACCAATTAAGAACCTGTTGAAGAGCCTGAACAAAAGTAGTAGTATAAACCAAGTCATTCTGTTAATGAGTATACATACGTGTCTCCCTAATTATGTCAGGTTGTTTACAGAATACCCGTGACAGTGACACAGGTTAAGCTTTTGTGTCTTGGGTACAAATAAAGATCTGCTAAATATCATGCTAATTACATCTGTACAGATATTGACAACCAAGCAGATAACGTGTCCCCACTAACTTCTTCACTGTGGGCTGGGCAAGAAGCAATGTTGATTTAAATGAGGTGTGAGAGTGGGACTTGGACATGCTCTTTTCATGTCCCAGGAGAGTCACCTGGAAAGCCAGAGAACTGGTGCTGAATATTACTCTGAGAACATTGGTGACCTTTGGAAAGCTGTGAGACTGGAGTCGAATGGTGAAACTTACTGTGGCCTTGGAAGAGTTATTTCTAAATGGGGAAGTGAGCTCCTTCGCCATGGCTCAGTTCTGAAAGGCCCTTGGAGGGGAAAAGGAAACCTTGATGCACTCCTCATTTATGAAGTTGGGTCCAGAGTTGAGCACAATATGGAGGTTTGCCTGGGAGTGTCTGCCATCAGCAAAGATGAATAATCCACGTGGACTTCGAAAATAGCAAATGCAAATTATGTGTCCATGGATTTTTTTTTTTTTTTTCAACATAGTAATCCTTCTCTGTGAGTACACAACATATTTTCGAAGCCAATTTTGCAGACCGAGGGACGAGAACTCTACAATAAATGTTGCTAAGCTGTTGCTAGGTTGGTTTTCCTACTTGTAAGCATATTAGTACAGAATCCTCTGAAGTTTAATTTGGAGTGGGATAATGTGTAGTGATTTCTGAGAGTCTTTATTATGTGACCATACTCATCAAGAAAGCATCTTGGCTTGTTCACTAGTTAAAGCATCACTGATTCCTAAAATTATGAAATATAAATTAAAATATAAGAAACAGCTTTGGGCTCTTCACAAAGCAGAATTATACCTCACCCTAGGAATGAAAATGAAGGAATATCATACATGCACAGCTATTTTTCTCTCCAGATGTCATGACTTCAGATACTGTGAGCATCAGAAAAATGTCTCCTGAACCTGATTTTGAGTGGCCAGACCTGTGTCCAGTGGGAATTATGAGTAGTTCCAGGGGTGGAGTGGACAGAGGTGATGACATGAAAAGAGACTGCCCCTTTGACCAGGCCTGGTTCATGAAGTCATCTTTCCCAGAGTGGGTGGTGTGTGTGTGTGTGTTTTTGTGTGTGTGTGTGTGTATGTGTGTGTGTGTGTGTGTGTGTATGTGTGTGTGTGTGCGCATGCAGGCCCCTGTGGAAGCAGAGGTCCAACTGCCTCTCCAGTAACACTCGAAGGGCAGAGGCTGTGGCTCGCCCTGAATGTCAGTCTTTGATGTTCTACGGAGGTCTGATGAGAGGAGTGAGGGAACCTCATCCATTCTCTGAGTCCAACACCCTTGAACAGAAGGGACAGACTGAGTCCAGGGCATACCGTTCACTGAGTTTGTCAAATTATTTTTCAATCTTGTAGGGTTTGGGACTTCCCCAAGTCTGTTTTGCTGAGTGTTTGTATACTGGTGTCTATTAAGAGCAGTGCACTCTGTGCATGTCTGATTCATCTACCCTGGAATGATCAAAATACTGTAGTTTGGAGATCTCTGATGTCCAGAAAAGGTCTTTTGAATTTTTAAATGTCCTTTCTGCTCTTTAATGAGACCAACAGAAATGGGTGACTCCAGTGATCACAAAGAGGCCCAAATTTGCTCCCAACTTCCTGGCCACCAAGGAGCTTTGGGCATGAGTATTTTCTGGGGTGTTTGTGCCAACAGTGCTGTTCTAGGGCATGTTTCTGATTGCTTTACATACACCTGCTCAGCAAAGCTGTTTTTGAGGGATTTGTCCAGCAGTCATTAACTTTTTCTTTTCTTTTCTTTTTTTTTTTTTTTTAATGAAGCTTCTCAAGTCTTTTCTTAGAACAGGGAAATCTCTTTGTGACAAAGAATAAATAAACGCTAGCTAGTTAGATGACCTAGTTCCTTCAACAGCAACAAAAAAAATAGTGCAGGGGGGGAAAAAGAGAGAGGGAGGAGAAACTATAATGAAAAAGACTTAGGAAACATATGGACCACTCTTGATATATGGTTCTTATTTGAACCTTCACTCAAAAAACAACTGTTAAAAGAAGAAAGTAAAATAGGAGGAGAAGTAGGAACACAGAATGGACATTTGGTGATATTAAGGAATTATTTTAAATTATGATACTATTGCAATTACTTTAAAAAAGATATCTCACATTTTATAGATGCATGCTTAAATATTTCAGAAAAATAATACAAAATCTGGAATTCTTTTAAAAAGAACTGGAGTGAGGTACAGATGAAACAGGATGGCCATTAGTTGAAATTACCTGAAGCCGGGTGATAGGTACATGAGAGCTCACTAACTATTCTTTCTAATTTTGAACATGTTTATAATTTAACATACTAAAAAGTTTTTAAAAGTTAACCGTTTGGAATCTCTGAAAGTCTTGGGTTCCTAAGGGAGCTTCTTTTGGTTGCCTTTGCTTCTATTCCCACCTCCTTAAACCCCAATGGAGGGATATTTTCCCCTTTAGTTGTGGCTGTTTCCCTCTGTCTTTTTCTCCCTCCCTCCCTCCCTATTTCCAGTCTGCCTGTCTTTCTGTCCCCTCCCTTCCTGTCTGTCTTTTCTGTTTTCCCATCTTTCTGTCTTCTTTTCTTGCTTTTCTTTTCTTTCCTGACCTTCACTGGGGCTGACAAGAAGACATATGTTTTGTATCAAGTTGCAAATATACTTGGGACATATTATCATGGAAATACAGAGGCCAGGCACTTTCTGGAGACTCAGATGAAAGAGGCAGGCTGCCAGTGCCTGCCTGACCTCTAAGTGGTCTTACTGGGCTGAGGACAAAACTTGACTAGGCCACCCCCACCCCCACATCAGTCACTGCAACTGCTTTGTAAAACTATTTGCCACGATGAGAAGGATTGGGGTCAGAGTTAACTTCTTATCATTAGTGTGGATTTTCAAAGGAGACGTTGGGACCCCAGTCTTATGTTGTCACTGTCTGTGACTTGGAAGGAGTTCCTGGCTTTGAGGTTTTGCTATGAGATTGGTCTGATTTGGTCAGTGTCTGAGCAGACAGAGAGATTAGATTATTGACCCCCAAACTAGCCTCAGAAAATAAGTCATGATGGCAAGAATCACCTGCAGAGATTTTTAATCTTTAAAAAAAACCTTTCAGGGCTTCCCTGGTGGCGCAGCAGTTGGGAGTCCGCCTGCCGATGCAGGGGACGCGGGTTCATGCCCCGGTCCGGGAAGATCCCACATGCCGCGGAGCGGCTGGGCCCGTGAGCCGTGGCCGCTGAGCTTGCGCGTCCGGGGCCTGTGCTTCACGACGGGAGCGGCCACAACAGTGAGAGGCCCAGGTACCGCAAAAAAAAAAAAAAAAAAAAAAAAAACCTTTCAGTAAAGATACTTGGGCAGCCTGCTGGGAATTCTGATTCAGTAGATCTGAGTGGAAACAGAAGCTCAAATCTGTAATTTTGTTAGCTTCCCATGATTCTTATGATCATCTGGTTGGGGATCTTCTAGATTCAGGGTTTTTTTTTTTGATAGATTGGAGGGATTCTGGTCGCTCAAGGAGCAGATCGAGATTGTATTTCCATATAGTTCTGCTTTATTACAACGGATGTGGCAAGTTTTCCATTGGTGTTATTGTTTTTAATTGTTTTCATTTAAGATGACCTGTTTCTGAGCAAGGCTTTGCATCTAGTAGTTATTACCATAAACATCAGGTAAATAAATGGTGAATACAGAAAGGAGAGTCAGGAAAAAGAAAGATAACTAATACTTATCGAGTGCCTGGTATTGTAGTTGACTTGACTCATCATTTTTGTTTTCTCCTTTAATTTTTGTCAGAGCCCTGGAGAGCAGTTATTACTACTCGGTTTTGCATTTGATGAGATTAAAGTTCAGAGAAGTTCAGTATTTTACCCGAAGTCACACAGTGAACCCATGACTGAAGGAGTATTTGAACCCAGATTTGTCTTTTGTGCCACGCAGCCTTTCTGAACTCTGCCGCCCATTTCCCAGCCTTCTTGGCCCCAGAGGATTGTGTAACAGGAGGGGAAATCTGTTTAGAGGTCAGGAAACCCTACCAACAGGGCAGGCTGCCAGAGCTTCCTTTGCTGGGCTCTACCAGAGTGTTTGTTTTTCTTGGTCCAATACTGGGTAAAGGTCCCACTGATAGCTTTGTCAGTGCTCAGAACACCAGGTGTCATCACTGGGAACTGTTTGGCAAAGGAACATGACAGCTGAGGGACAGAAGGCTCTTCTAGGTGGTTTGCCCATATCTGAATTTGTGTGTGTGTGTGTGTGTGTGTGTGGTACCTTGTCACAGGCCTGAGATGTGGGAGTTTTGTGAGCTCCATCCAGAATCTTGGCTTTCTCTGACAGTGTGAAGGTCAGAATGTCAGATAGAAAGAAAAAATTCCCCCAGTGGACTCCAGGCACTCACTGTCACTCACCTAGTGTATTGCACACTGGTCTTCCTTCTTGTGGCCTGTTTTCCAAGTCACTTTCCTCAGAGGAGATGCTCCTAAAAATGTAGTTCTGATTATGCTCCTCACTTGTGACTCCCCATTCCTTGAGCCCCTCAGCATAGCAATGAAGACCCTTCCTGGGCTGGCTCTGTCACTCCAACTGCATGTCCTACTCCTCCCTGCATCAGGAACAGCCCAAGTCCTTGCACTTCACAGCTGTGTAACCTATGCTAGACACAGAGGGGAAAAGAACCCCAAGAAAATGGATAGAATTTAGTTCTAACTTGCATGGTGCCTGGCGGTATTTGACTTTTCCATGTGATTGTTACCTGTCTCTCCCACTGTACTGGAAGCTCCCTGAGGGCAGGGCCTTTAACTTGTCTCCTGTTGTATCATCACACGGGGAACAATGCCCAGTACATAGGAGGTGCTCACAGGATGGAACAGATGAATGGTAGTCACTATGCAGTGCTGTTCAAGGTCAAAGGAAAGCTGGCTGATTGGCTGGAGTGTTCAAGGAGGGCTTCACAATACACCCGTTGTGAAGGAGTTCGGCTTTGAGGAATCAGCAGAACTGGTTGTGGCTTTAGTCTTAAGAGAATCAGAATTTTTTGTAGGGCTCTTGATGTGTTAGAAGGAAGATGGGTTTTAGAACCAAAGAGATCTAGGTTCAAATTTGGACTTTCACTTACCAGTTTTGTGACTTTAAGATCTCTGAGTTTCAGTTTCTTCACCCATAAAATGAGATTGATATTACTTTCTTTATTCTGAGGAATTAAAGTGTTATCATATATAAAGCATGCAGCATAATGTCGAGCATGTATTAGGCTCTCAATCAGTGGTACAGATATAGTGTGACTAAATGCCTGGGAAACAGGGATTATTTAGAGGAGGTAATTAAATTTGATAAAAATGACACAACTGTTAAACTGGCACAGAAGAATCAGAGTTAGATTTCACAATTGTGTGGCTCTTTTCATGTTTTTTGGAGATTTCTCTCACATTTCTATTCATTTTTTTTAACTTTGAAGAATTGGGGGAGGGGTATGCACCTCTAGCCTACCCACCTGGGGCGTGTGTGCGTGTGTGCGTGTGTGTGTGTGTGTGTGCATGTGTGCCCGCACGTGCTTCCCTGTAGACCTCGGTGTAAGAGTTTTCACTGAGGTCATGATCCTGGCCTCTACCTAATTCTTCCCCTCGTCTTATGCCATCCCTCCTTTTCTCACTTTCTTCACACACATCTGCTTCTCTTGGGCTCCTAGAAGAGGCCAAGTTCTTTTCTGCCCTGGGTTCTTTGAGTCGGCCAGTCCCTTTGACTGAAATTCTTCTCCTCTGGCTCTTTTCATTTTTCAGCAGATCAGCAGGCTCCTTCTCCCGCAGTAGTATTGGAGCAAAATAATGCAATTGGGTTTTCAGTGTTTATTTTACATCATACCAAGGAATAATATTTTAAGAGTGTTTGCAATTCTCAATTTTTTTTAAACAGTGACATTTGATACATTTCAAATACAAAAATGTAGGCACATGGTAGGAAGCCTTCCTCTGGGTGCTACTGCTGGTCCTACACTTGGTGTCAGTTTCCGCTCCCCTGGGCTCCCTGTAAAGCTACTGTCTCTTCAGGGAGGGTGATTAACATCACCCTCCTCACCCTCACCCTCACCCTCACCCTACTTGAGCCTTCAGAACCACCTCCTCCAGGCATTTCTTCTGCCTTCGTCTATTGCGGGTGGTTTTGTCCCTGTCCCTATGAATCCGGTAGGTGACCCTGCTGGCGACCCAATTCCTCCCCCTCCCCAGTGGGAGACGGGTGGGGGCAGAGGGGTTACCGGAGCGGAGTGGCAAAGAGGAGCCAGGAGTGCTTGTCATTAGGGTATCCAGGAGGGGAAGGAGGGAACAGTTGGACGGGAAGAGCCAAGAAGGACAAAGTTGCTGACGAACGTCTGAAATCACAGTGCCATGCCAACAAAAATAGCAGTAATTCAGGACTCAAAAAAACAGCACAATATGCTTTAATACCAAAACGTGGTGGTGTATTCACAATTCTCACCTTAGAAGTTATCTCCTCAGGGAGACCCCCTCAACTGGGACTCTTCTGCCTTCCACGTTGAAGTCCCCATCGCACTTACTACTCTCCGGAAATACATTGTTTCCCCTTTTGTATTGTTTAGTCATCTAAATATATTGTTTAGTCTTTGAAATCCCCCAAATGTAATCTAAGCTCCATGGAGGTAGGACCCCTGCCTGCTTGCTCCCCAGTGCCTAGACCTGTGTCTAGAACGTTTGTAGTCAGTTCCAATCAATATGTGTTGAACGAGTGGACGGGAACAATTTTGGCGATCCAGGTTGCTTCGGGTGAGATGAACATTGAGGAGAGGGGTGTAGTTTCTTACAGTTCTCTAAGCCATGTCAGGCAATGCTGATACAAGCTTGGTTATTACCATTACAATTATTATTTTGTTTCAAAACCTTTGAGGATGCCAGGCATGTTGTGGAATTGAGGGAAGTAAAAGCTTGCAACAGATGGTACCACCTGCAAAAGAGAACAAGTCTAATTTTCTACCCCACCCTCTGTTCCCTATCACAGATATGAATAAACACACACCAAATTGTTTTTAATGCTCCCTTTGGACGGAGGGCGCGTTTAGCATTCTGAGTCAGGCAAGGAGAGTCTGTAGCCACAGGACAGCTGGGAACTCAGGTCCATGGAGGGCACCCGGGATGGAGGTGAGGAGAAGGCGCCTCCTTGTCTGGTGACAGCAGCTGGGGCCTTCTCTGCTTCCCTCCCCACAAAAATCCAGTTGGAACCAGCGCATGCTGGGATCCTGCCTGCCAGACAGAAACAGATGGCCTCAGGCCGCCACCGATCTGGTGGCACCAACTGCATAGCTGCTGCTTTACTCATGATCAAGGGAGACGGAGATGGAGATGGTGGAGGTGAGGGCCGGTCACCTTGCATTCCCTCAGCAGCTGAAGTGACTCACTTTGCCGTGGCTGAAGTTACAGGTCAGGTTCTGTGGGCTGCAAGAATTTTGCTCACGCCAGTGAGAAGCAGACTTGACTGGGAATATTTGTAAACCTGTATATCTTCAATCAAAGCGTTTGCAAAAGTACTTTATTTTTTCCCCTTCATCCTTCACATGCCACAGAAAGGGCTTACTGCAGTTAGCTTAGCAGTCATTTGTTAAGTGCACCCCTCCCTGACCCCCCCCCCCCCCCGTGCAGCTCTGAGGAGGACAGCAAAGAGCGCATCAAAGAAGCTTCCCTCAAGCAGCCGCATAGCACAGGGAGATCAGCTCTGTGCTTTGTGACCACCTAGAGGGGTGGGTTAGGGAGGGTGGGAGGGAGGGAGACGCAAGAGGGAAGAGATATGGGAACATATGTATATGTATAACTGATTCACTTTGTTATAAAGCAGAAACTAACACACCATTGTAAAGCAATTATACTCCAATTAAGATGTTTTAAAAAAAAAAGAAGCAGCAGCTTCCCTCACATCCTTGAGGATGTATGAGCAACTCGGAAAGGCAGAGCAGGAGATGTAAGTAATAATTGCATGAGGAGTTAGATGGTTTACTTTCTGGGGCCAGTATTGTCACCCACTAGAGGCTGGACCCTTGGCAGGTCACTTAACCTCCATGGCCTCCTGCTGTCTCATCTCCCACACAGGAAGGTAGGACTGGATTGGGAACATCGGATAGATTAGCTCTGTTCTTATCGATTGGAAATTGCTGTCTGGAGCAGTGTGGGGGATGACTGGTAAGTCAGTCTCAGCTAAGCGACAAAGAAATATCCACTCTTGATGTTCTCCAAGTGTATGGACCCAGGGATAGTGGCTCACAGGCCAGATATTACCTGACTTGATGGTAATTTTTGCCCCTGTTATTTTATGATTCCATGTGTCCTACGGGGATCATGTAACATTTTCCGGTCTTAATCATTGCCTGAGACTTCATTAATGAAGGTGAGGAACATACACGCAATCTGACTTTTATTGAGAGTTTGAGATTCTGTCATTTGACCCTCCTCTTTTTAGAGAGAGAAACTATTAAAATGACTTTCTCAAAGTCATTCAGCTAATAAGTGATAGGACTGGAATTCAAACTCAGATCTGCCTGCCTTCAGAACCCAAGTGCTCAACCATCACCCCGCACCACTTCCCAGTTAGAGATTGTCATTAAATGTCCATGGGAATGGCACTGGATGTTAAGGACACAGAGATCAGAAGGGTGCTCGAGAGATTTGTTAACTGCTATCTGCCCATCTCTTTTGAGCTTACAAAGCACTTTCGAAATATTGTGAACGTATGCTGAGTGCTAAAGACCCATACAGAATTTTTTTTTTTTAACCTGGATTATTTCATTTAAACTTTCAAAGCTATTACTGCTTTTTTGCAGGGGAGATAACTGAGGCTCAGAGAGTTAGGCAACTTGCACCCCGTGACTGGGACAAGAGCTGGGGGCTGCCCACCTCTGGAGTCTGTGATGGCACCTGTTAATGCTGGCGAGTACTGAGTGGACCACTTGGCAACATTAGAGGTGCTTTTGAGTATGAAAGGTGGGGTGAGTATCCCCCTCACTTAGGTCTCTTCTGTCCTCTGGAACTTGGGGAAAATACTGCCCTTACTTCCCAGCGTGAGCAGGGAAGGTTCATGGCTGCTCTTCCCGGGCGCTGTCCCACGTCTGGGGCCGAGGGAGCTCCTCTGGTCCGGGAGTGCTCAACCAGCGTGTTAGTGGCTGGTCACCATGTGACTGACCTCATGCAGTAGGAAACTTTCTTCCCCTTCGTGAAAACTGAAAACATTAGACCATCAATGTATGACTGCACTGAATGCAAGAGTTTCAAAAGAGGTGACGTGCCGAATAGGGGACCTGGAGTAGACCTTTAGAAAAGTGAATCTCCTGCTGGCCCTGCTAAAGTTAATTTCAATAATTCTGTTCTTTTTTTTAAACTACATTAGAAACTTAAAGGTTAAAGAATAATAAATACACATACCTAAGTATATACAGAGAGATTTAAAATGTGAGTGAAAATAGGGCTCTTCAGAGGGTAAGTGGAATAGTACTTTTCTACTTCAGTAGTCTCTCCTCTTGATTTTTTTGCTTGGGGAACTTTCTGTCTTTCCAATCAGCTCAGTTCATTCATTTGGTGCTGTTGCTTTCCTTTTATGAAAATGATTAATTCTGGGGATTCAATCAAAATAGACTTGAAAATACAACCCTCAAATTGCAAATATCAGGGAATCTGGAATTTGCCTTTTCTGGGCTGAAGTTGTTTGTGGGTAAGTTTGCTGCCTCGCCCCTGCCTCTACCCAGCAAGAAGTCTCACTCTTTTCCAGGTCCCCCCTCCCAGTTCATTTCCAGCAGACATGCATACGCACCCATGCACACCTGCGTGTGCCTGCATGCTCACACACGTTTTTGACTTTGTGCTAATAGGTAAAAAAGGCCAGCATCAGCAAGGCTGGGCCGCAGGCCTGTCTGGTTTAAATCTAAGCTGCCTGGGAGATCTGTGGTAATAAGTGAGTGACAACAGGTGCAGATTTTGTTACACCCTCCTGAGCTCAGCCCATAGTTCTTTCTTTGATTCTTTTCACCCAACACCCTTGCCTTAGTTGCGTCCAATAAATTTTATAGCTGTGTGATCCTGTTTCAGAGCGGAAGGGAGATTTTTCTCTCCACTTGGCTAAATGGTGCCTAAGTCAAAACCCCACTTCCTACCCCCTCCTCACTTCTTAAGAAGTAGTAATAAGGAATAACCGCCAGCCAGAAGCTGCTGCTGGGTCCGGTATCTGCAGTCTTGCACGTGAAGAGCTAATTTTCGGGTCCTGTTTTAGAAAAGCCAAGAATTAACTTGCAGAGAATTAACCATTTGGGGAGAAAATAATTACTGGGCTTTTTCTGCCCTGTGATAACTGGAGCCACCGATGGATCCTTCATAGTGGTGTCAACGCCCACTTCTATTTAAAACAAAGTATTGCTCTAGGGGCCTTGAAAGTACTATCTGGATGTGCTCTGTGGCACATTTTTGTGTGAGCCACACTAAATGTTGGCATTACAAAGGGGTTTGTTTCATATCTTTTTGGTGCAAAGTCCCAGGGCAGAGAGAGACATTTTCTTTTTTAAATTTTTATTTTATATTGGAGTATAGTTGATGTAACAATGTTGTGTTAGTTTCAGGTGTACATCAAAGTGATTCATATATACATGTATCTATTCATTTTCAAATTCTTTTCCTAATTAGCTTGTTACATAATATTGGGCTGAGTTCCCTGTGTTATACAGTAGGACCTTGTTGGTTATCCATTTTAAGTACCGCAGTGTGTACATGTCCATCCCAAACGTGTATGGCTTCTGCAGGTGTCAGATGTGTTCGTGGGCCCTGCATGCAAACCTGTGGTGGGGCCCCATCAGGGCTCCTTCAGAAACAGGCTGTGGCCTGAGAAGAGAATTGTTTCTGATACGGTCCAGTGTCCTCTAGAAATTTCGAACCTTGCCCAGCTGCTCTGTTACCCAGTGTGTGGATTTTTTTTTTTAAGTATCCTAGCCCACAGTATGTTCGGAAAGGAGATGGTGGACTTTTCCATTGGTTATTGGAGGGGACCTGAATACAGCAGGTCAGATGCCTCAGTCTGATCAGAGTACAACAAAATCTCATGTGGTCTCATGATGTAAATACCCACTGTCCGCTGCCAACTTCACAATCTGGATGTCTGTCCTGCATTCTCTCCTGACCTCCAGACTGCACAACGAGCTCATCGTTAGGTATCTCTACTTGCTGGCTCACAGGCACCTCAGGCTCCACTCTTTTTCCTGAAATAATTTTACATTTCTTTCAGTGTTTCCTGTCATAGGGAAGGTGCTATCAGTATTACCCCAACCAAAAACCTTGATATCATACCTCCCATATCCATTACTGTTCACTAAATGAGGGGCAAAAACTATTACATTGCCCCTTAACTATCTCTGGGGTTCATTATCCTCCTGACTGGGCTCCTTGGCTCCCGCCATCCTGCCTGCCTTTCCCCCAACTTCTATCCCACCTCACCTTCTCACTCCTCACCTCCCTCCCCGAAACCGGTGGTCCATCCGTCCACCTCTAGTCTTATCTTTGAACGTGGATCTATTACTTCTCCATTTGAAACCCTTCGGTTGTATCCCATGCCTGCAGTTTTCAAGTCTTACCTCCCTAGTGTGGAGTTCAGGCGTGCTGTGGTCTAGCTCTTCCCTGATGCTCCCAGCTCACCCTCTGCAACTCTCCCGGTGGAAGGGATCAAAAAACCTGGATCCCTTCATTCTCTTTCAACTCTTTGTATTTTTGCACATGCTGTTTCCTCTGCTAGTAATGCCCTTTCCTTAACTGGCTTAATCAACTTCTATACTCTTGTGTTATTAGGTTATAGTCCTACTTGTGTCTTATATAAGATGGCATCTTTCTTTCTTACGTGGTAGTCTAGAGATGGATGCTTTCCATGCGCTCCTCCAGGAACCCAGGTGGCTTTGAACCATCCTTATGTGATGCTCTTGTATGCATGATCCAAGGTGGCTTTCAGCCTCGGTCTCCTTCCAGGCAGCAGGATGCAAGATGGATGAAGAAGAAACATACTTTTCCCTTTAGGGGCACATTCTAGAAGCTGTACATATCTCTCCTTCCCAATCTTTCCTGCCTCCTGGCTGTCTGGTACTCTACTTCTGTGGTAGTAGAGGTAGTAGCAGCAGGAGCGACAGTATTGGTGGTGGTGGTAGCAATCGATCTCTAGCAGAAGTTGTAATAATAGTAGCAGGAGCAATAACAGTAGTAGTAGAAGTGGTAGCATTTCCCATTCACACTTTCAGAGGAAATTGAAGGGTTAAGTGACCTTGGTCACAAAGTCACACAGCTAATGCATAGACTGCCACGTCAGCATTCGAACCCAGAGCCCTCTTACTCCAGAGCCCGCCACCAGCTTTCAGTCCAATCACACTGAGTGACAGTTGTTTCTTCACATGATTATCTCTCCCGCTAGAATCTGAACTCCTTGAGAAAAAGGACTTCTCCAGTTCACCTTTGTCTTTGTAGAGCTTAGCATAAGGCTTGGCATATAGTCAGTAATCAGAAAGTACTTTAGACATATATATCAGGGTTTCTTAACCTTGGCACTCTTGATGTCTTGGGCCAGATAATTTTCTGTTGCAGGGCTGTCCTGTGGGGTGTTGTAGGATGTTTAGCACCATCCTTGGCATCTACACACTAAATGCCAGTCGTACACCTCTCTACCTCCCTGTCAGGGAGACGAAAAATGTGCCCAGGCATTGCCAGCTGTCCCCTGGGAGGCCAAATTCCCCTGGTTAAGAACCACTGATTTAAATCAAGTGACGGCCAAGGAGCCTTGAATAGTGCTCTCATCCAGAAAGGGCATCTTCAGGGTTGGTAAGGCTGCTGAGTCTCTCAAAGGTGATGACGTGTCTTCCAGGCCTCTGTGTGTCTGGTGTGCAGGGAGGAGGCTTGCTACGCTCAGGGAGTGTCTGCGGAGGTGGCCGCAGTGATCTCCCTGAGTATGCCAAGCCTTCTTGGGAAGTACCAGAGAGGGTCCCTCTGGAGGCAGATCTTGCTGGGCCCTGCAGATCTGCTGTCTGGCCTGGCACCACGTAGCAAAATCTCATCGCCTTACCCCAAAATATGCTTTTGTAACTCTCCTGGCCAAACAGGGACCGTGTTCTGTTTCCTGATTTCTCTTTCTATTTCCAGATGTGTCACTGGTGACGAGTGGAGCCCATGGAGAATTCTGTTGCAACCCAAGTCTCTTATTCTCTGCCAGCCCCGTTGGCATAATTTTCCCGCCGTCTAAGCCAGTCTAAGTTATGTTACCATGTGGTGGTCCATGTCCGGGTATCGTCGTCACCTGTATTATTCTCGGACCTGTAGCATGTTGCAAGGAGAAAGTTTTATAGGTTTTTCTACAAATGGAGTTAGCCCTTCTGTGCTTGCATTGCCTTTACTGATGACAGGGACAGGAATTCTAAATCTGCCATTTATTTGTTTTGTCATTTTGGACAGTATACTTAGCTTCATTGATACTTCATTTGTTTACAAAATAGAGTAACCTATTTGTCCAAGCTATCCCTACAGAGTTATTATAGGAGCAGAATAAGATAATCTGTGCAAAAGGCTTAGACTCCCCAGTGTTATGTACTGTTAGTGCCCGTTTTGCACCCAAGAAGACCTCAGCATCCTCGTTCTTTGGCGCTGGTTGTAAGTTCAGCTAAGGTAGACTCTATGTCTGCCTTTTTCTCCCAGTTCCTAGGACCTAGGAAGTATTCAGTAAGTACGTGATGAATGACTGTATGAAGAAAAGTTGGAAAGTCAGACCCTGTGGTCCATTGCTCCACTGGGGGCTGGAGACAGGGGTAGAGAGTTGAGTTATTGCGTGGTTTACATGTCACTTACATTTGTGAAAGACCTTCCAAGCAATCACATATTTAAGAGTTCACAGAGTGTTTACTAGAGGTCACAAACTTGAGTGCCTGCAGAGGCAGTGCACGCATAAGACACTGGCAGGCATGAGATAAGACAGGTGAGGAGGGACCCAGGAAGCTGGGGAGGGCACCCCCAGCTTGAAGACATTCACAGTTCATGTACTTCGACGTCTCTGCATCAGCCAAACAAAATGTGTCTTTGGGCCAATTTAGATCTTCCAGAAGCCATTTGTGACTCCTAATTTACAGTGTACCTAGGATAAACCCTGGTGCCGCAGGTGCTGGGCAGATAAAGATGAGGCTCTCAGAGTCCAGTAGCAGAGATGGACAGGAAATGAATAGTGAAAAAATGAGAGTAGCTAAGATGTATTGAGAGTTCCACCAAGCTCTGTTCTGTGTCCTTTACAAATGACAGCAGCCCAGTGTGAGGTAGGGGGTATCATTGCCCCTGTAACTGAGGCTAATTAAGATGCAAAGAGGTTGAGTAACTTGCCCAAGGTTATGAAGTCGGTAGCTGGCTGGTGATGAAATGTCATGTGCTGTAGCCAGTGGTGGAAGAACACAGCAGCCCCCTTCTAGATCTCGTCCTTCCACTCTTGCCCCCTTCCTGTCCATCCTCCACACACCAGCCTAAGTGATCTCACAGCGTCACTGAGGTCAGGCCCCTCGCAGTCTCCCAGTTGCTCACGCAGTAACGTCCCTGCTCCGAGGAGGCCCCGTGCCATCGGGTCTGCGCTCAGCTCGGCTGCACAGGCCCCAGGCCTTTACGGTCACTCTCCCCTCTGCCCAAGTCTCTCCTTCTTCTGAAGGACCGTTGTCATTCCTCCGGCCTCAGCTCCAGTGTCCTCTCCTCTGAGGCCCACCCTGCCAATGCCGTCCAAAGGCAGCCTCCTGCGTCACTCTCCTTGTCATCCTGCTGGTTTCCTCCCTGGCACGCGTGTTTGCCTGGCTGACTCCCCCACTAGGATGTAAGGTCCGAGAATGCCAGGACCTGTCCCGTTCCCTGTCTCATGCCATTGGTGACACATGGCCAGCACAAAGTAGACACACGATAAAGACATGTTTGTTGACTGAGCGAGGCAGCAAGTGGGAGGAGGCTAACTTCTCGGTGCAGAATCAGAGAGATTGAGACCCACCCGACGTCATGGAGATTAACGATGGCACAGTCGAGATTTGAGCTGATCACGACAGCAGCTTGCTTGAAACCCGTCATTGCCTCCCCATATTTCTCCGGTTAGCGTCCCCGGCACTTGACACTTGGCATGGGACATAAACCTTGATGTCTGGCCTTGCATCGCCTCCAGCCCCACGGCCCCCAGTTCTCTACGCACCCTCCCTTCCTGCTGTAGCCACGCTGACTTTGCTGCCGCCTAGTCAGTCCACGTCTGGCCGGTCCAGCCCTTTTCACATTCTCTTCCCTCAGCTCTCATTATCCTTCAAGTTTCAACTTAAACACTCCTTCCCCAGGAATCTGTACCCAAGCCCCCGGACCACATTAGATGCCTCTCAAGTACGCTTCATTTCATTGATCACCACTGTCGTTACATAGCCATTTTTGTGATTCATTGTCTGATTCTGGCTCTTCTGCCCAGACCCCCAAGAAGGG
Source organism: Kogia breviceps (assembly GCF_026419965.1). NCBI lineage: Eukaryota > Metazoa > Chordata > Mammalia > Artiodactyla > Physeteridae > Kogia > Kogia breviceps. The sequence goes on along the minus strand of NC_081310.1, from coordinate 151,825,897 downwards.
CACCCGGTTCATCTCACTCATCTCTGTGTACCCAGGGTCGCCTCCTGGGCCTGATAGGTGGCAGGTGCTATGTAAACATTTGTCCAGGGACTGAGTGAATGAATCACTGAGTGTCGAGTGAATGAAGAGCACCTGAATCTACTGTACCCACCTCCCTTCTCTGAGGAATCTCCCTGCTAAGATTCCACAGCCTGGCGGGTGCTTGCCCTTCATAGATGTCTGTCTGTATCTGGTGACCAGAGAGGTCACGCTACAGGGATAAGGAGCCTTGTCTTTTTCTTGTCCCAGCACAGGAAAGGGAAGAGCTTTGGCTCTGACTGTTATAATGAGGACTAAAATTAGCCCTTCGGGGGTGATCTTTGTTTACCACTGCCTAAGGCCACTGTTCTTGGAGAAGGGTCAAGAGAACTGGACAGGAGGTGGGTGTTTACAAGTTCTGTCCCGACTAGCCCATGGTAACCATGCCTCAGACCCTCATTTCCCTGACCTCTCATTAATTACATCTGAAGAGGCAACTTCAGACATGGATTTTGTCTTTGAAGAAGGATCTAGAGCCCAAGATGGCATCCTGAAGGCTTTGTTCTCCTCCTCCCCCACCACGCTCAGTCAGTCTCTCACCGAGTCCTTGTGATTGGAGCTCCTCAGAAGCTTCTCTTCTTCCTTGGAGGATGGGCAGGGGCATGGGGGGGTCAGAGTTCTGCTGTCGCCTGAGGAGCCCTGTGTTTTATTTATTTATTTATTTATTTTTAACATCTTTATTTGAGTATAACTGTTTTACAATAGTGTGTTAGTTTCTGCTTTACAACAAAGTGAATCAGTTATACATATACATATGTTCCCATATCTCTTCCCTCTTGCATCACCCTCCCTCCCACCCTCCCTATCCCACCCTTCTAGGTGGTCACAAAGCACAGAGGTGAACTCCCTGTGCTATGCGGCAGCTTCCCACTAGCTATCTAATTTACATTTGATAGTGTATATATGCCCCTGCCACTCTCTCACTTTGTCACATCTTACCCTTCCCCGTCCCCATATCCTCAAGTCCATGCTCTAGTAGGTCTGTGTTTTATTCCCGTCCTACCACTAATCTCTTCATGACATTTTTTTTTCTTAGATTCCATATATATGTGTTAGCATACGGTATTTGTTTTTCTCCTTCTGACTGACTTCACTCTGTATGACAGACTCCAGGTCTATCCACCTCATTACAAATAACTCAGTTTCATTTCTTTTTATGGCTGAGTAATATTCCATTGTATATATGTGCCATATCTTCTTTATCCATTCATCTGTTGATGGACACTTAGGTTGCTTCCATGTCCTGGCTATCGTAAATAGAGCTGCAATGAACATTTTGGTACATGACTCTTTTTGAATTATGGTTTTCTCAGGGTATATGCCTAGTAGTGGGATTGTGGGGTCATATGGTAGTTCTATTTGTAGTTTTTTAAGGAACCTCCATACTGTTCTCCATAGTGGCTGTATCAATTTACATTCCCACCAGCAGTGCAAGAGTGTTCCCTTATCTCCACACCCTCTCCAGCATTTATTGTTTCTAGAGTTTTTGATGATGGCCAATCTGACTGGTGTGAGATGATATCTCATTGTAGTTTTGATTTGCATTTCTCTAATGATTAATGATGTTGAGCATTCTTTCATGTGTTTGTTGGTAATCTGTATATCTTCTTTGGAGAAATGTCTATTTAGTTCTTCTGCCCATTTTTGGATTGGGTTGTTTGTTTTTTTGTTATTGAGCTGCCTGAGTTGCTTATAAATTTTGGATATTAATCCTTTGTCAGTTTCTTCATTTGCAAATATTTTCTCCCATTCTGAGGGTTGTCTTTTGGTCTTGTTTATGGTATCCTTTGCTGTGCAAAAGCTTTTAAGTTTCATTAGATCCCATTTGTTTACTTTTGTTTTTATTTCCATTTCTCTAGGAGATGGGTCAAAAAGGATCTTGCTGTGATTTATGTCATAGAGTGTTCTGCCTATGTTTTCCTCTAAGAGTTTGATAGTGTCTGGCCTTACATTTAGGTCTTTAACCCATTTTGAGTTTATTTTTGTGTGTGGTGTTAGGGAGTGTTCTAATTTCATACTTCTACAGGTAGCTGTCCAGTTTTCCCAGAACCACTTATTGAAGAGGCTGTCTTTTCTCCACTGTATATCCTTCCCTCCTTTATCAAAGATAAGGTGACCATATGCGTGTGGGTTTATCTCTGGGCTTTCTATCCTGTTCCATTGATCTATATTTCTGTTTTTGTGCCAGTACCATACTGTCTTGATTACTGTAGCCTTGTAGTATAGTCTGAAGTCAGGGAGCCTGATTCCTCCAGCTGCATTTTTCTTTCTCAAGATTGCTTTGGCTATTCGGGGTCCTTTGTGTTTCCATACAAATTGTGAAATTTTTTGTTCTAGTTCTGTAAAAATGCCAGTGATAATTTGATAGGGATTGCATTGAATCTGTAGATTGCTTTGGGTCATAGAGTCATTTTCATAATGTTGATTCTTCCAATCCAAGAACATGGTATATCTCTCCACCTATTTGTATTTTCTTTAATTTCTTTCATCAGTGTCTTATAGTTTTCTGCATACAAGTCTTTTGTCTCCTTAGGTTGGTTTATTCCTAGATATTTTATTCTTTTTGTTGCAATGGTAAATGAGAGTGTTTTCTTAATTTCACTCTCAGATTTTTCATCATTAGTGTATAAGAATGCCAGAGATTTCTGCACATTAATTTTGTATCCTGCTACTTTACCAAATTCATTGATTAGTTCTAATAGTTTTCTGGTAGCATCTTTAGTATTCTCTATGTATAGTATCATGTCATCTGCAAACAGTGACAGCTTTACTTCTTTTCCTATTTGGATTCCTTTTATTTCGTTATTTTCTCTGATTGCTGTGGCTAGAACTTCCAAAACTAGGTTAAGTAAGAGTGGTGAGAGTGGGCAACCTTGTCTTGTTCCTGATCTTAGTGGAAATGGTTTCAGTTTTTCACCATTGAGAACAATGCTGGCTGTGGGTTTGTCATATATGGCCTTTATTATGTTGAGGAAAGTTCCCTCTATGCCTACTTTCTGCAGGTTTTTTTTTTAATCATAAATGGGTGTTGAATTTT